>NC_060119.1:1148474615-1148795151 GCF_021461395.2 Schistocerca americana | reverse complement strand
CAGATTGGTACATGTGTCATATGGCGCAGTTACAATCCCAGCAGATCTTTACAATAAGCCTGATTACTATTTTCCACTATTATTCGTTTGGTACTTTTCCGCAATTTAAAAGCAGTGTTCGTATCTTAAGCATTTATTTCCCTGAGAAGAACTTGGTGTAGATATGAACAGTAAGAAAATAAAAGAAGCTTACTGTTTTACACTGCTGACAGAAATCTGAGAATGTGATACTGATGACATTGCTTTTTAAGTCCCCTCCTTCATCCCCTCTCTGTCCACCCTCTCCAACCCCTCTCCATGTCCACCTCCTACACCCCCCTCCCACTCTCTGCCCATCTCCTCCTGTCCCTCTCTCTGTCCTACTTCTTCTCCTCTCTCCCCCCCCCCCCCCAATCTCTCTGACCATTTCCTCCTCACCTCTATGTCCCTTTTCCCCTTCCACCTCTGTCCATCTCCAAACCTTCCTCTAGTTCTATCTCCCCCTCCTCCCTATCTTTTTCCATCTCCTTCTCCCTCCCTCGTTTTCTTTCCCCATCTCCTCCTCCCCCTCCTCTCTCCACGTTATCACACTCACCCCAGCAGAAGGCTAATGATTCTTACCCCCCTACACGATTTCTTTGCAGATCATAACTCATACGTATACCAAATTTGGCTGAAATCGTTCCATTATTTTAGGACGAGCTGCTCAACCACGGGCTTTGCCTGCGTATGCAGAAGTCAAAACACATTTCATACACATTTATCATACGAGGGCTTTATCGAAAAGTAAAGATACAATGGCTCGCAGTCCTTAAACTGAACATTTATTTAGAAAACGTCAGTTACATCTTATTAACTGAATTATTTGTTATTTTTCGACATAATTACCCCTGTTATCCGAACAATTTTAAGACGGTGCACAAGCTTTTGTATCCCACAGTCATAGAAGGTTGCCACCTGTTGTCGGAGCTACATTTCAACTTCATCTTTGATCTCTTCATCGCCATGGAATGATTTTCCACCAAGATGTGATTTCAGGTAACGGAAGACATGGAAGTCGTTGGGCGCAAGGTCCGGGCTGTATGGCAGATGGTCCAATATGTCCCATTTGAATTGTTTGAGTAGTGCTTTGGTTATGAGCGCTGTGTGAGGCCGAGCGTTGTCATGAAGCAAGCGGACTCCACTTGTCATCATTGCCCTGCGTTTGTTTTGAATTGCCCTTCAAAGACGTTTCAAAGTCTGGCAATATGCAGCAGCATTAATTGTCGTTCCAGGAGGCATAAATTCCAACAGAAGAATGCCTTATCTGTCCCTAAAAACAGAAGGCATGATTTTCTTCGCTGAAATCGACGTTTTGCATTTCTTGGCCTTTGGTGAATTCGAATGGCACCATTGCCTTGATTGTTGCTTGGATTCAAGTGTATGGTGATAAACCCACATCTCGTCACCTGTCACAATGTGATCAAGGAACTCATCACCTACTTCAGCATAGCGTGTGAGGAAGTCGAGTGCAAAGCCCATCCTTTTCTTTTTGTGTTCTTCCGTTAACAGTTTTGGAACCCAGCGCGCACACAATTTCCTGTACCCTAACTTGACAGTCACAATGTCATAAAGAGTTGTCATTGACACGTGCGATATGATCTGAAGCAATTCTTTCAATGTGAGACGTCCATTCGCACGAATTGCTTCCTCCGTTCTCCAAAGAAGGCCATCAGAGATCACAGATGGCCGACCTGTTCTTTGTTCGTCTTGAACATCGGTCCTAACTTCAGAGAAATGATGACACCATTTCGTTACATTTTGTCGATTCATAATGTTCCCATAAACAGAAACAATTTCTTCGTGAATATCCACTGGTCGCTGACCTTTTGCGTGAAGAAAACGTATGACGGAGCGCACTTCGCATTTGGCGGGATTCTGAATCGGCGCAGCCATTTTAAACAAGACCTAACTCCAACCAGAAGCAACGTTCAACTGCCGAACGACCGCGAGGAGAAAGCTAACGGTTCAAGGTTAACACCAGTGTTGCCAACTTGCGCGCCAAAACTCTTCTGTTCCTCTGGCGTACGGTGTATCTTTACTTTCCGAAATACCCTTGTATTTTACACTTATCTGTACACATATTTCACTTGTATCTCTAGCGAATCTCTCCTTGCAGTTTCATTTTCACGCAGAATGTTTATTTCCTGAACAATGTGCTTTACAGCGCCATAATTTTGCAGTTTCATCCAGTGGTATAGGTTGCGACAGTCTGCAAAATGTGTCGCGAATACAGTCATGCCTCATGTGACAGTTTTACTGCTTGAACAGCGAAAACGTAGTAAGCGATAAACTTCGTTCCTCTCATCATTTTTGGAACTTGTCAGCGAGAAAAAGTTTCGTGAAGGTTTGGAATTACGTGTCAAGTTTGCTGCAAGTCACTAAGTGGTCCCATTCTCAAATACCGGATGACTTAAATATGGGTATTCACGTAGCATTTGCTACACAGCATTTTCAGCTCCACCTCAGCCTCTTTGGCAGGTACGTGTTTAGCCCCACAACGTTTCTTTCCAGTCAGTAAGTGATAAGTGTATCAAATTTTGTTGAAATTCGTTCAATGGCTTATGAGGAGATGTGGAACACACACACACACACACACACACACACACACACACACATATATATATATATATATATATATATATATATATATATATATATATATATACTCCTGGAAATTGAAATAAGAACACCGTGAATTCATTGTCCCAGGAAGGGGAAACTTTATTGACACATTTCTGGGGTCAGATACATCACATGATCACACTGACAGAACCACAGGCACATAGACACAGGCAACAGAGCATGCACAATGTCGGCACTAGTACAGTGTATATCCACCTTTTGCAGCAATGCAGGCTGCTATTCTCCCATGGAGACGATCATAGAGATGCTGGATGTAGTCCTGTGGAACGGCTTGCCATGCCATTTCCACCTGGCGCCTCAGTTGGACCAGCGTTCGTGCTGGACGTGCAGGCCGCGTGAGACGATGCTTCATCCAGTCCCAAACATGCTCAATGGGGGACAGATCCGGAGATCTTGCTGGCCAGGGTAGTTGCTTTACACCTTCTAGAGCACGTTGGGTGGCACGGGATACATGCGGACGTGCATTGTCCTGTTGGAACAGCAAGTTCCCTTGCCGGTCTAGGAATGGTAGAACGATGGGTTCGATGACGGTTTGGATGTACCGTGCACTATTCAGTGTCCCCTCGACGATCACCAGTGGTGTATGGCCAGTGTAGGAGATCGCTCCCCACACCATGATGCCGGGTGTTGGCCCTGTGTGCCTCGGTCGTATGCAGTCCTGATTGTGGCGCTCACCTGCACGGCGCCAAACACGCATACGACCATCATTGGCACCAAGGCAGAAGCGACTCTCATCGCTGAAGACGACACGTCTCCATTCGTCCCTCCATTCACGCCTGTCGCGACACCACTGGAGGCGGGCTGCACGATGTTGGGGCGTGAGCGGAAGACGGCCTAACGGTGTGCGGGACCGTAGCCCAGCTTCATGGAGACGGTTGCGAATGGTCCTCGCCGATACCCCAGGAGCAACAGTGTCCCTAATTTGCTGGGAAGTGGCGGTGCGGTCCCCTACGGCACTGCGTAGGATCCTACGGTCTTGGCGTGCATCCGTGCGTCGCTGCGGTCCGGTCCCAGGTCGACGGGCACGTGCACCTTCCGCCGACCACTGGCGACATCATCGATGTACTGTGGAGACCTCACGCCCCACGTGTTGAGCAATTCGGCGGTACGTCCACCCGGCCTCCCGCATGCCCACTATACGCACTCGCTCAAAGTCCGTCAAGTGCACATACGGTTCACGTCCACGCTGTCGCGGCATGCTACCAGTGTTAAAGACTGCGATGGAACTCCGTATGCCACGGCAAACTGGCTGACACTGACGGCGGCGGTGCACAAATGCTGCGCAGCTAGCGCCATTCGACGGCCAACACCGCGGTTCCTGGTGTGTCCGCTGTGCCGTGCGTGTGATCATTGCTTGTACAGCCCTCTCGCAGTGTCCGGAGCAAGTATGGTGGGTCTGACACACCGGTGTCAATGTGTTCTTTTTTCCATTTCCAGGAGTATATATATATATATATATATATATATATATATATATATATATATCGTGTGGGGTTGTTAGTACCCCCATCGAGCGCGTCCCTGGGTGGCGGATAGGGGAAAGCCTCCTAGGTATATGTGGTACTGGGGAAATGAAATACCCAAGGCGGACCAGAAACTAACAGACATCACAAACCCACTGGCGTCTGTTTGGGGTCCGACGGCCACTATTCAACGTCTGTTCCACTAGTTGAGGCAGTTGCACTAAGTCTTCTCGAATTCAAAAATCGAGTTATTCACATGTGATCTCAGTCGAGATTACCACAAAGAGTGAAATTCAACTGGAACGCATGATGGAAAAGGCGATCATTGAACCACTGCCCTAGGCACAGTCGGAAGACTGGATTCACCTAACATCGGATTCTGGGGAATCAGGGACACCATGCGGGAAAGAATAGGAACTCCTCAACAACTCCTAACACTCTCAAGACTAAACATTAGATTTTTCTTGGCACAATTAATACGAATACTCTTACCAAAACGGGCAGATTAAAAGTTCTCACCAACACTCTAGAAAAATTTGACATAAAAATCACCGCACTCCAAGAGACCAGATTTAGTGATGAAAGACACTTCAGCACAGAGAAATTCAGAATCTACAAGGGCAAACCTGCCGTAAATGTTAGAGACAAACTACCACTCCTGGGTACCGGATTCGACGTACGCAACTCAGCACTCGACTCAGTGATCGACTTCACCTCTCCCAATGAAAGAATCTCATTACTGTCAGTATAATCAGCTAATAAAGCTTACACACTAACCAATGCACATGCCATTACAAATCTTTATAACAAAACCGATCCTGAATCCGTGGATAATTTCTGGGAAACTCTTGAAGAAGAAACCAATAAAATATCAAGGCACCATGAGAAAAGCCTATTGGGCGATTTTAACGCACAACTAGGAAAAAGAGAGAAAATTCAGAGATATAACAGGCCCTTATAGCAAACACAAACGTACCAACAAAAACGGTAAGAAATTAATTAACTTCTGCAGGAACTTTAGACAAAGTTATGAGCACCCAATTTCAAAAACCTATACACGAGCTAACCACAGTACGGTAGATTGCCCAATCTGAGGCAGGGTGAATACCAAATTGATCACGTCCGCGATTTCCAAGGAAAATACGAAAGAAATTCTACAAGTCAGACCTCGCAAAGGCGGTTTTGAATCAGACCATCATCTCTTACAAATAAAGACGAATTTTCAACCCAATAGAAGGAAAAAATATCCACCCAAAAACGTGAAGCCAGATCCGGAATACCTGAAATTCAACAAAGCACAAATCATCTAACAAATTTATCAGAAAAAATCGACAGACAGGGAGAAACTAACAAGGAAAATTCAGGAATCCATGAAACTAGGACAACCCCCTCGCACCAGAGAACACAGCTGGTGGAACACAGTCTGCGATCAGGCAACAGACAACCTAATAACAGTCTGGAAAAAATTCAACAGCCACAAAACCTAGGAAAACAGAGTCAACTTTCTTAGAACTCTAAAACAGATTGCAAAGGTAAGTCGAAAAGAAAAACGAGGAATGACAACGATAGAATCCACGAAATCCAACAGGATTCCAACAAAAATAATACAAGGAATTTCTACAAGACGTTTAGAGAAAACCTACAGGGATACCAAGCACCCAGTCGGTGCTTCAAAAAACCCAAAGGCGCGTTGGAGACCAACTCAAAAAAAAGTTGCAAAATATTAGCCCAGTATTTCTGCTCCCTTCTTAACTGTGAACCACCACAGGAAAATCTTGACTTCACACCCCTGGTATTCACACACCCGGACTCAAAACCCCAGATTTTGCAGAAATTACGGCGATAATCAAACAGCTCAAGAACAACAAAGCACCAGGAGAAGCTGGGATTATGGTAGAACGCTCGAAATTGAACGATCCCACAATGACACAGAAACTTCATCATCTAGTCTCAGACCTATGGGAGACGGAGGAAATACCAGAAGACTGGAAACGCGCTCTGATCCACCCGTTACATAAAAAGGGTGACAAGACCGACATCAACAACTACAGAGGAATCTTCTTGCTCCCAGTGGCGTACAAAATCCTCTCCAAAGGATTTCTTAACAGACTAGAATCACAGGCGAATCGACTGCTTGGTGAATACGAGGGCGGATTTAGAAAAAGCCTCGGGCATGGATGTGTGTGATGTCCTTAGGTTAGTTAGGTTTAAGTAGTTCTAAGTTCTAGGGGACTGATGACCACTGCAGTTAAGTCCCATAGTGCTCAGAGCCATTTTAACCATTTAATTAAGAAAAAGGGCGATCATGTGCAGAACAGATCTGGAGCCTAAAGACGACACTGCAAATGAGAAAATGAATGAGAAAATGCAGGAATACATCAATTACATCGATCGGTTACAGGAAAGCTTATGACTCAATAGACCGCGAAACCCTGTTTAAAACCATAGAAGAGTTCGGAATCGATCGAAAGACCCGGAAAATAATAGAACAGACACTTACAAGGACAACTTCCAAACTGAAATTCATGGGTGAGGTATCGGAACCTATAATATAATAAATAATATAATAAATAATGGAAAATAGAGTGTGTGGCTTTTTAGATATATAGAATTAATGAGAGTAATTTTTCGGCACTCGGACAAGCACAATAAGCTGGGCTATGCTTTCAAATGAATTCTTATAAGTTCATACTGGTTCTGCATGCACAGTACTCTTTTTCCCTCTGTATATTTTTGCTTACCAATTAAAAATGCTATGACCGATCGCCGTATCCACCTACAAAATCTTGACCGTGTCCATGTTGAGTTAACCGGATCTTCGTGAATTCTCCGAAGTACACAGGTGGGCTTCAGTTCTTCTCATTACAGTACTACTTGGAATAATAACTCATACAATCTTTCAGTAAGTAAAATAATACTATATTCTTCTCTTTGGTGCACATAGAAAATACAGACTTTTCACTTATTCACATAGCCCAAAATGACTACCTGCGATTACGTCTACCATCGTTCACCAGCAGAGAGCAAGTCCTTCCTTCTACTGAGGAACAGGAAAAAACATCTTATGTTTCTCAACATTTGCAAATCAAAAATACATGACGGTAGGCACAGGCTCTACGCTGGGCTACCGCTTCATCTTTTCTCTTTACCTTTAAAGAAAACGAAAACATAAAAAGTGAGAAATGCATAAGGTTCATCATAAAGCCTTCGAAATTAGAACGGGAGTACGGCAGGGGGACGGACTATCCCCGATGCTTTTCAGTATTGTTCTCGAAAAGATCATCAGAGAATGGGAACCTCATGTCGCAGGTGTCCAAATTGGTATCAGAAAAGAAAACCGTACTAAAGTAAAATGCCTTGCCTTAGAGGACGATATAGTGATTTTCACAAACAACAGGCCGGAACGATTCACGCAGTTGAAAAACTACATGATATTGCACAGAAAACTGGATTGCAATTTCGTATGAAAAAACCCGGTATATGGAAAGACGGGCAGAAAATAAGTCCCCCGCTAATCACGAAACATGGTAACATCCCACAAGTCAGCCACTTTAAATATCTTGGCGAAATTGTACAAGCATCACGACTAAACAGAATCTCCAATGAACAAAAGATCAGAAAGCTGCAAAAGGCATATAAATTAACATGGGCCTACAAGAAACGCATTTCGAGAGACGTAAAATTGAGACATTAGAAAACGCGATTCTTCCAAAAGCAACATACGCATGGTAATTGGCGGCCACTCTAAATTAGGGAAATCGAAAAACGGGAACGAAAATTCTTAGAAAGATTTACGGACCAATCAACAAAAACGGCATTTGTGAAGAGACCTCAGAGCGAAGTCTATCAAAAGACTAACACAATAACCGAAGAAATCAGGAAACGCCGGGCAAAGTTCTACACACACGTCTACAGGATGGAGAACACCAGAACGGCAAAAAAACTACTCGACATCATAACAAAGAGTGAATGTAGCACGGAATGGCTAAAGGAGGTCGAGAGGGACGAGCAACCTCTCATCATAGAAAATCTCAAAGACTGCAACAAGTGCCGGAGTAAAATCATGAATGTGAAATTCGAGCGAAGAACAACGCAACAACTTGGTAAAAAGTGGACAGACAAACGGAAGAGAGAGCATTCTGAGGATGAAGAAGTTCTGGAAGAGGAGGAGGAAAACATTCAAAAATAAAATCGTGAATTCAAGTTCAATCGCTCTCCTAAAGGGAAATAATCGATTAAATAAAATAAATGTATCCTTTTTTATAATATGTGTGGATTACTGCACTGCAGAGAGAAAGAAATAGGAATGAGGGAGCTAGGTTTGTGTGTCTGCGCTAATTTACGTACAGTAATATCTGTCGAGGCCTAATTTTCGTTCAAAATGGTTCAAATGAATCTGAGCACTATGGGACTTAACTGCTGTGGTCATCAGTCCCCTAGAACTTAGAACTACTTAAACCTATCTAACCTAAGGACATCACACACATCCCTGCCCGAGGCAGGATTCGAACCTGCGACCGTAGCAGTAGCGCGGCTCCAGACTGTAGCGGCTAGAACCGCTCGGCCACTCCGGCCGGCCCTAATGTTCGTGTCACAGATACTGCTGCACGAAATCAATACTGCCTGCATTTGGCAAACTATACAAAAGCAATTCATGCTTCCGCTAAAGTAGACAATCAAATGACGTAATACGGCATAGTACAGACTTTGCAAACATCCTTCCCAACGTAACGATAACCACATCCAAACAGTAATTTTTTGAGCTAAGTTACGCGTCTCTCACAGAAATAATGGAACCTTCCGAAGATAGTAAATCTCTGCCGCGTTCGATTTGGTGACCTCAGGTAACAAAGTCAATCCCTGTGTGCTTAGCGCTCTGGCCACAAGGTGGGGTGGGAAACGAACCGCCCGCCCTGTTTGCCTTAACGCGCATGCGATGTATCTCAGCTAGTGTATCCTTCTAGTTCGAGCCCGTGACGCTAAAAATGTGTGTGAATTCCTATAGGACCAAACAGCTGATTTCATCGGTCCCTAGACCCGACCTGGTACGGATCCCACACTGATGAGCAATACTCAAGTCCCATAACACTCCCCCGTGGCACGCCAGAGGTTACTTTAACGTCTCTCCACTGAGAACAACATGCTGTGCTCTGTTTGCTAAAAACTCTTCAATCCAGCCACACAGCAGGTCTGATATTCGGTAGGCTCTTACTTTGTTTATCAGGCGACAGTGCGGAACTGTATCGAACGCCTTCCGGAAGTCGTGCTACACGCGTTTCTATTTGCACTTAGCCTTAATCTGCCAGTAAGTTTCAAGGAACGTCTACATTACAGCGCACTACGGACCAGTTTTCTTTTATCAAGCAATAATTTTAACCCTCTAAAGGACAGACTAGTTGGAGATTTGTATCAAACCAGTAAATCGGACTAAAGACCACAAAAGCAACAACGTGTCTCATTACACCAAGTATTGGAAAATTGCGCAGGTCGCACCAGTGTTTAAGAAGGGTAGTAGGAGAAATCCATCGAACTACAGACCTGTATCACTGACGTCGGTTAGCAGTAGGGTTTTGGAGCATATATTGTATTCAAACATTACGAATCACCTCGAAGGGAACGATCTATTGATACGTAATCAGCATGGTTTCAGAAAACATCGTTCTTGTGCAACGCAGCTAGCTCTTTATTCGCACGAAGTAATGGCCGCTATCGACAGGGGATCTCAAGTTGATTCCGTATTTCTAGATTTCCGGAAAGCTTTTAACACCGTTCCTCACAAGCGACTTCTAATCGAGTTGCGGGCCATGGGGTATCGTCTCAGGTGTGCGACTGGATTCGTGATTTCCTGTCAGGAAGGTCGCAGTTCGTAGTAATAGACGGCAAATCATCAAGTAAAATTGAAGTGATATCAGGTGTTCCCCAGGGAATCGTCCTGGGACCTCTGCTGTTCCTGATCTATATAAATGACCTGGGTGACAATCTGAGCAGTTCTCTTAGGTTGTTCGCAGATGATGCTGTAATTTACCGTCTAGTAAGGTCATCCGAAGACCAGTATCAGTTGCAAAGCGATTTAGAAAAGATTGCTGTGTGGTGTGGCTAAATAACGAAAAATGTGAGGTGACCCACATGAGTTCCAAAAGAAATCCGTTGGAATTCGATTACTCGATAAATAGTACAATTCTGAAGGCTGTCAATTCAACTAAATACCTGGGTGTTAAAATTACGAACAACTTCAGTTGGAAAGACCACATAGACAATATTGTGGGGAAGGCGAGCCAAAGGTTGCGTTTCATTGGCAGGACACTTAGAAGATGCAACAAGCCCACTATAGAGACAGCTTACACTATACTCGTTCATCCTCTGTTAGAATATTGCTACGCGGTGTGGGATCCTTACCAGGTGGGATTGACGGAGGACATCGAAAGGGTGCAAAAAAGGGCAGCTCGTTTTGTATTATCACGTAATAGGGGAGTGTGGCATATATGATACGCGAGTTGGGATGGAAGTCATTAAAGGAAAGACGTTTTTCGCCGCGGCGAGATCTATTTACGAAATTTCAGTCACCAACTTTCTCTTCCGAATGCGAAAATATTTTGTTGAGCCCAACCTACATAGGTAGGAATGATCTTCAAAATAAAATAAGAGAAATCAGAGCTCGAACAGAAAGGTTTAGGTGTTCGTTTTCCCCGCGCGCTGTTCGGGAGTGGAATAGTAGAGAGATGGTATGATTGTGGTTCGATTGACCCTCTGCCAAGCACTTAAATGTGAATTGCAGAGTAATCATGTAGATGTAGATGTAGATGTAGATTCTAAAAGATGTTCAACATTTGATGTAATGTTTCAGGGAACGAAGTGGCATTCGAAGCCATCAGTTTCCTGTGGCCTTGGTGTAAAAAGTGAGGAACGGTGGGGTTTAATGTTCCTTCGGCTACGAGGTCAGAAAGGGTCCCAGCGTGAGCCGGTGTCGGGGATGGTTGGGGTAGGGAACCGGGCGGTGCGATTTCAGAGGAACCTCACCAGCGTTCGCATTAAGCGACTAAGGGAACGGCGGCCTTGCTGGAGGCCGGACTAGGACCGGCGAGACGGTGAAAGCAGAGAGCAGGTGCGTGGCGGCTGCCGGCTGTTGGACAGGTGGGGAAAGTGGAACGCGGCGCAGTCAGCAGTCTGCAGGGGACGCGAAACACGCAGCACGCACTACTCTGCCAGCCAGACCTGACGCAGCACCGCTCACGCAATCCGGCGCTCGTGCTGTACGCACACGTGTGTTTGTGGTCAACACAGGGTTAAGGCCGGTATTACACTATCAAATTTCTTTGTCAAAGATTTGATCAAAGATGTGATCAAATATTCCGTCAAATATATTTGACAAAGATCTTTGACGTAGCGCTAGAAGGGGTATTACACTGTCATCATATTTTTCGTCAAAGTTCAAGATGGCTGACAACAACAACTTGTTATTAACCGCAGCAGTTGCATGTACCACGATTCCACTGTGTGCACATGTGGAAGAGAAGAGTGGAAAAAAAAGGAAACATACCTGGCTGAAGCCGTGGGTTTTACGACGACACGAAAAAAGCATTCAACAAAACTTGTTACGTGAGCTTATAGTGGAGGGCGTCAAGTCTTACATCAATTACTTAAGAATGGATGAGCATACATTTTTGTATGTGCTCAGTGAAGTGTATCCTCATATCACAAAGATTAAGAACTGCTATATCTGCAGCAGTGTGCGATTTGTGCTTTTACCAGTGGGGGGGATGTCTTAGGGGTTTAGTATAATTATATATGTTACTAGCTTGGACCGTGGCGTTACCCATGGTTAAACAGTTATTTATAAATAGATGTTAATGCCGAAACTCACTATTCACGCGTATGCACTATCAGAAAAGCCAGTCCTTGTTACATCTTTAAAAGTACATTATAGTTAAAGCTTATTTACAAAATCATCTACGTACAGGTATACGAGGGGAATTCAAAAAGTAAACGCACATTTGTGAAAAGCTGTACTTATTCTGATGATAGAAAACTGAAAGATGCGTTATTTTTCTACGTAACCTCCCTGGACGTCAATGCAGTTTTCCCGACGTTTTACGATTTTTTTAAATTTCATCAGAAAATACGTTTATCGGTTGCATCTGCAACCAATTTTGCACCGCAGCAATGACGTCTTCATCACTTTCAAATCTTCTTCCCTGTAGTGCTTCCGTTAAGGGTCCAAACATGTGAAAATCGCTTGGAGCCAGGTCTGGACTGTATGGTGGATGTTCCAACACCTCGAATCTCAACTCCTGTATTGCGTCGGCTGTCCTTTTGCCAGAATGTGGGCGAGCGTTATCTTGTTGCAGGATGACACCTCTTCACAGTTTTCCACGACGTTTGGATCTGATTGCAGGTTTTAGTTTCGTACGCAACACATCACATCCACCATACAATACAGACCTGGCTCTAAAGCCTCGTTTACGCTGGGGCGAGGTCTTGCAACATTGTGGCATGCTACGGAAATGTGGCGTGCGTCGTCTTGTCATTTAGTTCTAAATGTTTTGAAGTGCTTGACTACTACATAACACTTTTTCAAAATTAATAAGCAAACATATTAATAGTATTAATAGTAAACTTTCAGTGTTCGGCTCCACAAATTTAAATTATATGTAAAGTTTTACTCCAGTACTTGGGAAATAAACATCCCAGGTTGAGATGCATAAACTAAAACCAGAGAAGGGGATGCAGAGGGGGGGGGGGGAATCCCCCCAATCCCCCCCTGCAAATCGCACACTGATCTGCAGAAGACAGGCTCACTGTAGAACTCCGATTCCTTGCTACAGGAGAGGGTTAGGTTAGGTTAGGTGAGGTCTCCAATCTTCTTAATCTATTTTTGTATTCAGCGTGCCTCACGCTGTAAAGCGCCTCATCAGATTCATAAATATCTATTAATTTTGTAGTTGTCGTCAAACGCCAATTGTATTTACCGGCAATGTTTATAAAAACACTACAGACGACATAATGCTGCAGCGATGCTAGCGCTCCATGTGGTAACATGTCACATTGCAGTGAACAGAAGACAAGCGACTTCTTTGATCAAATCTACAGCGAGACCCTAGATTTGATCAAATATTGGACGACATTTGACAAAGTTCCCTATTACACCATCAAGTATCTTTGACAAAGATATTTGACAAAGAAATTTGATAGTGTAATACCAGCCTAACCCTCTGCCCACAAGGTGGATTGGAAGGATGTTAACAACTAGGGCGGTTGGAATCCAACGAGCGCTACGGGGCCATGTAAAGTGGCCGCGCGGTTTGAGGCGCCATGTCACGGACTGCGCGGCCCCTCCCGCCTGAGGTTCGAGTCCTCGCTCGGGCATGGGTGAGTGTGTTGTTCTTAGTATACGTTTGCGCGGTCCCATTTGAACCTGTGAAGTGCGCTGCGCCGCGCCACACGTGCTATCCCAGGCTGTGACTGAGCTATGTCTCCGCAATATCCTTTCTTCCGGCAGTGCTGGACTTGCAAGTTTTGCAGGAGAAGTTCTGTGAAGTTTGGAAGGTAGGAGACGAGGTACTGGCGGAAGTACAGATGTGAGGACAGGTCGTGAGTCGTGCTTGGGTGGGTCCGTCGGTGTCGGTGTCGCCACGGTAGCTCAGCGTGTTCGGTCAGAGGGTAATAAGAAAAACTTGGTTTATGGATCAACGATGGTCTTGAACGGGCGTCTGGGACGTCCGCCCCGACCAATGCAATGAACAATAACGAACAAAATGACAAGAGAAAAAAAAATCGGCAGAACACTTGCCGCAGGTTCGAATCCTGCCTCGGGCATGGATGTGTGTGATGTCCTTAGGTTAGTTAGGTTTAAGTAGTTCTAAGTTATAGGGGACTGATGACCACAGATGTTAAGTCCCATAGTGCTCAGAGCCATTTGAACACTTGCCGCAAAACGTGAAGGTCCAGGGTTTGACATTCAGTCCCGTATACAGTTTTATTTTAATTCGCTAATATGTTTCATATCAGCGCACACTCGGCTGCAAATTGGAAATTTCACTCTAAACGATCTTTATTTAAATCGTGCGATTAGCTAATTTCGGCGACGTGCTTGAAAATGACAAGTCGACGAAATTAGCTAATCGCACGATTTAAATAAAGATCGTCTACGCTACAGGTTGACCAGACGTCCCGTATTTTACCGGATCGTCCCATATTTAGCTTAAGCTTCCCGTTGTCCCGACAAAATACAGGGTGTTTCAAAAAGAACGTATCGACTTTTAGGCGTTGTAGCATCTATTGCGTTCAACTTACAATTGTAAATAATACACCAAATGAAAGAGCAACTCAAACAGTTTTGTTTGTATACCTGTGCGCAATGGGAAGAGTAGTGAATGACAAAGAGAGAGACTGAAAAAGTGTTGAACGAGTGCGAGTCTTTCAAGCTTAGCCCCAAGAAATATCCCCGCGGAAAGTTTATGGGCCTTTCTTTTTCGGTGAATCAACTGATGTTTCTTATCGTGATGTGCTACAACTATGGCCCGTGCCTCAATCGTAAGAAGAAGCTGAACAACACATCTTTATTTGAAAGCAAGATGGTGCGCCGCCTCAGTGGCATAACTCAGTACGCGACTGGTTAAACGACGTTGTATCCGACCAGTGGATTGGGCGCAAGGGGCCGATTGTCACAGCATTTTATGCATGCCCTCCACGTTCACACACGATCTGACGCGATCATGTGTGTGTGCCTCCGATACCAGCTGATCTGTCCGACTTTAGAAGCAGTGTTATTGCAACCAGTTGCTCCTGACACATTGATCAAGGTTTCGGAACAACTCGCCTATCGACCCGATGTGTGATCGGTGTTCACACTCAATAATTGGAAGAAAAACTGTATGTGTTTCTCTTTCATTTGGTGTATTATTTATTGTTGGTTGGTTGGTTGTTTGGGGAAGGAGACCAGACAGCGAGGTCATCGGTCTCATCGGATTAGGGAAGGACGGGGAAGGAAGTCGGCCGTGCCCTTTGAAAGGAACCATCCCGGCATGTGCCTGGAGCGATTGAGGGAAATCACGGAAAACCTAAATCAGGATGGCCGGACGCGGGATTGAACCGTCCTCCTCCCGAATGCGAGTCCAGTGTGTGTATTATTTATAATTGTAAGGTGAATGTAATATTTACTATAAAGTCTTAAAACCCGTATATTCATCTTGAAACACTCTGTACATATGGGACTTATATCGTTCTGTTTTTCATTAACCGTACCGTATATTTTGAAATTCTGTGTTTTTAAGTAGTGTGTAACACAACTAAATGTAGAACCAATGTGGTCATTCACAAAAAATAAAAATAAAAACATACTGTTCCATTAAACCAAACTAAATGAGGCATGATGAGTAAAGACGTAGGATGGGGGTTGGTTGGGTTGTTTGGGGGAAGAGACCAAACAGCGAGGTCATCGGTCTAAGGACGTAGCATGTTAATAAGGTTTCTTCTTTAAGAGTTTTCATATTAAAAATATGCTGCACGTACACCCTCGTATGTATGTAAGTTACAATCATTGTCGACCTTAAAGTCCTCGTTGTGTTGTGGGGTATATTCTGTTGTTTGCGTGTGACAACAATAAAACAATAAAATATTTACTCGATTAGCAATGCAAGGTATTTTTATGTTTTCTTTTTTTTAGTCTGAGTTTTAACAAAAAGTAGGATGATCTATGTCGTTGTAGCACAAACCAACTATTTTAATACAGATTTGCTATACTTTTGAACTATTAACGAAATTTCTCACAAAATGTCGATTCATTTCAACTTCTAATTTGTGCCCCATACTTTGATTTTGGAATTATGGTCACGATATACTATGGACCATGTTTTTTTTATTTTTATTTTACTATGAACGGACCGGGAGGGGTGGCGCAGTGGCTAATACACTGGATTTGTATTTGAGAGGACGACGGTACAAACCCGCGTCCGACCACCGTGATGTAGGTTTTCCGTGATTTCCCTAAATCGCTTCAGGAAAATGACAGGATGGTTCCTTTCAAAGGCCACGCCCGAATTCCTTCCCCATCCTTCCCTAAACCGATGGGACCGGTGGCATTGCTATTTAGTCCCCTTCCCGAATTCAGCCAACCAGCCAACTATGAACAGCTGCCAAGCCCAAAAACATAATCTGAACGCGACGCTACGTATAGCCGAACATTTTGCCCGGAAGTCGGACTACCAGTTTTAACCCTGGATTATTTACGACTGCAGATGGTATCTCGTCGTGGTTCCCGCCAATCTGGACACGTGAGCAACACATGGTCTTGAGCACCTTCGTGGCAGACATTGTTGTTTACAAAGGCTGAATTATTATTAGCTGACTCCAATGGTTTGCAGCATTGGTGCTCTTTTAAATATTATGAATGTCTTATTTGTTTTGTCGCTTACAGTTTATTTTGGTGTGGCATATAGGTGAAATGCCACAGTCAGAAGAGTGACATTGTCCCTCATCAGAGTAAACCTCGTCTCTTGCTACTGAAATTAGCGCAATAATGGATGGTGCTAAGTTTTATTTTCCTTGAAGAAGCTGATAAAGACACAGACAATGCAGAATTTAGTGAAGACGGACCTTTATTTGAATAAGATAATGTTTTGTGTGCAGCTAACAATGATGTAGACCCAGACTTCGGAACAGAAAATGAGGAATCAGAGGAAGAATAAATGGGTGACAGTGGAAGAAACACAGAGCTAGGTCTCGCTTGGGTTATAATAATAGTGTCTAAAGCCGAAGACTTTTTTACTCATTCTACATGTAAAATACCCTTGGGGCGAGAACATTTATAATAATTTGTAACTACTGCATAATAAGGATATGACACTTCCTGGCAGATTAAAACTGTGTGCCCGACCGAGACTCGAACTCGGGACCTTTGCCTTTCGCGGGCAAGTGCTCTACCATCTGAGCTACCCAAGCACGACTCACGCCCGGTCCTCACAGCTTTGCTTCTGCCAGTATCACGTCTCCTACTTTCCAAACTTTACAGAAGTTCACCTGCGAACCTTGCAGAACTAGCACTCCTGAAAGAAAGGATATTGCGGAGACATGGCTTAGCCACAGCCTGGGGGATGTTTCCAGAATGAGATTTTTACTCCGCTGCAGAGTGAAAATCTCATTCAGGATAATGACTTCTATTCCAATAACATTGTGACCAGTAAAACTGTCATTATAGGGTATAAAACAGGACATTTTGTATGCAAAATATCGTTGGAGATCTAGTAACTGTAAGAAACTAGTTATTCACCCATAAATTACGACTTCTTTTGAATAAAATTAGGAGTAGTCAAATTTATGGTGGTTTTCCCCCCTGTAGTGCTCTAGGGTTAAAAGAAGTAGTCAGTTTGGTAATTTCAGTCGTCTACTAATAAACAATGACAGTCAGTTTCAACCTTCAGCGTGCTTAGACCTAAAATCAATTTTTTAATTTGTCAGTTATGAAGCAATTAAGGATTCTACAGAAGTCATACATCAACCACGAGTGACCCGGCAGACTGACAATACGGTAATCGAATTCTTGCCATACCCGTCCCAGCATGGCATCGTCTACTGTGGCAGTCGCTTCCCGTATTCTCTCCCGAAGCTCTGCTACATCACGTGGTAGAGGCGGTACATACCCGCACCTGAACTCGCCATGTTTAGGACTAGCGCTAACTATCGGCAAATTACCAAACTACGCTGTGGCGGTATGCATGAAAAAAATTTTCAGAGTTTCTCTTCAAAACGACACATGTATGATATCCGTACAATGTTTGGTTCTTGTGCAATGAATAATTGAAAGTGTTTCCGGACTTTATGTACACCCTGTACTTATTTTTCGGGCTTACGTAATTAGCTTGGTAAGGACCTTAGTTGTGCGTTCTCTATTTCAAGCCGCACTTGTATCTATTTGGCTGAGCACAATCGTAAAAAGGCGGACATGTGGCAATTCTAATCCTGTGGAAGCCTCTTCGTCTCTCCATTATTACTGAACCTACATCCGCTTGGACCTCGTCACTACAGTCAGATGTAAGCCTCACTTCACAATATCGACAGTCCACACTCCCTCCGTAGTGAACTCACTCACTATTCAAATGGCTCTGAGCACTATGGGACTTAACATCTGAGATCATCAGTCCCCTAGAACTTAGAACTACTTAAACCTAACTAACTTAAGGACATCACACACATCCATTCTTGAGGCAGGATTCGAACCTGCGACCGTAGCGGTCTTGCGGTTCCAGACTGAAGCACCTAGAACCACTCGGCCACACTGCCCGGCCACTCACTATTCCTTGATGCCTCACGATGTGTTTGTGTCCTATCAAGCGATCCCTTCTTTTAGTCAAGTGGTACCATAAACTTACTTTCTGCCCAATTCCATTCAGTAGCTGCTTATTAGCCATCGTCTACCCACCTAATTTTCAGCATTCTTCTCTAGAACCATACTGCAAAGGTTTCTATCACCTTCTTGTCAACACTGCTTGTTGACCACATTTTACTTCCATATAAGGCTACAGTCCCAACAAAAATTTTCAGAAAAACTCTTCGTAACAATCAAATTTATATTATGTGTTGAATTGTTTTACCTTTCCAATGTCACATACCCTCCGACACAGGTTCTTCCGTACGACTCTCTTAAATTTCAGTCTATTCTTCATCATTAGTAAATTGTAATCTGAGTCTGTATCTGTTCCTGGGTACGCCTTACGATCCAATATCTGTTTTCGGAATCTACGTCTGACCATGATGTAATACAGTTTGAATTTTTCCGTGTGTCTGGTCCTTTCCAAGTATGCGTGCTTCTCTTGTGATTCCTCAACAGAGTATCCGCTTTATTTATTTATTCAGTTATTTTTGAGGAATTATCCTCTGACTGTTTGATGCGGGCCGCCACAAATTCCTCTCTTGTGCCAACCGTTTCATCTCAGAGCAGCACTTGTAACCTATGTCCTCAATAACCAATCTCTGCCTCTCTTACAGTTTTTAACGTCTTTAGCTCCCTCTAGTACCATGGAAGTTATTGCCTGGTACAGTATCTCAGCAGATGTCCAGTCCCTTCTTCTTATCAGTGTTTTCCATATACTCCTTACCTCGCCGATTCTGAGGGGAACCTTCTCATTCCTTACCTCATCAGTCCACCTAATTTTCAACATTCTTCTGTAGCCACCACATCTCGAATACTTCGGCCCCCTTCTGCTCCGGTTTTCCCGTATTCCATGTTTCAGTACCATACAATGCTGTACTCCGAACGCATATTCTCAGAACTGTCTTCCTCAAATTAAATCTTATGTTTGATACGGCCTTCTGCCTTATTCGATCTTAAATCTTCCAAAGCTCTTTCAAATTCTGATTCTACTATTGGATCCCGTATATCTTCTATATCGACTCCTGTTTCTTCTTCTATTATATTATCAGACAAGTCCTCTTCCTTACAGAAGCTTTCAATGTACTATTTCCACTTACGCGCTCTCTCCTCTGCATTTAGCCGCGCGGGATTAGCCGAGCGGTCTCGGGCGCTGCAGTCACGGACTGTGCGGCTGGTCCCGGCGGAGGTTCGAGTCCTCCCTCGGGCATGGGTGTGTGTGTTCGTCCTTGGTTAAGTAGTGTGTAAGCTTAGGGACTGATGACCTTAGCAGTTAAGTCCCATAAGATTTCACAAACATTTGAACATCCTCTGCATTTAAAAGTGAAATTTTCATTGCACTCTTAGTATTACCACCTTTGCCTTAAATTTCACCAAAGGTGGTTTTGACTTTTCTACAAGCCGAATCAGTCCTCTCAACAACCATTTCTTTTTCGATTTCTTTACATTTTTCACGCAGCTATTCCGCCTTAGCTTTCTTCCGCTACCAATTTAATTCATTCTTTAGTGATCTGTATTTCTTTATTCCTGAATTATGTAAGGGGTCCGTAGGCCCTTACTATAACTTTGCACTCGGCACAGGTCGATAGGGCGAACAATCGATTGTGACGTGTTGTGAGAGCGAGTGTCGAAATGCGCCAGTGTGGTTGGCGGGAATGGTGTGTGTGTGGAGGCCATTATTGGAATAAAGGGTTTTTAACTGAGAAGGGTGTCACCATCGCCGTGGTTAGACCCCTAAATAATAAATAAATACCGGGAAAGTGACGAAGTATCTTTATTAAATTGATCAGTGACGTTACTAGTGCCGATATTTAGTTTCGCGTCTACCTCGCCGGCCTAACCTTGAATTGCAGTGTTGGATGTAGTGATGGATTAGCGTGTGACGATAATGGCAAATGAAGAAAGCCTGTGCTGAGATTAGCCGTAATTAGATATGTATGAGGAAGGCAGTGGCCGCCTCCTTTTTGTGTTTTGAGAAGAATATAAGTTCGTAATTAGTAAGACTGTGTTGGTGTTCCTTATTACCATACATTCAGTATTATAGTATTGGACAGGACGAACTGGAAAGTAACAACTTCCGTAGCAGTCAATTCCGATTACCAGCCCTATTAGGTTCACAGTCATGTTAATAATAAATATTGGGCTGCTATTCGATCAGATCAGGTCGAGATAAAAACGGAGGTGTTACAATTACCCTGAACATTTTTTCACTTCCTCTTTTCGTGGATCAGCTGAAGTATTTCTTCCGTTACCTTCGTTGTAACTGTGATTTTCTTTCCAACTTCTGTGATTGCCGTTTTCTGAAGATGTCCATTCCTCTTCAACTGAACTTCCTACTGAATTATTAATTATCGCAGTATCTCAGAACTTCAAGCGTATTTCTTCATTCCTTAGTATTCCCGTATCCCAATTCTTTGAGCACTGATTCTTCCTAAGACTCTTCATGGTTATTAATTTTTGATTTGAGTCTATATCTGCTCCTGGGTATGCCTAACAATCAAATGCTTGATTTCCGAATCTCTGCCTGATCATGATGTAATCTAACTAAAATCTTCCTATACCTACTGGCCTTTTTCCAAGTGTAAACCTCTTGTTGTGATTCCTGAACAGAGTGTTCGCTATTACAAACTGAAATTTATTACAGAACTCAATTAGTGTTTCTCCTCTCTCATTCCTACTGCCCAGCCCGTGTTCTCCTGTAATTCCTTCTTCTGTTCCTTCCCCTATAAGCTCGTTGCAGTACCCCATGATTACTAGATTACCATCTCCCTTTACGTACTGAATTATCCATTCGTTGTCCACATATACTTTCTGCATCCCTTCATCCTCTGCTAGCGACGTCGGAGTGGTTACCTGAACGATCTTTGTCGGCGGTGGTTTGCTGTCGAATCTGCTGGAAACAACCTTATCACTGAACTGTTCACAGTAGTTCGCCTCTGTTCTACTTTCCTATTCATAAGGAATCATCTTTCCGTTACACCATTTTCTGATGCTGTTGATGTCATTCTACATTCGTCTGACCAGAAATCCTTATTCTTTCCATTTCGCTTCATTAAGCCTGAAACGTCCCCTTTGAACAATTTATACATGACTGTCCTTAAACTGATACACAATATTTTTTTTTTAGCGCAACGCAATCTGACTTTCAAAAATCCCTACAAAAGAATGACCCTGACTAACATTAAACTATACCTTTCACAAATCACTTACCTCACAAAAATCTTCGCTGCTCAAGCTACTGCAATACAGCGAGCGCCACTACTGCCAGCTAAATAAAAGATTCAAACTATGGAAGGCACTAACTACTGATAGGGATGGTTAGCAAATGAAAGATATTAATAGAGAACAAACAATAATGTATTTACCTTGATATCATCATATATAAATATAGCAGTTCATGACAAATTTCAAATCTCCGCCATCTCTCTCCCCACATCCACCACTGCTGGCGGCTCACCTCCAACTGCGCAACGCTACGCGCTGTTCACATCCAGCTGCCGCTGCCCAACACTACAATGGCGAGTATTACAACAATGCAAAGCAGCCACAGACTGCACACAGCACAGCCAGTGATTTTCATATTGAGCGCTACGTAACGTTGCCAATAAGAAAACATAAACAGCCTACTTACATAGAGAAAACATAAACAGCCTACTTACATAGAGAAAACATAAACAGCCTACTTACGTAGCCCCCATGCTCCCCACAAAAAATTTTACAAATTGGTTTGGGCAGTGGCCAATACAGATTTGAAAAAATTTTTCATAATTACAATAACAAAGATATCAAATGCACACACTTATTGATACAATGTTGGTCAAAAGCTAAAATTTTCTCACAGTCCATAAAGACAGTCCTGATCATTCATCACGGTAAAATATAGTGTTTTTCTCAAAGTCTGAGCAGTAGAAGAAAATGCACATGGAAGTAGTGGATTTCCATGCAGTCTTGAAGAAGTAGTGTTGTCCTTCCAACGGAAAGACAATGCTGACTCTCGACATGCAGACAAGTATTGGGTCACAACAGAGCAAACCCACAGCAGAGTCATTCGAAGTTTGGAAGAATATTGGTAGGTAGGTCATCACAGAGCAGACCCACTGTAGTCCTGGTAGAGATTACGGTATTGGTGGGCCACCAGAGGTGCAGACCCACTGCAGTCCTTGTAGAAATAATGGTATTGGTGGGCCATCAAAGATGCAGACCCACTGTAGTCCTTGTAGAGATGGCCAGCAGCCATCTGTTGCGATTGTGCAGGTGCACATTCACCATCGAAGAGTCTTACGGAGAATATAGCAAGTCCATAAACCACCACTTGTGCACTCACAAAGTTTTTGGAATTGTCCTTAGAACCAGCAATGCTGTTATCCAGTCCCTTGCTGAATTATTAACACACGTGCAAACACTAACAGTCCCTACTTCTCACATATTGTCCATATACTATGACCAACAGAAACGTGTGCAGTGAAATGTAACTTACAAGTTAATAATAAGATGAACTGGTGTCAATTACAATTTTATAAATTTACAACATGAAAATACAATTACAAAGGTACAAAATACATCATTAAAGAACATAATAATACAGATAACATTTGTTGTACAGGCTTTACAAAAGAATAGAAATAAACATATACATCAATGTTACAGGAATTATGAGATAAGTAGATACATAAAAGATCATAATAACTTTTGGAACATCAACTTTACACATGAGCATTAAAACAAAACAGAATAAATAATGTCTAAGCATATTTACAAGGTAAATAACATATTATTAATGCCAATTATATTTGAGGATATCAGTATTCCTCATCATAGTGAATGTAGCTTAGTACTAGAAAAATTCTACAAGTCTTATCAGATAAACGTATAAATACAGGAAAAACACAAATACCCAAGGGTACACAAACATATAGCGCAATAATACAAGGAAAGGACAGGGTTTGTTTTACTGCAGTATTTTGCAAACAAAACTTTCTTTACTTCTCGGAGATCTCCCTTCGTTCTTCATTAGTTCCAAAAGTCCTATCTATACCTGCTTTCTGTACTTTTCTCGTATAGCCTCTCAGTGCATTTCTTCAAATTCATCGCAACTCATTCTCTTATAGGCTACCCCCTCTTAAGCTAACTTAAATCTACTGAGCTCAGATGCTAAACTAAGGGACGAGGCAATGCAGCAGCACAAAACAAGTAACACAAACAGCAATGACCAAAAAAATGGAAAATTGCAAAGCAAGCTACAGTAAATCTAAATTAACAGAAAAATGCAAAATTACAACTAATATGAGCCAATGTGCAGCAACAAGAAAAGCTTAACAGAGTAATACAAAGTTAAATTTAGCAGCACTATGCCTGGCAAACAGCAGTAACTTATACCTAAACATGACATAGCTCAAGCAGAAAAATATTACAGTAAAAACAACAATGCAGATAAGGGAAATGTAGATTCACATCTTAATATCCATGTAATTAAAGTGGTGCACCACAACAACTTATTGTAAAAAAAATATTACCATGTACTTGAAAAGAAAATTATGTGTCCAGTTACTGTTACTAGTCCCTTCTTATTGTTCTTTCCTTTCCAAGTGCTCCTTTTTTTTAAAGAATGTGGATTACAAAATTATCATTTAATAGATCTGTTGACAGAAAGTGTTCACATTAGCAAATGCATCTAAGTTTATTTTATAAAACTAATGCTGTAACACAGCTGGAAAACAGGTATCAAATGAAATAAGCAATTACGCAAACCAAAGCATACAAATATCATTCAGTAGTCATGTGACATTTCATAAGTCAGTAGCTCTCAACTCTCGTAGAAAGACACTTGTCATTATCAGGTTTGCAGATGTAAGAATATTTCCCATCAATTCATAAGCATTTCAGTAAATATCATAAATTACGAGCTCCACAGTATGCTTTCGACAAGGAAATGTCAATAGCGAGTATAATGGCCCCCCCTTTTTTTTTTTTTTTTTTTACCTGTGCTGCTGAAAGGCTAATGGCTTTTTTTCAGGCGGCTGTCGCCCAGGTGGGTGCCCGCGACGCATTACGTGCAGGTGGTCACTTAACTTTCTTACGGAAATATTTACGACAGCAGTTTCCGCTACAGTGACAGTCATATATACAAAATTTCACAGGTCGAGAATTTACGTTGCAAATGTGTAGAAACAAAATCCTATGAATATAACAGTGTCCAAAAAAATTTTCAGTGGCATTGTGATACATTCACACATGATTCACACATGTACACACATTTCATAATTCTAAAGTATGATTCTTGGTTTCCAACATCCTTTTCCATAAGTCAGAGTCCCTAATCACTATTCATTACTCCTTACCTTCTTCGTCGACACTTCTTCAATATTGCATCAAAACAGATAAGTATCATAATCAAATAACTCATATAGCATCAGCCTATTAATCATAAACATACCTCAGCAGCATAATACACATCGTCGTCGTAAAAATAACATCATAACACCTCAGTCAAATCTCAAAATCGTCGTAGCTTCCTCCAATAATTAAAAAAATTCTCTGCTCATGTCAAAAGTGTCATCTGCCTCAAACGTACTTTAAAAATCATGAATCCATACCAAATACATCATTCAAAGCTCTCATAGTATCACAATGGTTCCAAAAAAAATATGAACAGTTCACACAGTACAGACAAAATACAATTTCGTAAGTGTGAAGTAATCCAACTCTGTAATTGCGTAAACATATGTCACTGATGTAATAAAAAAAGTTTATCTCTCAGTTAAATGATCAGATAGATGTGTAATTTGTGTGTTAGAGAAATATGGTACCGATGTGTAAAGTTGTATAAGCAAATACCATATTAGCTAGGGTTCCTTGTGGTTGCCACACACATGGTACACAAAGTAAGCGTGTACCCCCCTGAGGATTAATGTAATTATACCCTCAGGTGTTACAGATTACAGCAATGGAATGAAATGTATCACGGAAAACTTTCTTTGTAATTCAAAAATCTTTAAAAATAAATGTTTCAAGTACAAAATTAATCACTCAAATACGTGTACTGTAGCGCTAAATGTGCGTCTTGTTGCAACATAATCTGTGTGGTAGTGTCGTAGTTATCGTCCTCCGAAAGCTAAGTTCTGCAGAAGTCAATGTACTTACCTCATGATAAACAAAAGTGAAATGCTTTATGTATAGATATCTTAGTTATTACGCTTATTGCCATGATGAAGAAAGTACTGTGCTGTAACGTATTGTTGTGCTACGGAAAAGGCAATCTCATTGTAGCTATACCACAAAAGTTACTACTAAAACACGTTTTACTTTGCAGAATAAAACAGAAAAACTGTGCAGAAATAAAACAGAAACACTACAAAAGCAATATTGTAAATTGTCACTCATTAGTAGCGTCGTGATAAAATCGTGTAGCTGTCACATAAACTAACCACTGTGCCATCTGGTATCTCACTGAAAGTACTTAAAATCCAGAATATATTTTCAAGTAAACCAAAATGTTGCATTAAAATCTCATTAGCAGTACTGGTAAATGTTCTAAGTATGTAAGCCTTATAGTCGTTCCATAATCGTGCAACTAACAAGCAAGAATGTACACACACAATAACACTGTGACGTCTGTTCACTATAACAATGCATTCGTCATTTCTGTTTCAATAAGTTCTCTTGGTTCTTGACTGTATATTTAACTTCAAACATTGTTGCATGTTAACAGATTCTAAGTCTGACAAGCATACTAGTAATGTAAAGTGAAAAGTTTTATGGCAATGACAAAGTTAAAAAGCAGATTATCTCTCAATAAATGATTTTACATGTGAAATCTGGTGTAAACCTTTACTCTTCATAGTACTCAGAGTTTGAACTTGAATGCAATTGTCATGCGGTATATGTCGGTAAAGAATACTGGAATTTTTCTCAAGGTTAGCGTCTATGTTATTTTTCTCTGAGCCAGCCGGCGCACGCGGCTGCCTGTGGTGCGAGTCATTGTCTGTTCCTTTGTTGGCGTGCGTCGTTATTGGGATTTGGAGACCTAACTTCTACAAATTCACCTTGCCGAGAGGGCCCAGCCCTGTTTAAAGCTCGCCAGTTCTGATGGAATTCAGGTCTGTCGTTATGTCGGTAGTTCCTGTAGTTTCTTTCTTGTCGGTTAAGTGGTGGAGAATTTCTCCCTGAATCGTAACTGCGCGCTGAACTGTTGCGTCTGAAGTTATTCTGTCTCCCTTGATAATAATTATTTTGGTTCCCATATTGTCTGTTTCTCTGATTGAGGTCATATTCACTACTTCGGAAATGCGATCTTTCTCTGTAACTATTATTACTCTGCCAGCGGTTGTCATATGGGTGGTGTCTGTTTTGGTCACGATTTGCGTTGTAAGAATAGCCTTTTCGTGTCCAGTTATTATTTCTGTCATCACGGAATTGTGACGTATGTGACCTGTAATTGTTGTGTCCTTGTTTTCGCGTTCCGCGATTATCAGTGTCAATTTCTAGTTCTTGTAACAGTCCCTGAAAAGCTTCAATGTCGTCTTTGCAACGTCCTGCTAAAATAATATGCCGTAAATGTTCAGGTAATTTGATTAAGCAAATGCGGATGAGTTCTGAGGGGCTGTATGGGTTTGACAGGTACTGATTCTTGTGCAACATGTGTTCAAAATATTTCACAAGACTGGAGAATTCAGATTGTTCGAAATGTTTCATCATTATGATACCATGTTTTACTCGGTCTTGTGTGGCTTGAGACCAATATGCTGAGAGGAAGGCATGGTAAAATTCTCCTTCAGTGTGGCAATCGTGAATGACTGATCGCATTCTTACAGCTGGTTCATTCTCTAAGTAGCCACACATAAATTCTAATCTGTGTTCTAATGACCAGTTGGGAGGAAAACAATGAGAGAATTGATGGAGCCATGCTTGTGGATGAATGTCGTTGCCAGAATTCTTAAATGTTTTGAATTTACGTGTAGTAATGAACAGCTTATAGTCAAAATCGTCATGTCGGCGAGTCGCATATCGGTCATTGTTAGGTCGTGTCGGCCGTTCCATCTCAAAATTCGGTGCACATTGCCAATTTCTTTCATAACTTCCGAAATGCCCTGTGTTATTAATTTGCGGCTTTTCCGTGTTTCTAAGTCCCTCTTCCCGTGTTGGAGCGCGAGTGTCCTCTGAAATACGTAATTCTTGTATTACCTGTGTCAACTGATCTTGTACTTCCCGGATTTCTCTTTTGTACTGAGTATTGATTTGATTTTGATTGTGTTTGAATTTTCTAATTTGTTCATACTCTTCTGTGTCAGTGAAGGCTACAGGTCTTGTGTCATTCAGATCATCATCTACCTTTGTAGATAAGTTAGTGACTTGATCCGAAAGTTCGGCTACTTTCTCCGATAGTGAACACATTTCCTCAGTGTGTTTTTCTGAACCAAGTTTCAGAGTGTCCATTTGTGTTGAAATCGAATCTACTGTGTCCTTTAAGTTTTCCTGAGTTATTGCAAGTTGCGTAACCGAATCGGTAGATGCAACTGAGTCAATTTTAGCCCACAAGGTCTCATGATTTTCATGAACAATGGCTTGCAGTTCTTTTATGGCTGCTTCGTGATTCTGTAATGCATTTTCATGCCGCGAAAAAATAGGTTGAAAATGCTCACAAATTTGTGTTTTTACGTCATTACAGACTTTTTGATATTTCGATTCAATGTTATGTAACTCCGTAGTTAAATCTTCACGTGTTTGTTCAAGTGTGGTGTCTAACTTTTTAAGATTTTGTTCCACTGTGTCTAACTTTTTAAGATTTTGTTCCACTGTATCTAACTTTCGAAGATTTTGTTCCATTATGTCTAACTTTTGAAGCTTTTGCTGTGTTTGTCCCATTTGCTGTATTAATTGTAATAACAATGCACTGGTGTCTGGAACATGTTCCTCAGTGCTTTTCGGCAGTGAATTTGCACCGGAAACATTCACATATTGACAAGCAGAAAATGTGTCTTGACTTATTTGAGAAAACGGTGAGGATCCAAAACCTGAATCTACAGTATTTGCGAGATTGTTTCCTGTCATTTCGGATTCCTGAGGCGAGCTGTTGCCGACCGATCGATCGATAATGCTTCCATGTTCTCTAATTGTTTCACTGTTTACACCATTGTTTGCCGCCCGCTCCATTTCCCTATGCACAATTACCAAATTACTACTTTGAACATTAGTTAATTCATTACTCTGCGGCGCTAACACACTGCTTTCGTCTTCACTGTCATTTCTCAATTTACTTTGGAGCCTAGTATTACGTTTTTCACACGCCATTATTGTCACAATATTTCACGATAACACAGAAAAGCACAATTTGAAGAGCAAAAATAAGAGAACACATTAAGCGCTACGTAACGTTGCCAATAAGAAAACATAAACAGCCTACTTACATAGAGAAAACATAAACAGCCTACTTACATAGAGTAAACATAAACAGCCTACTTACAAGCCTTAGCATTTCTGGTATCAGATTTTCTAGCTTCCCTAGCACGTTCAAACTTCTGACATTCCACGGCCCGACTCATGGAACGTTATCCTTTCGTTGGATATTGAATCTTTTTCTCATGGTCCCCTCCCCCTTGGCAATCATCTCCCGGTGGTCCGAATGGGTGACTAATCCGGGACCTTTTGCCTATTGGAGAAATCATCATGACTTTTTTTTCAGTTATAGGCCACATGTCCTGTGAATACACATTATGTCTCTTTAATACAATGGTTTCATTTTTCTGCACCCTCATGCCGTTAATCATTGCTGGTTCTTCCGCCTTTTTGGTGCAGTTCCCGCCCCAAGGGCAAGACAATGCTCTGAGCATCTGTCTGCTCCCCAGCCTATTTGGAAAGGTCGTTGGCAGAGCAAGGTTGACTTCTTAATGCTGGAAGTCCTCGGCCCCCATTGCTGATGAATTTTGTTCAAAATTCAAGCAGTGGGCTGGGTTTGAACTCCGGATCCACGACGTTTTGATTAGTAATCAAAGACGTTACTCCTATTTTTTTTCTATCACTGAAAATAATATCTAGTTAATTGCAGCTGTGAAATACTTGGTGCAAATCTACGTGCATGCCACAACTGTTTTACTGTACAACAATGAAAGACTGCAACTACAAAGGAGATTTTCTCTACAATTACGCGCTAGCAATAAACAAAAGCTACACTAATTACACAAACTACAAGAAAAAAAAATCAGAAGATTCCAGTGAGGTATCCTCGGCTAAGGGTCGACATATGAAACGTCCCCTTTGAACAATTTTTACAAGACTGTCCTTAAACTGATACACAATATTTTTTTTTTAGCGCAACGCAATCTGACTTTCAAAAATCCCTACAAAAGAATGGCCCTGACTAACATTAAACTATACCTTTCACAAATCACTTACCTCACAAAAATCTTCGCTGCTCAAGCTACTGCAATACAGCGAGCGCCACTACTGCCAGCTAAATAAAAGATTCAAACTATGGAAGGCACTAACTACTGATAGGGATGGTTAGCAAATGAAAGATATTAATAGAGAACAAACAATAATGTATTTACCTTGATATCATCATATATAAATATAGCAGTTCATGACAAATTTCAAATCTCCGCCATCTCTCTCCCCACATCCACCACTGCTGGCGGCTCACCTCCAACTGCACAACGCTACGCGCTGTTCACATCCAGCTGCCGCTGCCCAACACTACAATGGCGAGTATTACAACAATGCAAAGCAGCCACAGACTGCACACAGCACAGCCAGTGATTTTCATATTGAGCGCTACGTAACGTTGCCAATAAGAAAACATAAACAGCCTACTTACATAGAGAAAACATAAACAGCCTACTTACATAGAGTAAACATAAACAGCCTACTTACAAGCCTTAGCATTTCTGGTATCAGATTTTCTAGCTTCCTTAGCACGTTCAAACTTCTGACATTCCACGGCCCGACTCATGGAACGTTATCCTTTCGTTGGATATTGAATCTTTTTCTCATGGTCCCCTCCCCCTTGGCAATCATCTCCCGGTGGTCCGAATGGGTGACTAATCCGAGACCTTTTGCCTATTGGAGAAATCATCATGACTTTTTTTTCAGTTATAGGCCACATGTCCTGTGGATACACATTATGTCTCTTTAATACAATGGTTTCATTTTTCTGCACCCTCATGCCGTTAATCATTGCTGGTTCTTCCGCCTTTTTGGTGCAGTTCCCGCCCCAAGGGCAAGACAATGCTCTGAGCATCTGTCTGCTCCCCAGCCTATTTGGAAAGGTCGTTGGCAGAGCAAGGTTGACTTCTTAATGCTGGAAGTCCTCGGCCCCCATTGCTGATGAATTTTGTTCAAAATTCAAGCAGTGGGCTGGGTTTGAACTCCGGATCCACGACGTTTTGATTAGTAATCAAAGACGTTACTCCTATTTTTTTTCTACCATTTTGGTCATCATTGTTCTCATGGTTTGGTCTGGGCATCGTCATGTGACACCCCCTCAAGTCCATTGCTGAATATTTCACTCAGCTGTTTAATTACAGAGGGCAGCCAGCCCTCTGACCGAACATGCTGAGCTATCATGCAGGCACCTTTAGGCAACAGAGTCATCTCCTCTATCTCTACACTGCTGATTTGGCCAAACCACCTCCGCCAGTCACGTCCTTCAGTATGCTGATGACACCACGCTTCCCGCCCTCTGCCCTACACTTCAGAAATCCCAGCGATCTCTCCAGATCCATCTTCATCTGTATAGGACGACCCATCTGCAACTTCTGCCTCTACGACTTCTCATTCGCCTGTGTCCTATCCAGCTAACTAACACACTAAAATACCTAAGACTAACATTTGATCGCCAACTAACATGGAAACCTCATCTTCTAACCATTCTACAGAAAGCCCTCAACGGACTAAAACAAGTAAAACTACTGACTGACTGAACTTGGTATCAGCTCCCCTGCACCATCCTCCACACCTAAGAGACTTGATCCGACCCCTCCACTCTTATGCAAGTGTTAGATTGATTACCGCTCCACCTGCATCGTATCAGTCCATGCATATCGTTGAACGCCATACACTCCACCTCGCCTCTGGCATCCATCGACCTCCCCCCCCCCCCCCAAATGGGTGCTCTGCCGTCTCATCACATTCCCCCTCCTCCTCCTCACCATATTGTACACCTCTCTACATCGCATATTATCCGCAAATTAGATCCCAATAACTACATTGTTTCTCCTCTGTTCAACTGTGGTATGCTGCTGCACCTTTATAAACACATCCTGCCGTCCATACACCTACACCCACTCCATATCCTGTCCCAATGCAACTTCAACCATCTCCATCTCCCACACAATGAAATCTGCTCAGATATTTATCTGTCATAATAACTGTAACTTCCCTATCTATATGACTCCCCTACCTATCCTAAAACCTATCTTCGTTTCCTTAGACACCAATCAACAGCATATTTTTGTTACACCCACATACTCCCCTCTCCCCCACAGAATACCCAAATTTATCCACCATCTCCTCTACCCGCACTCTCTGTCCATCTTCTCGTGCCTCTCTCTCTGTCCATCTGCAAAACCCCCACTCCTGTTCGATCAGCTCCTCCCACATCTTTGTGTTCATCTCCTCCTCCCCTCTCTAAGTCCAGCTCCTTCTTCCCCTCTAAGTCCTTCCCCTCCTCCCCCCACTCTCTGTCATCTCCTCCTGCCCCTTCGCTGTCCATTTGCTCCTCCCCAACTCTTTGTCCATCTGCTCCTCCTCCCTCTCTGTCCACGGGCTGCTCCCCCCTCTAAAACGACCTCCTCCCACTCTCTCTGTCCAATAGCTGCTCTCCTCCTCCCTGTTAATTTCTCCCTTTCCCATTTCTCTCTAAATCTCTCCCAGCCCCTTTCTCTGTTCATCCTTTCCTCTTACCTTTCTCTGTCCATTTCCTCCTCCCCATTTCTCTATTACGGCAAGAAAAAGGAATAAAAGTGAGATAGCTGTTAATACTTTCATCCTTCTTTACCTCCTCTGCATTACTGCAGATGACGTGTCACTGAGAACATTTGTACTGTACATGCAGTACACGTGAGGTGCCTAGTTGTTTCCACTGCCCTGTGTGGAATACATAAGTTCTTGTACACTTCACTAACCTGCTGTCTTCATGATTATGATGTCTTCAGCGCAGAAAACAGCACGAAGGTCGTGGATTCTTTTTCTTGAGGCTGAAATTAACTTCGCAAGGAACTGCTGCTACGGATAAACTATAACTCATTTGGGATGCCACGCGCGTTTTTATTGATATAGACACGAGAAACTTTTCTTGATCACAACTTATTGAACATATTTTTCCACAGCCACTATATCTGGCTAAAATAACATGAAATACATCCTGCCACAGACAACATGTCTGTCTACTGGAACCGTCAGAACTGGAGAATAAAATTGCATGAAACAAATACTGCTATAACAGACAACATGTCTGTCTACTGGAACGGTCAGAACTGGAGAGCCGGACTGCCCGAGACACTTCGCGCGCCAAGCCAGCAATGCGTGACCCGAACGCCACCGTAGTGCATCGGCAGTAATATCGTCAGTCTTTTGTTTTAGTAATACTTTGATTTTAATAATTTTGAAATGACTTATTGATAGCTGGCTGTTGAGAGATGTTTATTTAAAAAATGAAGTAATTTGGATGACAGGTTTAATTAATAATAGCAACTAAAGTTTAACGTTTTGGCGCCCTACCGCCGAACACAGCAGCCAATCACAGAGCAGCAGCATCATGCAGGCGGTCTTTCTCACGGGAATGGTACAGAATCTAACAGCTGTCACCGGTACCTCATCCCACATTGCGTCATCTCTATGCTTCTTGCATCTCCACTGCCCTGGGAATAGCTTCCTGGAGCCTAATATGATGGCTGAATAAGCCAGAAATATTACACTATCCATCCCCTTCCTGTCAGTGTTCGTCTCCTCATTCCACCTCTACGTCTCACCATTTCTTCCTTTCCCCCTCCCATCACCAAGTTATCCTCCCTACCCCAGAAAGAAGTTTGCAGTTCTCACCCCTACAGAATTTATTTCCAGATGGTAAGTAACGTGTGTACCAAGTTTGGTTGAAATCGATCAAAGAGTTTAGAGGAGATTATTATCCACAGCTTTGCCCTCGTTGACGCATGTCACACACATCTAACCTATGTTTGTCATATTTCACACTTGTTTGCACACATATTTCAGCTTTAAACCTAACGAATTTCGCCCTGCACTTTCGTTTTCATGCAGCTCAATCTTTATGACATCATTTCTCCTGCACTGTGTTATCATACAATGATATAATTTTGCAGTCACATTCAGTGGTACATGTGAATACTGTCTGCGAAATGTGTTGCTAATAGGGTTAAGAGTACAGAGGTAGTAAATTAAAACGTCATGCATGATGCGGCAGTTTTACTGCATGAGCAGTTTTCATCGTTTTGTGGGGGGATGTCAGCGACAAAGTCTCGCAGAGTTTTGAAATGACGTGTAAAGTTTCTAGCCAATCACTGACTATTCTCATTCTCGAATCCTGCATGAATATCCACTGGAGAGCCAAAGAAACTGGTACACCTGCCTGATATTGTGTAGGGTCCCCGCGAGCACGCAGAAGTGCCTCAACACAACGTGGCATGGACTCGACTAATGTCTGAAGTAGTGCTGGAGGGAACTGACACCATGAATCCTGCAGGGCTGTCCAGAAATCCGTAAGAGTACGAAGGGGTGGAGATCTCTTCTGTACAGCACACAGCAAGGAATCCCAGATATGCTCAAGAGGAGTTTGGTGGCCAACGGAAGTGTTTAAACTCAGAAGTGTGTTCCTGGAGCCACTCTGTAGCAATACTGAACGTGTGGGGTATCGCATTGTCCTGCTGGAATTGCCCAAGTCCGTCGGAATCCACAATGGATATGAGTGGATCCAAGTGATCAGACACGATGCTTACGTACATTTCACCGGTCAGAGTCATATCTAGACGTGTCATGGGTCCCATATCAATCCAGCCGCACACGCCCCAAACCATTACAGAGCCTCCACCATCTTGAACAGTCCCCTGCTGACACGCATGATCCATGGATGCAGGAGTTTGTCTCCATACGCGTACACATCCATCCACTCCATACAATTTGAAACGAGACTCGACCGACCGGGCAAAATGTTTCCAGTCATCAACAGTCCAATGTCGGTGTTGATGGGCCCAGGCAGTTATCAAGGGTACACGAGTGGGCCTTCGGCTCTGAAAACCCCATGTCGATTATGTTTCGTTGAATGGTTCGCAAGCTGGCCCTTGTTGATGGCCAAGCACTGTAAGCTGCAGCAGTTTGTGGAAGGGTTGCACTTCTGTCACGTCGAACGATTCTCTTCAGTCGTCGTTGGTCCTGTTCTTGAAAGATCTTTTTCCGGCAGCAGCAATGTCGGAGATCTGATGTTTTACCCGAATCCTGATATTCACGGAACACTTGTGAAATGGTTGTACGGGAAAATCCCCACTTCATCGCTACCACGGAGATGCTGTGTCCCATCGCTTGTGCGCCGACTGTAACACCACGTTCAAACTCAAATCTTGATAACCCGCCATTGTAGCAGCAGTAACCGATCTAACAACTGCGCCAAACATTTGTTCTGTTATATAGGCGTTGCCGACCGCAGTGCCCTATTCTGGCTGTTTACATATCTCTGTATATGAATACATATGACCATACCAGTTTCTTAGGCCCCTCAGAGTAGTATGGCTATTTGCGCGTAACGAGCTTAAGCTGCTTTTTCAGCCCCACCCAACCCCTTTGAGAGGTAGGTGGTTGTAACCTCCATAGTGTCCAGATACTGTAGTACCAAGATTGACTGAATTTGATCCAGCGGTTTAGGATGAGATGCGGGTCATACATACATACATATGTACATACACACATCCATACATTTTTATAATATGTTTGGATTCTCTTGGCTAAAGAGAGAGATATCGTACCGCTAAGCGTCCCTTCTCCCATCCCCCCCTTCCCCCCCCCCCCCCCCCCCCGCCACAACTCCTACCCAGGCCATATGGGGCGAGGAGGACGAAATAACAATAAAGGAAAAATATTATCTTCTACGAATGATGCATTCCACATTGTTACGACGTTATCCTGTAATAATCTGAGCAATACGTTACTTGGTTGTTAGGAGATGCACTGTTTGTCGTCTACTATTAGAAAAGCCAGGGAAGGCAATCGTCCCTTTTCTTTCTCAAAGGAGCTATCTCAGTACTTGCTTTAAGCCTGTTGGGGAAAGACCGACAAACTTAAAGATGAACGACTGGTCAGGTATTCGAACTGACGCCACTGTCTTCCTACTGCACCTCTCATACAGTCCTCATTTCCCGGAAGATTTCCAGTTGTTAATGATATTTTTATGTATGTGAGTATATGGAGAAATTTTAGAAAAGATTCTAAGCCTCACCGAAATTTTTGAATGACTAGTCCCTTCCAGAAACGAAGTTAACCTCAAAATTAGCCATATGTAGGGTGACCAGACGTCCGGGTTAATCCAGACATGTCCTTTTTAGCTCTTTGTCCGGGGTCAGGGCGGAATTTTACAATGTCCGGCTTTTTCGTAAAGTTGAGCATAAAACAGTTAAATTTACAATTCGTTCCGTTCTATTGCTCTTGTCTTAAAATACTTTATGTATTGGCACAGCCTTCGTGATAAACACGCACGATGTCGGTGTTAGTAGGTGGCACCAGGATCGTCGATGTTATCGTTGATCGACCTATAAGCGAATGCAAATATCGATTATTTAAAATTTTCGTTTCATATCTTCGCTTTGCATTGGCTTGGCTTCCTGTAGTGCACGTGTGATTTCTGAGAGTAATTTTTAACCGAGTGAGTTAAGTAAAATATTTGGCTACGCCTAAACGAAAGTGTACATTTTCTGATGTCCTTTCCTGCAAATATCCGGCTTTAAGAAAGGAAGAAATGAATTTGAAGCGGAATGTAAGATATGTGGAGCTGGTTCGTACGTCTCAGTGGCCAATAAAGGTAAGAAATAACTCGATAGATTAACTGTCATGGTTTTATTTCATTGTTTCATAGTCACTCAGTTTATTTGTATACGGAAGGTTGAAGTGCAGTTTAGATGTCGTCAGCTGCTGCTTGAATTGTAGATGTTGGTAGCGGTGTGTCGAATGAAGGGAGGTAAATGGTCTTACGTTTTTCGCTTTGTAAACAATTCCGTGTTGCTGATATAACAAAACAATTGCGCCACACTGTCACCACAATCAATGTTTTTAATTTTTTTATATTGCTCATTTAACCACCACCTGACCATCAGTAACAAATGGTTGAAATGGCTCTGAGCACTATGGGACTTAACATCTTAGGTCATCAGTCCCCTAGAACTTAGAACTACTTAAACCTAACTAACCTAAGGACATCACACAACACCCAGCCATCACGAGGCAGAGAAAATCCCTGACCCCGCCGGGAATCGAACCCGGAAACCCGGGCGTGGGAAGCGAGAACGCTACCGCACGACCACGAGATGCGGGCACCATCAGTAACAATTAACTACTAGTTTTACCGGTAATTCCCGGCAGTCACGTGACTTGTCCAGAGCTGACGGGTTGTATCCTCATCTGCAGTTGACCCGTTTGATGTGTCCTCTTTTTTCTTCCTTTGTCCTCCTTTTTTGAAGCTGTTTGTCCTACTTTTTAAACAATTGCATCTGGTCACCCTAGCCATATGACACCTACGGAGTGATTTGTCCAGAAGCTGCGCCTTGCGCTGTGTGGATAAGCACGTGGCAGTACCAGTGTACTGCATAATACCGTAAATCATCGAAAGAAAATTGTAGTAATGTACAGAATTTCGTTTCATTTGAGTCACTGAGTTATGATTCCACATCTCTTCATAACCCCTCCAGGAGGGCGTGATAGGCTTATCTGTGCTACCATCGTTCTGTTTTTATCGTTTATTTAGACATTAACCTCCTGGACTTGGTACCTGCACTTACGACTTCTCGAGTGAACAACAACACTGATAAACGGGCGTGATGGTAGCAGATAAAACTGCGGAGGAATTTTAAAATCTCCGTTATGTAACGCTGCGTAACACATCTTTTTCTACTCTGCTGGGAAAGTAAGAATGGCGCCGGAAGACACTACGTTTTCTGCTGTAAACAGAGTTAATGGCGGCTAGTTGTACAAGACATGGAAACGATGCTCGAAGGCTCGCCGCGACAAACACGCAGCGGTTGTGAGAGAGTTAATACTTACGTCAAGGTTTTTTTTTATCAGCTGGCTATGTACGAAGTTTAAGGACTTCGTTATCTCGTTAACATTCTTGTCAGTCGAAGCTGAATACTATCAGCTGATAGTGTGACATTTAGCAAATCTACGAGTGACTGCCAACTGGTCGTTTACCATTTAACTGGACGAGCCACGAGAGAGTTTATAAATTAGCTTGCCAATGATGATAATAGAAGCATCCCATAACGCCAGTCACATGTAGGCAGTGATGTTATACAGAACGATCCTAACACCTTTGCCGGCCGGTGTGGCCGAGCAGTTCTAGGCGCTTCAGTCTGGAACCGAGCGACCGCTATGGTCGCAGGTTCGAATCCTGCCTCGGGCATGGATGTGTGTGATGTCCTTAGGTTAGTTACGTTTAAGTAGTTCTAAGTTCTACGGGACTGATGACCTCAGATGTTAAGTCCCACAGTGCTCAGAGCCACTTGAGCCTAACATCTTTGAACAAAGCAAGGGAGATTAACAAATGGTTCAAATGGCTCTGAGCACCATGGGACTTAACATCTATGGTCATCAGTCCCCCAGAACTTAGAACTACTTAAACCTAACTAACCTAAGGACAGCACACAACACCCAGTCATCACGAGGCAGAGAAAATCCCTGACCCCGCCGGGAATCGAACGGAGATTAACAGTCTGAGACAATGTCCGCAAGTGGAAAGAGTCTAATTTAATTGCAACACGCTACATCTAAGAAATAATGTGGAAGAAGTATAAAATATTGATGTACGTGTATTTTCATGACAAATACACATCACGTCTCATCAAAACAGAGAGCTATAGTTGCTTGCATGTTCTACCAAGGCAAATCTATAGGTCAAGGCAATTTCTGTGAGCAAAATTGTTCATGATCATTGTTGTGCAGGAATTGATGGCATTGTGCGTATACCAAGATTCAGCCACGGTTCAACATTTGCAGTAGTCCACGAATCTCTGAACTATCGCAGAGGAATACTGAACATTTGAGACAGGTGAATGAAAACTTTTATCCTAAATGTATTTCCAAAAACTACCCGAAGCTTCTATCTGTATGTATGTCAAATATACGGTCTTCTACAATCTGATACTTCTGTCGAAAATATGAACTATGTATTCCTTTGAAGAACAGTTGAATGTAAAGGATAGTGTCTTGCAAAGTAATGTAGTCGAATTAAATCGGGCAATGCTGAGGGAATTAGATTAGAATTTAGAGACTAAAAGTACTTTAAATGGCTCTAAGCACTATGGGACTTAACATCTGAGGTCATCTGCCTCCTAGACTTAGAACTACTTAAAGCTAACTAACCTAAGGAACATCACACACATCCATGCCCGAGGCAGCATTCGAACTTGCGACCGTAGCAGCAGCACGGTTCCGGTCTGAAGCGCCTAGAACCACTCGGCCACACTAAAAGTAGTAGATGACTGTTGCTACATGGGCAGCAAAGTAACAGACGATGACCAAAGTACAAAGGATAAAGAATGCAGAGTGGCAGTCGCACGAACACTATTTCTGAAAAAGAGAAATTTATTAACTTAGCATATACTGAGGTAACAATAGTCATGGGATAGCGACATGCACATATACACATATACAGATGTCGGTAGTATCGCATGCACAAGATATAAAAGAGCAGTGCACTGACTGAAGTGTCATTTGTACTCAGATGATTTATGTGAAAACGCTTTGTAACAACAACGACGCTGTACTGTTGTAAATATAAGTAATTTTCTTTCCGTCTCATTTTTCGATAAACTTGTGTAATTGATGTTCTGATTTCATTTCTTTTTTGATTGATGTCATTGTGTTAAGAAAACTGTAAATAAGTTTCAATGTGAATATTAATGTTTATGTCACATGTCAAGCAAGAGTGTAATAGAATTGAAATGTAACAAATGTTGAGACTGTTGTAAGATGTTTAAAATTGTAACTGTGCGTCTGGTCCATACGTAGGCAATGTGTTAGGATATGTAGAATGCAAAACCTCGGGTGAATACCCTGTCTGTAAGGGAGCGGTAAAAGGTGGATGGCAGGCGAGCGCGGGAAAATGCACGCGGGCACTGCACGGCACAACGGGCTCAGCAGAAGTTAGTTGGAGTTTGGCACTGGTTTGAGCAACACCTTCTGGAGGGAGGAGGCTCTCCTGGAAGACGTAGCTTCACTGAGCCTCGGGTATGCCGTTCCAACGCCCGCACAGCATGGCAAAAGTCCATAGGCACTAAATGGAAAAGTATTGCGACGCAAAGAAGAATTAAAGTGCCGATACGTCAAGAGTCATAGCTGGGGTTGTATGTGTGCTCTGTGCCTCGCCATCTCGCCGCCCGCCAACCGCCGCATCGATACGAGCAGGTTGAAACTTTTAGTACTGTATTCGTATGGACCATAGAGTGAACTGTTCAATAATAACCTAAATTTTACCAGAACTTTCCCATCATTTGATTATCCTCACAACTAACCTAGACAGGGTCCTTTCCAAATGTTGTGCAATCCGAGTGTCCCGAAATGAAAAATTAAATTTTGTGTTACTTGCAGACCTAACTATGTTAGAATGGTGTTTAAGGAACTGTTTTGTTAATGAACCAGTAAATGAATAACGAAGGTCTAATGAAGTTGAAAGATAACTTTAATATTGATATAGTAATGAAGTTTAATTATTTCGAGACAGACATAAAGGTCCCGAGTTCGAGTCTCGGTCGGGCACACAGTTTTAATCTGCCAGGAAGTTTCAGATATAAAGGTGTTTAAATGAGCAGTAAATAAGATGAAAAGAGTAGTAACTTATATACTGGAAATCTTGAACGCATAATAAATTCAGTAATCAATTTTTTTAGTACAGTGATTATAACAGTTTTAGGGTCCCTCCCCACCCCTTTTTTTATTCATTTGAATTCTGAAGTGTTCTAAATTGGTGTGACCAGCAAAAGTTAAAGTCAATATAAAAGCCTAAATTTATCAGTGTTTTATCTTTATCAAAATTGACATTTTGTGTGTGTGGCTCGAAAGTGCTATTTCTAGGGTAACCTATGCCCGATTTTAATCAGATCAATAGACAGTACGAAGTTTTGTAGTATTCATTATAGTGTAGTGTTATGTATTCATGGTTTTTCCATATCAGTACAGAACGTGAAACTATCAGTTCAATAGATTTTCTGGTTATAAAATTTTACTACATTATGCAGTGTTACTACGTGTTGTTTTGCATGAATATACACCAACTTGTACAGGGAAGAAACTCAGTTAATGCCTAATTAGGCTGGCGACCGTATTATTATCAAATTGGTAGCATCTTCAGTGTTGCTTTTGGTCCATACTGACGTGTAATTGCACTTCGAACTTGCTCGACGGATCATTGTTATTACAGAGTGGGTGTAAGTCTGATTTGCCACCATTCACGTACACGCGGTCGATATGTATATGAAAATCCTGCCTCATAAGGTGGACCCCGCTCACTTACCGTAGTACAGGCTTTAACGAGTATTGTGTGCCCCACACGCACGTTAGTTTCGTACGTGATTGTGGCCGCACGACGGACATTAATAGACTATGAACGCGGAATAGGTGTTGGAGCCAGGCGTATTTCGGATATCATTAGAGAATTCAGTATCGCGAGACCCACAGCATAAAGAGCGTGCCGAGAATATCAAATTTCAAGCATTACCTCTCACCACGAACAACGCAGAGGCCGATGGCCGTTACTTAGCGACCGAGAGCAGGGGCATTTGCATAGAGTTGTCAGTGGTAACAGTCAAGCAACAATATGTGAAGTAACTGTAGGAATAAATGTGAGACGTACGACAAACGTATCCGTTTGGCCAGTGCTGCGAAATTTTGCGTTAATGGTCTATGGCAGCAGACAACCGAAGCGAGTGCCTTTGCTGATAGCACGATATTGCCTAGACCGCGTCTCTTGGGCTCGTGGCCATATCGGTTGGAACTTACAAGACTTGAAAACCGTGGCCTGGGCAGATGAGTCTCGGTTTCAGTTGGTAAGAGCTGAAAGTAGACTTCGAGTGTGGCGCATACACCACGAAGCCATGTCCCGAGGCAGTCAACAAGGCAACGTGCAAGCTGCTGGTGGATCCGTAATGGTACGGACTGGCTTTACATTGAATGGTCTGGGTCCTTCGGATGTTCGATTACTTGGAGGGCCAATTGCAGACATTCATGGACTTCATGTTACCAAACAGTGATGGAATTTTTATGGATGACAGTGGCCATGTTAGCGATTGGTTTGAAGGACATTCTGAACAATTCGATCGAATAATTTGGCTACCCAGATCGCCCTACGTCAATCCTATTTATGGGACATAATCGAGAGGTCAGTTCGTGCACAAAATCCTGCACTGGCAACACTTTTGCACTTATGGACGGCTCTAGAGGCAGTATGTTCAGTATTTATGCTGGGGACTGACTTCCAGACACTCGTTGTGTCCATGCCACGTCCAGTTGCTGCGCTACAAGGGCCGAAGTAGGACCGACACGATATCAGGAAGTATCCAATGACTTTTATCACCTCATTGAAGATGAAAAGGTTGGGAAGTCTATCATGAAGATATTTTTCTGGAATGTAGACTTGTACAGAAGTGAAACATAGACGATAAGCATTTCAGACAAGAAGAGAATGGAAATTTTTGAAATGTGGTGTTACAGGAAATGCTGAAGATTAGATGCGTAGATGGGATAACTGATGACGAGATACTGAGCAGAAGTGGGGAGAAAACAAATTTATGGCGCACCTTGACTAAAACAAGGGACTGGTCGACAGGACACGCCCTAAAGTATCAAAGGATCTTTAATTTGCTAATGAATGGATGTATGTGTGTGTGGGGGAGGGGGCTGTTATATTTATAGTGGGAGATCTAGGACTCACTACAGTAAGGAGATTCAGAAGGACGTAGGTTCGAGTGGTTATTTGGAAGTGGATTGCACAGGACAGAGTACTGTGGAGAGCTGAATCAAACCAGTCTTCGGATTGAAGAACGCCTCAACAACTCACTCAGTTTTCCATCTTCATTCATGTAGAGGATATCATCATCATCATCATTAGAAGCCGTTGCACTCACTGCTGAGCGTCGTGGCCCCCATGAACCAAGCGTTTCCATCCGGAACGGTTACAAAAAAAGGAAGGAAGATTAGGATTTAACGTCCCGTCGACATCGAGGTCATTAGAAACGGAACACAAGCTCGGAATGTTTCGAGGGTGGGGAAGAAAATCGACCATGCCGTTTTAAAGGAACCTTCCCGGCATTTGCCCGGACTGATTTAGGGAAATCATGGAAACCCGAAATATGGATGGCTGGACGCAGGTTTGAACCGTCATCCTCCCGAATGCATGTCCAGAGTGCTAAACGCAGTGCCACCTCGGTCCGTCGGACGGTTACCCGTTTCTCTTAGCCGGCTGAAGAAGCAGACCGAATATCTACTTGATCTGATCTATCTAGCTGCTTGTTGCTAACCCCCTCGGTCCGTTGCCTTCGATTTTCCCTTCCATGATTATTTTCTCTAGATTTCCTCCGTCTCTTCTCACATTATGGCCAAATAACTGGAGAATTTTCGGTTGACTCGTGAAGAAAGTGGCCTGGAAATACAGATTTGCTCAGTAATGCACAAATTAGTTCATGTTTCGGTCCATCTTATGCGTAGCATCCTGCGACAGCACCAAAGCTCAAATTCATCAACACGTAGTTTGTCTCTGGCCTCCATTGTTGTGATATTACCTAGTAGATGGTAACACTTTTGTGAAAAAAGGACATTCCAAAATTTTGTGAGAAGAAGCACGTATTTATTAGAGAAACATAACTTCGACTTTAGATAACAAATACAGATAGTCACTGAAAATGTCAGAGAATCATTACTGGAAAAGAAAAAGTGAACCTTTACCCTTTACTATTTTTTTTGTACCTTTCCATGATGGGTCCGTAGCTCGTGGTTTCGTGGTAGCGTTCTCGCTTACCGAGCACGGCGTCCCGGGTTCGATTCCTGGTGGGGTCAGGGATTTTCACCTTCCTCGAGATGACTGGATCATTCCAGGATGGTCTCTTCTCTTGCTCTGACGAAACGAAATGAAGCAGTATTTTGTATTATTAACATGCAAAATATAACGTATAAAATATACAAGTCTTTGTGAGTTAATTAATCATCGCATATATCAATCCAAGCCAGTTGTAAACCAAGAAGACTTTAAAAACATTAAGGTCGGATTTGCCTCCATTACGGCTAACACGGGAATAACTATTGAAAGGAGTGGCGACATAACAGACTTATAAAGAAACACAAGAAGCTAAAATGTAAAAAGTCGAACTTTACGATACTTAACGGACTCTGGACTATGTGGGAGCGTCAACGAACTGATTTACACAGAAATATAAGTCCATTTTTGGGCTCAGAAGCGTGAGACAGCGGCTGGTCGATCAAATGTAATAATGTTGCACCAACAGCTGTTATTTAGATACTGTTTTATTAGGTAAGCAGTTTCAACGTTCCAGTGACGTCATCTTCAATCCTGTCGCATGAATGACACCATGTACCTCTCGTGTATGTATAGAACACGGTACACGGTTCCGTAGATATTCGAATTTCACGCTTATGAAGTCATCACATTCCTGAAGATGTCGTGCTTGGAACGTGGAAACTGGTCGGCTAATAAAACAATATCAAAGTAACGGCTGTTAATACAGCACTATAACATTGGATGCACAGAGATTCTCAAGATAGACGAGTCACCATAGTCTCATAAAAAGTCGACAACAACCATTTTATTGTTTTATTAAATTATTATACGGTCCGTGTTTCGCAGCCGTAAAAGAAGATGGAAAACCGGAGTGTCTGAATAAGCCGGACCTTTGCGGGGTTCTGTTCTGCCAGATGTTGGTGAGCTGCTTCATAGTCGCTCGTCCTAGCGTGATCCGTCTACGAATCTCATGTTCACAACTTCCTATGTCGCAATTGTTTGATCCAAGACAGATGAAAGAATGCATGGCTTCCTATTACTTTAATCGATCTTTGAGTGGGACATGTGCTCCTCGATAAACTACAGTGACCGTTGACTCTCTGAGATTGAGGTCAAATCCATATGATGGATCAGTGTTCTTTACTTTTATTAGTACCTCAGCAAGCTGATCTTCACTGATGTATAAAAGCAGAGTGTCAACAGCAAAACGGAGGTTGTTAATAGGATGAATATTTTTGAAACACCTCATATATGTATTTTTGTTTTGAAAATATATTTTTCATGTCTGGCAAGGGTTGTTCCATTAGGTATGTATGTATCTTCGGTAAAAAATGTTGTAGCTTAGCATTCTGAAATGGATAATGTCTCTTAGGCTGATTATTTCTGGCTAAAATGTACACTAACGCATGGGGTTCTGACGAAACGTGACCTTTTTATCACAATTATTCATTTTAATCGGTTTCCTCTTATCATTCGCTACCTCTGACAGTAGCACACGTGGTAACGGACGAATGTACCTTAAACCTTTAGAAGCCACTACTCGAGTGCAGTTCCGAGTCACTCACAAACGTCTCTATCTCAAAATTGGACCATTGTTTGCAGAAAGTGATAATGGTGAAGCTGACAGCTTGCAGATAGTCGCGGGTACCGACCATTCGTGCGTAGACTGTGCAGAACGTCTGTGACAATTTGTGTTTCCTCGTGTTTTAAGACATCGTTAGCGAACATTCCGAAGTGTCAATAAACTTTCGTCAGTTTTTATTCTCAAGTGTCAATAGATGACCGTGATGAAACTTATCGGGTGTGTAGACAGGATAAAATAATGCAATATGTATTTTTTCGTTTGTGCCTAAATTCACTTTTCAAGGGTACAACACACCCCGAAAGATAATTTGGCAAATTAGGTTTACAGGGAATATTTTCGAAACGGCCATGTATAAAAATGTTTCTCAGCTAAAAGCTGATATGGAATTAACTTTCTTGAAAACTGAATAAACGAATTTTCTAATAATCTGAAATTTTGCCGAATACCCCACAACCATTAATTAATTTTGAAAAATGAAAACTTTTGTTACAATATCAATTAAAGGAGCTTTCAAGCTACGTACATCCCAGTGTAATAAAGCTAGTTTCTAAAATACTATTTTTTGAAAATGAGCTGTACACAATGTGCTGATGGTGTATTTTCAACATAACTAATAAAATGTCTAAACAGTCAGTATAGTTCTCATTATTTGTTGTACTTACACTTGTTTTATGTTTTACATTGTCATGTTACTTCGTACATTTATTTTTTGTTTTGTTTTTTAATTCACCGTTTCACATACATGTAGTTTGTTAATTGAAATTAATAAATCACTAATTAATAAGGTACAGAATATTTACAATAATGATAATCTGTAAATAAATGCTTAAAACATAACGTTTTCTTACACCATGCACATGAAATGAACGAAATATCTTCACATAATATACACAGCAGAGGAAACGAAACAAAAGAAAATTCAACAGGATTTGAAATTGTCACGGGTGACCCTCTAAATACCCTGCTTTTTATCAGGCATATTTCAGTACACTGATAACGTTGGCGAAGAGGATTACGTACTAGTGACTTTAGCTTGATTAGATTGTTTCTCGTGTAGAGATTGACATCATAATCACCCAGCAGTATTAGTTCTGAAAATATTCTGACAGAGTTCTTCCAACGTCGCAAGCCATGTACATCTCACCACTGCACTTTTGCCGTCGAGCCCTTTGGGATCACCAGATGAGATAGTTCTTTGTCCCCATGTTCGATGCTTTACACGGTTCTTTCACATTGACAACCACAAGAATCTAACAATAATACAGATTTTTCTCTCTGACTGGGAAAGAAAGCGTCTTTCAAATATCTTTTGACCTGTTCAGACTTTTGTTTACTAGATTTTGATGCTGTCGCAAGGACATTTCGGGCTTCAAAAAGAGATTCTAGAATTCTTGGTCCAAACTCACCGTTAGTTTCTTTTATAACAATGGTGGTCAGTGTGAAAAAAGCCGTTTAGAGCGTCGTATCTGAGGACAAGAAACGTCTGGCGATCCCAAAGGGCTCGATGGCACAGGTACAATCATGGAACGTACATAGCTTTCAATTTTGCAAGAACTCTGTGAGATTTTCAGATCTAGTTCTACCGAGTGGTTATGTAGTCAATTTCCACACGAGAAACAATGTAACCAAGCTGCACTCACTAGTACGTAATCAATTCTCTTCACTAAGGCTTATCGGTGTACTGAAATAAGCCTGATACAAATTAGGATATTTAGAAGGTCACCTGCAACAATTTGAAATCCTGCTGCATTTTGTTTTGTACTATGTTCTCTGTCACGTATGTTATTTGAAGAAACTTCGTTCATTTTATGTGCATGGTGTAAAATAACGTTATGTTCTAAGTGTTTATTTGTAGATAATCATTGTTGTAATGATTTTGTACCATATTAATGAGTTACTTATTAATTTCAATTACTTTCAATTAACAAGTTACACTTATGTGAAACGGTAAATTAGAAAACAAAAAAAGAATGTAAAATGTAACATAACAGTTGAAAACATAAAACAAATATATGTACGATAAATAATTAGAGTAATAATGCCTGTTTCAATAATTTAATTAGTTATGTTGAAAATACTCCGACAACACATTGTGTACAGCTTATTTTCCAAACATGGTACTTCAGAAACAAATAGATATATGTGGCTTGAAAGCTTCTTTAATTTGCGTTCTTGCAGAAGTTTTCATTTTTCAAGATTGATTAATGCTGCTGGGGTATTTTGCAAAATTTCAAACGTTAATTACATGCCGACTTTTATATATAATTACATACCGACTTTTATATATAATTACATACCGACTTTTATATATGAGAGACTTTTTTTATATATCATCGTTTCAGAGATATTCCCTCCAAAACTAATACGCCAAACTGTATTTCGGGGTGTACTTTGCCCCTTAGAAGTGAAATGGCTCACAAACGCAAAAATACATACTGCATTATTTTTACCCCCTCTACCCATTCGCCAAGCTTCATCAGGATCGTTTACTGACACTTGAGAATGTTCCCTTGTCAGCGATGAAGATCCTGCCTGACTGTTTAGCGGTAACCACGAGGACAGTGAGCGTCGGAAGATGTACGTAATGCACCGAGTTAACTTTCCCACGAAGGCGTTGCTCGAAAGCTTTCCCGTCGGCAGTGGAAAACGGGAGTGCTCGTTACATAGAACTTACGTAACAGAGATCTACGGACTGTTGGCACACGCTGGATGGCGAGTCTTCCTCAGTTTAGTGAAGAAAGGACAGAGATTCGCAGCAGTTTTCACCTTCATACATTGCCGTTCTTTTCCTTGTTTCGTTGTTCATCAACCTTTCTTTGGCTTGAACGGCCAGTGCTTATTGCAGTGTTATGTTCTTCTTAGGTGTTTCTCAGACAGATAAAGCAACGAGTTAACTCTTTAATTTGTTTTGTTTTCGCTGCTGCCGATGGGCACCGTAAGAGATCGCTATTCCAGTACGGTCGTCGTTTGTGTAGACTTTTCGCCGACCTTTTCTTTAAGAACGTTGCCCGGGGTGCACCATCTTGGAGGACGTCTACAGGTACACGTCGCACCAATCATAACTTTAAAGGAACAAGTTTGAGAATGGACTACCTCAAGGCTCAGTCATAGCACCACTACTATTCAACCTCTACACCAGCGACATGACTTACAACAGTGTCCGCGGCTCGTGGTCTTGCGGTAGCGTTCTCGCTTCCCGCGCACGGGGTCTCGGGTTCGATTCCCGGCGGGGTCAGAGATTTTCTCTGCCCCGAGATGACTGGGTGTTGTGTGTCTTTCATCATAATTTCATCCTCATTCGCTGGCAAGTCGCCGTAGTGGCATTAAAGAACTTGTGGAACGGCGGCCGAACCGCCATACGCTCAGTGGGCAAAAAATTGGGATACTCTGACGACCTGGTCATAGCAGTGCAAAGCCAATTTCTCGAACAAGGGGCAAAGACATTAACAGGTGACCTTGGAGTTCTTAACAAATACTACAGAAGATGGCTCTGCACCCAAACCTTTTTAAGACAGAAGTCTACACTTTTCACCTCAACAATAAGGCCGCCAATGAAAGGCTGACCGTATTATTTGATCAATAGAGGGTGAAAGACAACTTCCATCCTACATATTTGGCGTAACACTGGACGGGACCCTAACCTACAAAGAACACCTTTAAAATGTTGGTCAGAAGCTCAAAACACTGAATAATATTATTAGGAAATTGGCGGGTAGTTCTTGGGGTGCAGATGCATCACCTCTACCAACAGCAGCAACATCAGTAGTTTACACCACTCCAGAATACTGTGCTCCTGTGTGGCAGAGAAGTGACCATACCAACATGGTAGACGTGCAGCTCTACTATACCTTGCGTATTATCAGTGGCACATTAAAATCTACCCCAATACCGTGACTCTCCGTTATCGGCAACATAGCACCGCCAAAACTAAGACGGCAAAAAACAGCTGTTAAAGAACGTAAAAAAACAACACAAATAGATCACGAAAAATGCCTACCTATTCAAGACATCATTAGAAATTTACCAAATCACCGATTGAAGTCTCGAAACCCGATAATCTGTTAATCTCCGAACGATTCCTCCATCTTAGTGGCCTGATTCAATTCTCGGACTGATAATGTGATTCATCTTTAGAAGCCCGAACGAAATGGACAGTGTTTGAAAAGAGCTTATAACATGATTGTCATCGAAGATAATAGAACGTCATCAAATTAAATCAGACGATTTAGAAACGAAACACTAAAATCAATAGATGACCATGGCCAAAGTAGAAATGACCTAAAATGGTGGTGAAATCTTCTATAGAAGTGAAACTTGGACGATAAAGTATCTAGACAAGAATAAAACAGGAGCTTTGAAATGTGACGCTACAGAGAAACAGTGAGGAATAGGTGGGTAGCTAGAATACCGATGAATGCGTACTGTATATAAGTGAGGAGAGAATAAATATGTTGCACAACTTGAGTAAAAGAAGGGATCGGTTGATAGGACATTTCCTGAGACATCAGCAATCTTCAGTTTGGTAAGGGAAGTGTGTGGGATAAAGATTGTAGAAGGAGCCCGTGGATCGATTGCAGTAAGCAGTTTCAAATTGGTATAGACGGCGGTAGTTATGCAAAGAGAAGAGATTTGCACAACAAAGACTAGCGAGTTGAGCTGCATTAAACCAGTCTTCTGACTGAAGACCACAACAACGATGACCACGTGAATAAATAAGTGGAGTATCCTTCAAAAGTCTCTGTTACTGTTTAATAACTCACTCGGATAGTTCTCATCAACCGTATGTTCAACTAGAACTACAGGATGGCGCACGAAAAACTGGCCCCCAGTACAGACTCCTCGCCAGTTAAGCACGAATTGGTGCCCGCCACAGGCAGGTACAACAGTACAGAGATACACATGTAACAATTAGATAATAAAGAAATAACAAATGATATAATGCAAAGGTGTCCCCCCCCCCCCACTCCCCCTTGAACCATGGACCTTGCCGTTGGTGGGGAGGCCTGCGTGCCTCAGCTATACAGATAGCCGTACCGTAGGTGCAACCACAACGGAGGGGTATCTGTTGAGAGGCCAGACAAACGTGTGATTCCTGAAGAGGGGCAGCTGCCTTTTCAGTAGTTGCAGGGCCAACAGTCTGGATAATTGACTGATCTGGCCTTGTAACACTAATCAAAACGGCCTTGCTGTGCTGGTAATGCGAACAGCTGAAAGCAAGGGGAAACTACGGCCGTGATTTTTCAAGAGGGCATTCAGCTTTACTGCATGGTAGGAAAAGGAAGAGAAGGAAAAGTAGTAGGTGAATATGGAAGGGGGGTAAGAAATGAAAGAGGAAGCCGTCTGGTAGAATTTTGCACAGAGCATAACTTAATCATAGCTAACACTTGGTTCAAGAATCATAAAAGAAGATTCTATACATGGAAGAGACCTGGAGATACTCGAAGGTTTCAGATAGATTATATAATGGTAAGACAGAGATTTAGAAATCATGTTTTAAATTGTAAGACATCTCCAGGGGCAGATGTGGACTCTGACCACAATCTATTGGTTACGAACTGTAGATTAAAACTGAAGAAACTGCAAAAAGGTGGGAATTTAAGGAGATGGGACGTGGATAAACTGATTAAACCAGAGGTTGTACAAAGTTTCAGGGAGAGCATAAGGGAACAATTGATAGGAATGGGGGAAAGAAATACAGTAGAAGAAGAATGGGTAGCTTTGAGGGACGAAGTAGTAAAGGTAGCAGAGGATCAAGTAGGTAGAAAGACAAGGGCTAGTAGATTTCCTTGGGTAACAGAAGATATATTGAATTTAATTGATGAAAGGAGAAAATATAAAAATGCAGTAAGTGAAGCAGGCAAAAAGGAATACAAACATCTCAAAAATGAGATCGACAGGAAGTGCAAAATGTCTAAGCAGGGATGGCTACAGGACAAATGTAAGGATGTAGAGGCATATCTCGCGAGGGGTAAGATAGATACTGCCTACGGGAAAACTAAAGAGACCTTTGGACAAAAGAGAACTACTTGTATGGATATCAAGGGCTCAGATGGAAACCCAGTTCTAAGCAAAGAAGGGAAAGCAGAAAGGTGGAAGGAGTATATAGACGGTCTATACAAGGGCGATGTACTTGAGGACAGTATTACGGAAATGGAAGAGGATGTAGATGATGAAATGGGAGATATGATACTGCGTGAACAGTTTAACAGAGCACTGAAAGACCTAAGCCGAAACAAGGTCGCGGGAGTAGACAACATTCCATTAGAACTACTGATAGCCTTGGGAGAGACAGCAGTGACAAAACTCTTCCATCTGGTGAGCAAGATGTATGACACAGGCGAAATACCATCAGACTTCAAGAAGAATATAATAATTCCAATCCCAAAGAAAGAAGGTGTTGACAGGTGTGAAAGTCCGCAGCTCGTGGTCGTGCGGTAGCGTTCTCGCTTCCCACGCCCGGGTTCCCGGGTTCAATTCCCGGCGGGGACAGGGATTTTCTCTGCCTCGTGATGACTGGGTGTTGTGTGCTGTCCTTAGGTTAGTTAGGTTTAAGTAGTTCTAAGTTCTAGGGGACTGATGACCATAGATGTTAAGTCCCATAGTGCTCAGAGCAATTTGAACAGATGTGAAAATTACCGAACTATCAGTTCAATAAGCCACGGCTGCAAAATACTAACACGAGAATTGCTTACAGACGAATGGAAAAACTGGTGGAAGCCGACCTCGGGGAAGATCAGTTTGGATTCCGTAGAAATGTTGGAACACGTGAGGCTGACCTTACGACTTATCTTAGAAGAAAGATTAAGGAAAGGCAAACCTACGTTTCTAGCATTTGTAGACTTAGAGAAAGCTTTTGACAATGTTGACTGGAATATTCTCTTTCAAATTCTGAAGGTGGCAGGGGTAAAATACAGGGAGCGAAAGGCTATTTACAATTTGTACAGAAACCAGATGGCAGTTATAAGAGTCGAGGGGGATTAAAGGGAAGCCGTGGTTGGGAAGGGAATGAGACAGAGTTGTAGCCTATCCTCGATGTTATTCAATCTGTATATTGAGCAAGCAGTAAAGGAAACAAAAGAAAAATTTGGAGTAGGAAGTAAAATCCATGGAGAAGAAATAAAAACTTTGAGGTTCGCCGATGACATTGTAATTCTGTCAGAGACAGCAAAGGACCTGGAAGAGCAGCTGAACGGAATGGACAGTGTCTTGAAAGGAGGATATAAGATGAACATCAACAAAAGCAAAACGACGATAGTGGAATGTAGCCGAATTAAATCGGGTGATGCTGAGGGTATTAGATTAGGAAATGAGACGGTTAAAGTAGTAAATGAGTTTTGCTATTTGGGGAGCAAAGTAACTGATGATGGTCGAAGTAGAGAGGATATAAAATGTAGACTGGCAATGGCAAGGAAAGCGTTGCTGAAGAAGAGAAATTTGTTAACATCGAGTATAGATTTATGTATCAGGAACTCGTTTCTGAAAGTATTTGTATGGAATGTGGCCATGTATGGTTCAAATGGCTCTGAGCACTATGGGACTCAACTTCTGAGGTCATTAGTCCCCTAGAACTTAGAACTAGTTAAACCTAACTAACCTAAGGACATCACACACATCCATGCCCGAGGGAGGATTCGAAACTGCGACCGTAGCGGTCTCGCGGTTCCAGACTGTAGCGCCTAGAACCGCTCGGCCACTCCGGCCGGCGGCCATGTATGGAAGTGAAACGTGGACGATAAATAGTTTGGACAAGAAGAATAGAATAGAAACTATCGAATTGTGGTGCTACAGAAGAATGCTGAAGATTAGATGGGTAGATCACATAACTAATGAAGAGGTATTGAATATAACTAGGGAGAAGAGAAATTTGTGGCACACCTTGACTAGAAGAAGGAATCGGTTGGTAGGACATGTTCTGAGGCATCAAGTGATCACCAATTTAGTATTGGAGGGCAGCGTGGAGGGTAAAAATCGTAGAGGGAGACCAAGAGATTAATACACTAAGCAGATTCAGAAGGATGTAGGTTGCAGTTGGTACTGGGAGAGGAAGAAGCTTGCACAGGAAAGAGTAGCATGGAGAGCTGCATGAAACCAGTCTCTGGATGGAACTACAACTACAACAGCGGCATTAACATATTAACATACTCTTGCCACAACTCTGTCCCATCACAATTCAAAGTTTCATTATGAATATTGTCTTTTAGGACTTCTAACGTTATTTAGTTATTTGCATACAGTTTTCCCTTTAGACTGCCTCACAGGTAAAAGTCACAAGCGGTTGGGTCCGGCGAACGCGGCGGCCACAATGCTTTGCTGACAGTCCTTTCTTCTTTGAATATTTCATGAATTCGTGAGATTGACTCGCGTGAGGTATGACAAGTCGCTCCATCCTGTTGAACGGCAGTACGTTCATGGGGTGTCGACTGTGCGTAAAATTCCTCAAAGATTAGCAATACACAGCAGTGTTTACTGTCGTTTCAAAAAATATTGGACCCACACTCATATGTTACGCCGTGAAGAGGTTTCTTATTAATGCCAAATGGATTGTTTGTTGACCACTATCTGATGTTCTATAACTTGACGTTAGGGTTGCCAACTGTCCGGCTTTAGACTGAACAGACCGATTTTTAAATAAAAACTGTGGCGAACGTCCCGACCGGTTGTCGAACGTCCAGTTTTCCGGTCCTCTTAAATTAGGTTAAATTCACATTTACTAATTTTATTTTTAATACTTTTTTTACAGATGCCAAATAATAAAAATGGAGTCAGTTAACTTTTCATTCTGTTTATTCTTTGGTGCCAATATTTTGTATCAGATTGTGTCACAAGTTGGGTGCATTGTGGATTTGTCACAACGAATTCCAATGTATTTAAATATAAGTTGGCGCGTTCATTTGTTCGACAAGCCGTGTCAAAAGGATCAAAGAGGCTTTGTGTTTTTATTACACCGCGGTGTGCTTTCTCTCCCATTGTCAAAATGGTTCAAATGGCTCTAAGCACTATGGGACTTAATATCTGAAGTCATCAGTCCCTTAGTCTTTGAACTACTTAAACCTAGCGCATCACACACATCCATGCCCGAGGCAGGATTCGAACCTGGTTACAGCGACCAGCCGTTCATTGTCGTCAAGTCGTCAAGTCATTTTAAGACCGCCCCAATAAGAACGAACTATGGAAGACAGACAGATAATAGTTTGTATTTTCTTATGACAGTTGAATGTCACCTCCACGTGGACAATAAAGCAAAGTTACAAAATCAGTTTATGTCTGTTATTCTGCATAGTTATATTATAGAGTGGCAAAAAACGACAAACAAAGCAAGCCGTGACAATGTCGCATTTTCATTTTATTATCGATGCTTGCAATAAAGATCTACTAATTTTAAAAGAAATCCCGCTTTCGAACAAATGAACGCGCCAAATTACCCATTGTTCCGCGCGGCTTATTGATGAAGTATTTTGTCGTAGCTCTCTACTAGGCGAACCGCACACGGCTTGCGTTCAGTATAAAATTGAAGTGTTGAAGAACGATATTATAGTGACTGAGTGATACGTGTACGTAGTATATAACATCTTATTATATTGAGCTTCTGAAATGCAGTAGGCTAAAAAACAGCGCCGTGATGTAAAATCAATGACAAATGGCTACAAGAAACAGACTTTTCGCGGTGGCTTTCGAAACAAGATGAATGTACCGGATATTGTAAAACATGCCATGTAAGTTTTATCGTGAACTACGACTCAGCGAAAGAGGTAAAGCATCATGCCATTATTGAGACTTATATTCATAAGGTGCGGGAAGTGTTCAGAAACTCCACTGATCAAAGGTATTTCGTGCCAGGCAGAGGAAGTGAACGGAACTAACGTTAACGTATTATGAAGTGAAACACCATAATACACTCCTGGAAATGGAAAAAAGAACACATTGACACCGGTGTGTCAGACCCACCATACTTGCTCCGGACACTGCGAGAGGGCTGTACAAGCAATGATCACACGCACGGCACAGCGGACACACCAGGAACCGCGGTGTTGGCCGTCGAATGGCGCTAGCTGCGCAGCATTTGTGCACCGCCGCAGTCAGTGTCAGCCAGTTTGCCGTGGCATACGGAGCTCCATCGCAGTCTTTAACACTGGTAGCATGCCGCGACAGCGTGGACGTGAACCGTATGTGCAGTTGACGGACTTTGAGCGAGGGCGTATAGTGGGCATGCGGGAGGCCGGGTGGACGTACCGCCGAATTGCTCAACACGTGGGGCGTGAGGTCTCCACAGTACATCGATGTTGTCGCCAGTGGTCGGCGGAAGGTGCACGTGCCCGTCGACCTGGGACCGGACCGCAGCGACGCACGGATGCACGCCAAGACCGTAGGATCCTACGCAGTGCCGTAGGGGACCGCACCGCCACTTCCCAGCAAATTAGGGACACTGTTGCTCCTGGGGTATCGGCGAGGACCATTCGCAACCGTCTCCATGAAGCTGGGCTACGGTCCCGCACACCGTTAGGCCGTCATCCGCTCACGCCCCAACATCGTGCAGCCCGCCTCCAGTGGTGTCGCGACAGGCGTGAATGGAGGGACGAATGGAGACGCGTCGTCTTCAGCGATGAGAGTCGCTTCTGCCTTGGTGCCAATGATGGTCGTATGCGTGTTTGGCGCCGTGCAGGTGAGCGCCACAATCAGGACTGCATACGACCGAGGCACACAGGGCCAACACCCGGCATCATGGTGTGGGGAGCGATCTCCTACACTGGCCGTACACCACTGGTGATCGTCGAGGGGACACTGAATAGTGCACGGTACATCCAAACCGTCATCGAACCCATCGTTCTACCATTCCTAGACCGGCAAGGGAACTTGCTGTTCCGACAGGACAATGCACGTCCGCATGTATCCCGTGCCACCCAACGTGCTCTAGAAGGTGTAAGTCAACTACCCTGGCCAGCAAGATCTCCGGATCTGTCCCCCATTGAGCATGTTTGGGACTGGATGAAGCGTCGTCTCACGCGGTCTGCACGTCCAGCACGAACGCTGGTCCAACTGAGGCGCCAGGTGGAAATGGCATGGCAAGCCGTTCCACAGGACTACATCCAGCATCTCTACGATCGTCTCCATGGGAGAATAGCAGCCTGCATTGCTGCGAAAGGTGGATATACACTGTACTAGTGCCGACATTGTGCATGCTCTGTTGCCTGTGTCTATGTGCCTGTGGTTCTGTCAGTGTGATCATGTGATGTATCTGACCCCAGGAATGTGTCAATAAAGTTTCCCCTTCCTGGGACAATGAATTCACGGTGTTCTTATTTCAATTTCCAGGAGTGTACTTACCTTTCACAAGACTGTAGAAATGCTCTCCTCTCTCACTTTTTGTTTCAAGATTCGAAACTACCATCCAAAATTCTCCGTGGGTGGACGGAAGCTGAAGTTGTAGGAGAGAATGTATTGGCTCCACATTCTCTGCAACAAATTCTGAAAAAATTTGATGCAATTCCATTCTCCATTGCACGTGATGACCCAAAAAAAGGAAATGTTAAATTATTTCCAGTTGCTATCCGGTACTTCGACCAATAAATGTGAACGACTTAAGCTGTTATAGATTTTTACGAAGACGCTGACGAAACGTCAACTTCTATAGCCTAGAAGCTTAAAGAGGACATCATGAACACTTGTCTTTCAAAATCGCAAATAGTTGCTTATGGTGCCGACAACTATTCCGTCAATTACGTGGAAAACCAATCTGTTTTGGAGTAGTTGAAAAAAATGTTTCAAATTCCACATATTATTGCAGGAAATTGTCACATGCATATACTGCACAATACTGCGAAATATGGACTAAAACTACTATCATACGACGCTGAATCGTTAGTGGTTCACGTATTCAATGAGTTTCCTTCAAGCGCAAAGGAAGTGAGTGAGCTGAAGAACTTTCTTGAGTTGCTGCAGCCACAGCACTCCACACTACTCCAGCATGTCCCTACAAACTTTTTGACTTTTTTATTCTGCTGTAGATGATAGCTCTAGAAATGGCCGTTGTTGAGGTCCTATTACCGAAGCCAGGGTGAAGACAATACTGCCAGACTTACTTGGACATTCGTAGCCCATGAAAACGGCAGTAAAGTGGATGAGGAAGTAACACTCCCAGACATTTACAGTTACTTTGTCCACAATGTTATGCATTTATATAATACTACCATAAAGAAAGTGATTATACACAGATAACTGAAATATATTTTGTATTCCTGAAGTTGACTACAGAAATTATTAATAGACAAAGAAATAATTTCTTCCATTTCAAGGTATTACAAGAGCTGAAAAAATGTCCGCAGTATGAACAAGCAAAATTTGTCAGGGAAGGCCAGTAATTCCATACCAGGATTCTGGAATATCTAGAAAAATGGTTTAATTTCAGTGAAGATTCAATTTTCAAGCTTAGCTCTCAGTTAAATCTTGAAGAGCCGCTTAAAATGGAGAACATAATGAAACTTACAGATTGTTGTTGTTGTGGTCTTCAGTCCTGAGACTGGTTTGATGCAGTTCTCCATGCTACTCTATCCTGTGCAAGCTTCTTCATCTCCCAGTACCTACTGCAACCTACATCCTTCTGAATCTGCTTAGTGTATTCATCTCTTGGTCTCCCCCTATGATTTTTACCCTCCACGCTGCCCTCCAATACTAAATTGGTGATCCCTTGATGCCTCAGAACATGTCCTACCAACCGATCCCTTCTTCTGGTCAAGTTGTGCCACAAACTTCTCTTCTCCCCAATTCTATTCAATAATTCCTCATTAGTTATGTGATCTACCCATCTAATCTTCAGCATTCTTCTGTAGCACCACATTTCAAAAGCTTCTATTCTCTTCTTGTCCAAACTATTTACCGTCCATGTTTCACTTCCATACATGGCTCTTTCTCCTGATAACGACATCCTCTTGAGTAGTCCCCGCCCGGAGATCCGAATGGGGGACTATTTTACCTCCGGAATATTTTACCCAAGAGGACGCCATCATCATTTAATCATACAGTAAAGCTGCATGCCCTCGGGAAAAATTACGGCCGTAGTTTCCCCTTGCTTTCAGCCGTTCGCAGTACCAGCACAGCAAGGCCGTTTTGGTTATTGTTACAAGGCCAGATCAGTCAATCATCCAGACTGTTGCCCTTGCAACTACTGAAAAGGCTGCTGCCCCTCTTCAGGAACCACACGTCTGTCTGGCCTCTCAACAGATACCCCTCCGTTGTGGTTGTACCTACGGTACGGCTATCTGTATCGCTGAGGCACGCAAGCCTCCCCACCAACGGCAAGGTCCATGGTTCATGGGGGGACTTACAGATTATTTCAACATAAATATCAACGGTAACGAACTGTTTTTTGAAATATGTGCACTGAATGACCTCTTACCATTCATTAAGGACTTGCCAGACTCAAACATTTCAAACGAATTGGTGACTTTTTTAAGAGATGCAATGCACATAATTTGTTCAACATGTGCTAGCAACAACCGTTCAATTCGTTTGTAGAGCAGATTTTCAGTGTGGTACTAAATATCTGGAATAATGAAAGAAACAGTCTGAAAGTGTAAAGAGTGAAAGCTGAACTACTTGTGAATTTTAACTGCGGTATGAAATGTGCTGAATTTGCTAAGTTTGCCAAATCTGACAACGGGAAAGTACTTGTTAAAGCTGTGAAGTCGGAAAAGAAGTATAACTTCAAAATATAACCAGTAAAGAAAGTAGAGGCTTGCAGAAATGGCTGGATTCGCAGGTTTAACATTGAATATCGTGATAAATAAATTCATGCTTCCTGTTGTAGCAGATATAATGTATGTATTGTGCAATGAGTTGTGAATAATTATAATAATAATAACATTATAATAATAATAATAATAATAATAACACATTCTTGAGTTGTCCGGTTTTGGCTCCAGTTAAAGTTGGCAATCCTCCTTCCACGTCCTGTCATATGGAACCAGGCTTCATCATTCATGAAATACAATAACGGATCCAACATTACCCTCTCAATTATTTGACTTAACTCCGTACAGTGATTTATAAGTTTTGCGTTACCTTCCTCCTTCAGTTCTTGGACACTTTGTCATTTTCTATGGGTTCTTCCCTATATGTAGATGGTGTAAAACACGTTGACAGGCCCTGTGCTAAACTTTCAATTGTTGTGACAACTTACGTGTCGAAGTGGGTCATTGTGGACTCTGGATATTCGCGCTAGAATAACCATGATCACAGTAGGTGAACGAATGGACGGGGCTCGATTCTGACAAAAAAGAAGATGAAAACAGTAGAAAACCCATCACTTTTTAAAATAAAGTACAGAAAAACATGTATGGACTAGTAAAAGAAAATGAATAGCAGAGAATAAGGGAAAACAGACACCTCTGACAGTTACACACACTACCTGACGTAGTAGCGAGTGTGAAAACTAAAAGATTCAGGTAGTACTGACATGTGCAGAGGAGAGGGGAGAACACGGTAATAAAGGCAGATGCCAGACTGAGATTCATTGGAAGAATCCTAAGGAAATGCAATCCGAGAACAAAGGAAGTAGGTTACAGTATGCTTGTTCGCCCACTGCTTGAATACTGCTCAGCAGTGTGGGATCCGTACCAGATAGGGTTGATAGAAGAGATAGAGAAGATCCAACGGAGAGCAGCGCGCTTCGTTACAGGATCATTTAGTAATCGCGAAAGCGTTACGGAGATGATAGATAAACTGCAGTGGAAGACTCTGCAGGAGAGACGCTCAGTAGCTCGGTACGGGCTTTTGTTGAAGTTTCGAGAACATACCTTCACCGAAGAGTCAAGCAGTATATTGCTCCCTCCTACGCATATCTCGCGAAGAGACCATGAGGATAAATTCAGAGAGATTAGAGCCCACACAGAAGCATACCGACAATCCTTCTTTGCACGAACAATACGAGACTGGAATAGAAGGAAGAACCGATAGAGGTACTCAAAGTACCCTCCGCCACACACCGTCAGGAGGCTTGTGGAGTATGGATGTAGATGTAGATGTAGATGTAGATGGAGAAGCCGAAGGAACGAGACCATAGGACGGCCGAGAACGAGAGGGAAAGATAATACGATTGGAGACATACAGATCTTGGTCTGGGAGATGAAGCTGCAGCTGATAGGAAGGTGTGAAAGAGTGGAATGTGTGAGGCCAAGGAACGGCTGCTTTGTGTGGCCCCTATAAGTAAGTACGTAAGCTTGCTTTTATCGCGAATCTCACGCCCACCGCGAAGTCCCAAGCGACTAGAAAAAACTGCAAGTGGCTCCTGCATATAAGAATGACGAAAGAACACACACACAAATTATAGACCACTAACCTTACTATCAGTTTGCTCCAGAATCCTTGACCATTTACTCAGTTAGAATACACTACCGGCCATTAAAATTGCTACACCACGAAGATGACATGCTACAAACGCGAAATTTAACCTACAAGAAGAAGATGCTGTGATATGCAAATGATTAGCTTTTCAGAGCATTCACACAAGGTTGGCGCCGGTGGAGACATCTACAACGTGCTGACATGAGGAAAGTTTCCAACCGATTTCTCATACGCAAACACCAGTTGACCGGCGTTGCCTGGTGAAACGTTGTTGTGATGCCTCGTGTGAGGAGGAGAAATGCTTACCATCCCGTTTCCGACTTTCATAAAAGTCGGATTGTAGCCTATAGCGATTGCGGTTTATCGTATCGCGAAACTGCTGCTAGTGTTGGTCGAGATCCAATGACTGTTAGCAGAATATGGAATCGGTGGGTTCAGGAGGGCAATACGGAACGCCGTGCTGGATCCCAACGGCCTCGTATCACTAGTAGTCGAGATGACAGGCATCTTATCCGCATGGCTGTAACGGATCATGCAGCCACGTCTCGATCCCTGAGTCAACAGATGGGGACGTTAGCAAGACAGCAACCATGTGCACGAACAGTTCGACGACGTTTGCAGCAGCATGGACTATCAGCTCGGAGACAATGGCTGCGGTTACCCTTGACGCTGCATCACATACAGGAGTGGCTGCGATGGTGTACTCAATGACGAACTTGGGTGCACGAATGGCAAAACGTCATTTTTTCGGATGAATCCAGGTTCTGTTTACAGCATCACGATGTGTTTGGCGATATCGCGGTGAACGCACATTGGAAGCGTGTATTCGTCATCGCCATACTGGCGTGTCACCCAGCGTGATGGTATGGGGTGCCATTGGTTACACGTCTCGGTCGCCTCTTGTTCGCATTGACGGCACTTTGAACGGTGGACGTTACATTTCAGATGTGTTACGACCCGTGCCTGTACCCTTCACTCGATCCCTGCGAAACCCTTCATTTCAGCAGGATAATGCATGACCGCATGTTGCAGGTCCTGTACGGGCCTTCCTGAATACAGAAAATGTTCGACTGCTGCCCTGGCCAGCACATTCTCCAGATCTCTCACCAACTGAAAACGTCTGGTCAATGGTGGCCCAGCAACTGGTTCGTCACAATACGCCAGTCACTACTCTTGATGAACTGTGGTATCGTTTTGAAGCTGCATGGGCAGCTGTACCTGTAAACGCCGTCCAAGCTCTGGCTAACCCAATGCCCAGGCGTATCAAGGCCGTTATTACGGCAAGAGGTGGTTGTTCTGGGTACTGATTTCTCAGGATCTATGCACCCAAATTGCGCGAAAATGTAATCACATGTCAGTTCTAGTATAATATATTTGTCCAATGAATACCTGTTTATCATCTGCATTTCTTCTGGGTGTAGCAATTTTAATGGCCAGTAGTGTATAATAAATTACTGTGAGGCGAAAGAGCTTCGCTCGTGGGAAATTCAGCTTGCCTTTTTCCCGCATGATGTGCCATGGTGAACCATGGATGAAGGCCAACTGGAAGAATACTTACTTCTAGATTTCCAAAACGTGTGTGAGAGTATGCCACAGCAGACTGTTAACGAAGGTACGAGCATACGGAGTAGGTTCACAACTCTGTGAATGGCTCTAAGACTTCTTAAGTAATAGAACCCAGTTAATGAGGGACATTGGTATCCTCAGAAGTGGCCTAGAGAAGCATGATAGGATTGCTTTTATTCTAAATACACACAAATGATTTAACAGACAGTGTGAACAGCAATCTACGGCTATTTTCTGATGACGCTATGGTGTATGAGAAGGTGTCGCCGGTGGGTGACTTTAGGAGTATACAAAATTTCTAGTTGGTGTGATGAATGGCAGCTTGCTCTAAATGTACTAAAATGTAAGTACATCGGATGAGCAGGAAAAACAATCCCATTATGTTCGAAGACGGTGTTAGTTGTGTCCTGCTCGACATACACAAGTCGATTAAACATCTAAGCATAACGTTGCAAAGCGGCATGAAATGGAACGAGCACAGAAGGATTCTAGCAGGGAAGGCGAAATGTCGATTTCGGATTACTGAGAGAATTTTAGGAAAGTGTGGTTCATCTGTAAAGGAGACCGCATATGGGACACTGGTGCGACCCGTTCTTGAATATTGATCGAGTCTTTTGGATCCGTACGAGGTCAGATTAAAGGAGGACACCAAAGCAATTCAGAGGCGGGCTGCTAGATTTGTTTCCGGTAGGGTGGTCGAAAAACACGCAAGTGCTACAGAGATGCTTCGGGAACTCAGGTAACAGTCCTTAAAGGGAAGACGACGTTCTTTTTGAGGAGCATTATTGACAAAATTTAGAGAAGTGGGTTTGAATCTGACTACAGAACGATTCACCTGCTGCCAAAGTACATTTCGTGCAAGAACCACAAAGATAAGACAAGAGGAGTTAGGTATGTAGGTGGTCGCCTGTCCTTCGCTCTGTTTGCGAGTGGAACAGAAAAGGAAATTACTAGTAGTGGTGCAGTCACCTCCGACATATACCATATGTTGGCTTGCGGAGTATGTATGTAGATGTAAGACGGCTTTCTTCGTTGTGGCGAGATTATTTCTAGACATTTCAATCATCAACTTTCTCCGACGAATGCGAAAATATGTTGTTGGCTAGGAACATAGGGAAGATTGGCCCTCTTAACAAAATAAGAAAAAAATCAGAGCTTGAACGGGAATATTTAAGTGTTCATTTTTCCCACGTGCTTTTCGCGAGTGTAATGGTCGAGAAATAGTCTGAAAGTAGTTCTGTGCAGCCTCCGCCAAACGTTTAAGTATGAATTATAGAATAGCTATGCAGATGTAGATGTAGAACCCTTCCTCCTCCCGAACAGGCCATGAAGGCCCAACGGTACCCCCGGCCACCGTGTCGTCCTCAGCCCCCAGGCGTCACTGGATGCGGATGTGGAGGGGCATGTGGTCAGCACACCGCTCTCCCGGCCGTAGGCCAGTTTCCGAGACCGGAGCCGCTACCTCAATTAAGTAGCTCCTCAGTTTGCCTCACAAGGGCTGAGTGCACCCCGCTTGCCAACAGCGTTCGGCAGAACGGATGGTCACCCATCCAAGTGCTAGGCCAGCCCGGCAGCGCTGAACTTCGGTGATCTGATGGGAACCGGTGTTACCACTGTGGCGTCCGCCCCCGGTAGCTGAGTGGTCAGCGCGCCAGACTGTCAATCCAAAGGGCCCGGGTTCGATTCCTGGCTGGATCGGAGATTTTCTCCGCTCAGGGACTGGGTGTTGTGTTGTCCTAATCATCATCATTTCATCCCCATCGACGCGCAAGTCGCCGAAGTGGCGTCAAATCGAAAGACTTGGACCAGGCGAACGGTCTACCCGACGGGAGGCCCTCGTCACACGACATTTCATTTCATTTACCACTGCGGCAAGGCCGTTGACTAGAACCCCTCCTTTTGTATTATTACAGACACTGTAAAGTTTATGTTAAGAACTGAGTCATGAGGGTCTCTGCTCTTGTTTTTCTACAGTTTGTACGGAGCAGCACACGGTCCATCAATCTCTCTAAAGCGACAAAGCAATCTCTGCTCAACGGAAATACCCGGATGGAATATTTTCGAGGAGATAATCAATTCCATAATTTGCCTTACAATCAGGGGAAACAACTACAACCCCGTACGTATCGCTAGCATTAGGATCGTGAGAACAAGATTAGAATAACTGTAGCACGCACACAGGCATTCGAACAATCATTCTCCCTGTGCTCCACACGTGAATGGAATGGCAAGAAACCCTAATAACTGGTACAATGGGACGTACCCTCTCCCACACACTTCACAGTGGTTTGCAGAGTATAGGTGTAGATGAAGAAACCACCGATAACATGGCCACACTAGTACGACTGGATAATTGTTGTTATTATATTTTTATGTGTTTCTGGGACGAAGTGTGCAAGCTTTCTACTTTCAATTGCAATCAGGACTTTAACAAAAATGGCAAAGGTAATGTTAATCAGATCACTGGGAAGAGTTGTGGCCTAAATAAAAATATATTTATTCATTCTTAACAACAAGACAAAAAATGATAGCTAAAGAAACATCACACAAACATTTTATTTGACAAACGCTTTCACTGATATGCGGCCTATGGTGAACAAAGTGATCAGGTGGGGATAAACAGAAGACACTAAGCAGAACTAATCGCTTTACCTGACTTCATACATGTGAATCAGTGGTATGGCCCAAAAAAAAACTACGCTACCGTCAAGTATCTATACTATACCATGCAATACGGTGGCCGAACTCCCCCGAATGGGACCTCCCGCCCAACAACGCCATACGATCATTTCCATTTCTACTATTCGATGAAGAAAAATATGGTTCCAAAGAACAGGGTGCAGAGACGCTTATTCTGGACCCCTACGCCGTAGCAGCGAATACTTTACCCTTCTGCAGGTCAGTGCAGCACACCATGACGCGCTCGACGACTGGAGTCATGGACGGCAGCAATCTGTTATTAATGGCGCGAGCCCGAAAACAATGCAAGTACGCTGCTGTCTTACTTTCGCCTACTTCGGAACGCAGGCACTTCCCTAGGAGCCTCTGAAACTCCGGTGGATTCCAGTGGGCAGGTGGACTTGTTTGCTGGTTACCCAAACCAATCTGACTCCGTGCCACGACTATGCGTAACGAAATATGTCAAATGTTTAGACGGCCGACTCAAAACAAATAAACACACCCACGCATTACTTGTTGTGTGCGTGATGCTAGAAGCAGTACCTCTGTCGGTTCAGATGGTGACTGGTACAGGCTCTAAGGGGCATACTCGCAAAGGATACAAGTCTCACGATTTAGGTAAAGACGTGCAGTTCTTTACTAGCGAAGAGCCACTGCAGGAGTGTCATCTTCTCTTTCTCTCAGCTTTCCTCGCCAGCTCAGTAGCATAGCACATTTTCATCTTAGGCCACTCCCACTTTAGCACAAGCAAATCACGAGCTGGAGGCGCGGCATTCGAAGCTGGGAGAGGGCCCCCTTGCTCTGCATATACAAATCTGACTAAGCAGCTACATTAAAAATTAATTAGGAGAAAAGGGCCATTGATGTACGTATTTCAGCTATACTAGTTTCACAACACTGGTGCCGAATTTTATAGATTCCTGTCTTTCGCAAACCCAGACCATCGGGTTCTGATTTGCTGTTGTTGCCACCACTGCTCGTATCACCGATCCACAGAGAGTTAAGTAGTCTCAAATTATTTTATCAGTTACGGTGACTGCCTGAAAAGTCAAAATACACTACTGGACATTACAATTGCTACACCAAGAAGAAATGCAGATGATAAACGGGTATTCATAGGACAAATATATTATACTAGAACTGACTTGTGGTTACATTTTCATGCAATTTGGGTGCATAGATCCTGAGAAATCAGTACCCAGAACAACCACCTGCGGCCGTAATAACGGCCTTGATACGCCTGGGCGTTGAGTCAAACAGACCTTGGATGGCGTGTACAGGTACAGCTGCCCATGCAGCTTCAACACGATACCACAGTTCATCAAGAGTAGTGACTGGAGTATTGTGACGAGCCAGTTGCTCGGCCACCATTGACCAGACGTTTTCAATTGGTAAGAGATCTGGAGAATGTGTTGGCCAGGGCAGCAGTCGAACATTTTCTGTATCCAGGCCCGTACAGGACCTGCAACAGGCGGTCGTGCATTATCCTGCTGAAATGTAGGGTTTCGCAGGGGTCGAATGAAGGGTACAGCCACGGGTCGTAATACATTTGAAATGTAACGTCCACTGTTCAAGGTGCCGTCAATGCGAACAAGAGGTGACCGAGACGTGTAACCAATGGCACCCCATACCATCACGCTGGGTGATACGCCAGTATGGCGATGACGAATACACGCTTCCAATGTGCGTTCACCGCGATGTCGCCAAACACAGATGCAACCATCATGATGCTGTAAACAGAACCTGGGTTCATCCGAAAAAATGACGTTTTGCCATTCGTGCACCCAGGTTCGTCGTTGAGTACACCAACGTAGGCGCTCCTGTCTTGTAAGCTGTCAGGCAAATCCAACACCTTCCATGAAAACCCTGACATGATAAGCAAATCCAGTAGTATGTCACATAGCTCCGAATAAATCGTGACATTAAATTAACCAAAGTAATACGAGTAACGAGTGAGCAAATGGAATACCACAGACTAACACAAGAATGCCTAAATGCATGTCATACCTTCCCACCGTGAGATAGACGCAGTTCCGAGGGGAGAAACGAGAACAGAAGCCGAGAGCAGAACCGTGTTAAGCTGGAAGGCCCTACGATAAGGGACGGACGGACACCCACGTCGCCAGCTAACCGCTAGGACCACACCACCCGCAAGTTTTAGCGTGAGACTTTTTCGCGTCTCTGTTACGTCAGGACCACCCCCCAGCCCATCTTAAAAGCTAGAGCCCTCCAGAAGAACAGTATAGATCTTACGATAACACAAAAAGGGCTACACCACCCGCAAGTTTTAGCGTGAGACTTTTTCCCGTCTCTGTTACGTCAGGACCACCCCCCAGCCCATGTTAAAAGATAGAGCCCTCCAGAAGAACAGTATAGATCTTACGATAACGCTAAAAGGACCACACTAGCTGCAAGTTTTAGCGTGAGACTTTTTCGCGTCTCTGTTACGTTGAAAACTTTAAAAAACATTGCCCCACCACGAAAAGTATAACGTTTCTCATTGGATAGACAGAATTTTTGTAGGCGGAGCTTAAGGTTAACATTGAGACCCTGATTGGTCAGATGAAAACGCAGCCAGGTAGTTTTTTTTAAACCAACTTCGGTAAATCGTAGTAAGGAGAAGTTAGGAGTGAGTTGCTTCCGAGACGGCGAGGTGAACGGAGCTGTGCTGTCCGCCGCCCCCTGACGAACACCGACAAGGTAATGAACGCACGCGATGCCGCATAACAGCGCATAAAGCTTCACTCAGAACTGCAGAAGTCTCATCTGCTACATCCCCTTTTTGCGTAATACTAGTGTCGATCGTCAATTAAAGCTCATGGTGTTCACATTTGCCACTTGAAGTAAAAATCTGAAACGCGATGATTTTTCTGTTATATAGTTATTGAGAAGCCACATCAGCCACTGTAATTTACAACAAGTTAGATAAGCAATTAAAGATAATTGAGGGTCACTGTAGACCATTTTGATAATTTTCTCTTTTGTGAAACTTAATTTAAACCTAGATTATAGATGTAATATGGCATAGGTCATCCTTCGATCCATTGTAGAACTTGGAAACCCACTCAGGGAATATTCGTTCACATTTTTGTTGAACGCAGTTGGTTTTTACCATCCTGTATTAAAACATTTCCTTTTATCAATAGTGCAATTTATAAACAATGTTTTGTGAGTAGAATAAAATTTCCAATGGTAAACTTAACTGCTTTTTCGACGTTATTTTACCAGCTAACTAAAAATAGGAAAGCCTTGAACCCCTTCCACTAAATTTAGTTAGTATTAAGATTCTTTTACAGGGAGTGCAGTGGAGCTGACGCTTGAGGTGTCACCACCAGACACCACACTTGCTAGGTGGTAGCTTTAAATCAGCCGCGGTCCATTTAGTACATGTTGGACCCGCGTGTCGCCACTGTGTGATCGCAGACCGAGCGCCACCACAAGGCAGGTCTCGAGATACGGAATAGCACTCGCCCCAGTTGTACGGACGACATTGCTAGCGACTATACTGACGAAGCCTTTCTCTCATTTGCCGAGAGACAGTTAGAATAGCCTTCAGCTAAGTTCATGGCTACGACCTAGCAAGGCGCCATTAACCATTTTAAGATAGAGTCTCACTTGTATCATCAAGGAATGCTGTATTCACATGAAGGATTAAAAGTTAAGTATTAAAGCAGCTACGTACTTTTCTTGCTACCATTCATTACGTATCCTGTTTCAGACCTCTATCTAGCCTACATGAGATTACGCGTGCCTTTCGGCTACTTCAGTGTGGCGTAGCTGTCTTGTTACGCCACAACAGTTGGTGACGAGGATGGGATAAGGGTCTTGTTCTTTCTAATTGCTTACATTTACTTGTGTCATGGCTTCGCCAGATGTACTGTCCGAATTTTATCGCTTGCAGAATCAGCAGTCGCGGGCGTTATTGGATGCCCTTGGACAGCTCGTCCAGGGTCAATGTGCCATTCAAACCGATGCGGCAGCCGCCGCTTCACCGCTACCGCAGCCACAACATGCAGTTGCACCGCCGTTTCGCAAGTTTGACCCAACCCAAGAGACATGGACTGAGTGGTCACGCCAGTTTGGATTTCATCTTGCCGCCTACAGAATTCAAGGTAACAAGCGGCAGCCTCATTTATTGGCGTGTGTAGGGGTGCAAATGTACTGTGTGATAGTGAAATTATTTCCCCGACGCGACGTAGCAACTCTGTCCTACGATGAAATTTTGTCGGCATTGGACGCCTATTTCAAAGAAACAGTTAATGTAGTTGCAAAAAGGTATACTTTCTTTCATACAAATCGTACGGCCGGTCAAACTAATAGGGAGTGGGTTGCAACGTTGCAAGGCCTTACAAGGGATTGTGCTTTTGAGTGAGAATGTGGACTCCCTTATTCAGATACAATGGTACGTGATGCTATAGCACAGAACGTTTCTGATGTTCGCATATGGGAACAGATTTTGAAACTAGTTAATCTCTCCCTTCAATAAGTGATAGACATATTGGATAGGCAAGACACGCTTGACTTTGCACAGGAATCATTTGCAACTTCGCCGGCCGTGTGTAACATTAACCGGCCCGCCGGGCGCGCTGCGCGGCCCGGTAAACTGCCCTCGCGCACGTCCGCGCAGCTGCCGCCATGCTCTAAACCAGCTGTGCCGCGACAGCATACAAATACAGTGAAATCATGCCCGCGGTGTGCTACTAGACATTCGCATGAACATTGCCCGTCACACCAAGCTATTTGCTTTTTCTGTAATAAGAAAGGACATGTTCAAAGTGTTTGCCAGAAAAAGCTCAGATCAGACACTCTTAATCATTCCAGGCCCTTTGCTTCGCACTGGAATCGAACCAAGGACACTCAGGCTCGTGGACCTTCGCCCATGGACCTTCATGTAGTTAATTCCACTCCGCCCAGTGCCCCTCTTTCTAACTGTGACTGTGTTCGTCCCACAAAAAGTGTGCGTCGACGTCGCCGGAAATCACGTCAATTAGCAAGTGATGCTGTACCTGTATCAGTTCCAATTGCACAAGACAGTCGCTCTTGTCGTCAGCAGGACAATAAACTTTTTGTACATCTACATCTACATCTACATCTATACTCCGCGAGCCACCTTACGGTGTGTGGCGGAGGGTACTTATTGTACCACTATCTGATCCCCCCTTCCCTGTTCCATTCACGTATTGTGCGTGGGAAGAACGACTGCTTGTAAGTCTCCGTATTTGCTCTAATTTCTCGGATCTTTTCGTTGTGATCATTACGCAAGATATATGTGGGCGGTAGTAATATGTTGCCCATCTCTTCCCGGAATGTGCTCTCTCGTAATTTCGATAATAAACCTCTCCGTATTGCGTAACGCCTTTCTTGAAGTGTCCGCCACTGGAGCTTGTTCAGCATCTCCGTAACGCTCTCGCGCTGACTAAATGTCCCCATGACGAATCGCGCTGCTTTTCGCTGGATCATGTCTATCTCTTCTATTAATCCAACCTGGTAAGGGTCCCATACTGATGAGCAATACTCAAGAATCGGACGAACTAGCGTTTTGTAAGCTACTTCTTTCGTCGATGAGTCACATTTTCTTAGAATTCTTCCTATGAATCTCAACCTGGCGCCTGCTTTTCCCACTATTTGTTTTATGTGATCATTCCACTTCAGATCGCTCCGGATAGTAACTCCTAAGTATTTTACGGTCGTTACCGCTTCCAATGATTTACCACCTATGGCATAATCGTACTGGAATGGATTTCTGCCCCTATGTATGCGCATTATATTACATTTATCTACGTTTAGAGAAACCTGCCAGCTGTCGCACCATGCATTAATCCTCTGCAGGTCCTCCTGGAGTACGTACGAGTCTTCTGATGTTGCTACTTTCTTGTAGACAACCGTGTCATCTGCAAATAGCCTCACGGAGCTACCGATGTTGTCAACTAAGTCATTTATGTATATTGTAAACAATAAAGGTCCTATCACGCTTCCCTGTGGTACTCCCGAAATTACCTCTACATCTGCAGATTTTGAACCGTTAAGAATGACATGTTGTGTTCTTTCTTCTAGGAAATCCTGAATCCAATCACAAACCTGGTCCGATATTCCGTAAGCTCGTATTTTTTTCACTAAACGTAAGTGCGGAACCGTATCAAATGCCTTCCTGAAGTCCAGGAATACGGCATCAATCTGCTCGCCAGTGTCTACGGCACTGTGAATTTCTTGGGCAAATAGGGCGAGCTGAGTTTCACATGATCTCTGTTTGCGGAATCCATGTTGGTTATGATGAAGGAGATTTGTATTATCTAAGAACGTCATAATACGAGAACACAAAACATGTTCCATTGTTCTACAACAGATTGACGTAAGCGAAATAGGCCTATAATTATTCGCATCTGATTTATAACCCTTCTTGAAAATGGGAACGACCTGCGCTTTCTTCCAGTCGCTAGGTACTTTACGTTCTTCCAGCGATCTACGCTAAATTGCTGATAGAAAGGGGGCAAGTTCTTTAGCATAATCACTGTAGAATCTTAAGGGTATCTCGTCTGATCCGGATGCTTTTCCGCTACTAAGTGATAGCAGTTGTTTTTCAATTCCGATATCGTTTATTTCAATATTTTCCATTTTGGCGTCCGTGCGACGGCTGAAGTCAGGGACCGTGTTACGATTTTCCGCAGTGAAACAGTTTCGGAACACTGAATTCAGTATTTCTGCCTTTCTTCGGTCGTCCTCTGTTTCGGTGCCATCGTGGTCAACGAGTGACTGAATAGGGGATTTAGATCCGCTTACCGATTTTACATATGACCAAAACTTTTTAGTGTTCTTGTTTAGATTATTTGCCAATGTTTTATGTTCGAATTCGTTGAATGCTTCTCTCATTGCTCTCTTTACGCTCTTTTTCGCTTCGTTCAGCTTTTCCTTATCAGCTATGATTCGACTACTCTTAAACCTATGATGAAGCTTTCTTTGTTTCCGTAGTACCTTTCGTACATGATTGTTATACCACGGTGGATCTTTCCCCTCGCTTTGGACCTTAGTCGGTACGAACTTACCTAAGGCGTACTGGACGATGTTTCTGAATTTTTTCCATTTTTGTTCCACATCCTCTTCCTCAGAAATGAACGTTTGATGGTGGTCACTCAGATATTCTGCGATTTGTGCCCTATCACTCTTGTTAAGCAAATATATTTTCCTTCCTTTCTTGGCATTTCTTATTACACTTGTAGTCATTGATGCAACCACTGACTTATGATCACTGATACCCTCTTCTACATTCACGGAGTCGAAAAGTTCCGGTCAATTTGTTGCAATGAGGTCTAAAACGTTAGCTTCACGAGTTGGTTCTCTAACTATCTGCTCGAAGTAATTCTCGGACAAGGCAGTCAGGATAATGTCACAAGAGTCTCTGTCCCTGGCTCCAGTTCTGATTGTGTGACTATCCCATTCTATACCTGGTAGATTGAAGTCTCCCCCTATTACAATAGTATGATCACGAAACTTCTTCACGACGTTCTGCAGGTTCTCTCTGAGGCGCTCAACTACTACGGTTGCTGATGCAGGTGGTCTATAGAAGCACCCGACTATCATATCTGACCCACCTTTGATACTTAACTTAACCCAGATTATTTCACATTCGCATTCGCTAATAACTTCACTGGATATTATTGAATTCTTTACTGCTATAAATACTCCTCCACCATTGGCGTTTACCCTATCCTTGCGGTATATATTCCATTCTGTGTCTAGGATTTCGTTACTGTTCACTTCCGGTTTTAACCAACTTTCCGTTCCTAATACTATATGCGCACTATTTCCTTCAATAAGAGATACTAATTCAGGAACCTTGCCCTGGATACTCCTGCAGTTTACCAATATTACGTTAACTTTTCCTGTTTTTGGTCTCTGAGGACGGACGTTCTTTATCAACGATGATAATGTCCTCTCTGGTAAGCCGTCAGGTATTTTATCGTTTCGCCCAAGGGGGGGTCCCTCTAACCTAAAAAACCCCCGTGTGCACGCCACACGTACTCTGCTACCCTAGTAGCTGCTTCCGGTGTGTAGTGCACGCCTGACCTGTCTAGGGGGGCCCTACAGTTCTCCACCCAATAACGGAGGTCGATGAATTTGCAACCATTATAGTCGCAGAGTCGTCTGAGCCTCTGGTTTAGACCCTCCACACGGCTCCAAACCAGAGGACCGCGATCGACTCTGGGCACTATGCTGCAGATATTAAGCTCAGCTTGCACTCCGCGTGCGATGCTGGTTGTCTTCACCAAATCAGCCAGCCGCCGGAAAGAACCAAGGATGGCCTCAGAACCCAAGCGGCAGGCGTCATTCGTTCCGACATGTGCTACTATCTGCAGCCGGTCACACCCAGTGCGTTCAATAGCTGCCGGAAGGGCCTCCTCCACATTACGGACGAGACCCCCCGGCAAGCACACCGAGTGCACACTGGCATTCTTCCCCGACCTACCCGCTATTTTCCTGAGGGGCTCCATAACCCGCCTAACGTTGGAGCTCCCTATAACTAATAGGCCCGCCCTCTGTGACTGTCGGGACCTTGCCGGAGAATCGGCCACTGGCCCAACAGGCGAGGCATCCTGTGGTGGCTCGGAAACGATGTCATCACCACTAGGAAGCACCCTGTACCTGTTGGAAAGGGGTAAGGCAGCTGCCACGCGGCCAGATCGCACCTTCGCCTTTCGGCCAGGCACGCGCGAGCCCACCACTGTCCGCCATTCACCCTGGAGTGATGGCTGACCGGTAAGATGCTCACTGCCGGAAGACGCAGCGACATCAGGGGTTCCATGTGATTCCAAGGCCACCGAAGTAGGCATAGGTCTCACCACAGTTGCCCCAACGCCACTACGAGCCGACGCCTGCGCCTCGAGCTCGATGAGCCTAACAGACAAAGCCTCCACCTGCCCCCGAAGAGTGGCCAATTCTCCTTGCGTCCGCTCACAACAACCACAGTCCCTACACATGACTATGTTTACCCTACTCTATACGGTGACAAATTCCCAAGATAATCTTCTGATGAGCTACTCTGATAATCAAGAAACACTCACTGAAATACGAGACGCGAAAACTACGCTAGGTTTTCCCAGAAAAACTATTTAAAAGCTAAGCGCAGCAAATAAGTACAAAAACGCTTTATACAAACAGTACTCGCTGCTGCTGGTGCTCTCGCTCTGGCTGTCACAAGACAATTGCTGATTCAAGTGACTAGTGGCTAACGGCTGCGAAACAAACAAAAGACGGTTTTAGGGCGCTTTCTGTTCTAAACGATCAAGAAAACACTAAGAAATCTAACACGAAAACTACGTAAAGTTTTATCAAGAACTGTTAGTTACTATGCAGAGCAGATAAACACAAATAGAATCCCTTCCTTAGTGGAAGGTCGTAAACAAAATGCAAAATAAACGCTTTATACAAACAGTACTCGCTGCTGCTGGTGCTCTCGCTCTGGCTGTCACAAGACAAGATTTGGACTTTAATGGCAAGGTCATATCATTCCAGCTCGATACCGGAGCTGCAGTTTCATTGCTCAATCACGACACGTACAAACAACTGGGCAAACCTCCGTTGCGTGCCGCAACGGTTAAGCTCACTACATATTCAGGACAGCAGATCCCTGTGTTAGGACAGTGCACTCTTCTTGCAACATACAAGGGACAAACAAAACTTGTGTCATTTTACGTTCTTCGTTCTTCTACTGCAGTGAACTTGTTTGGTTTAGATTTATTTCAGTTGTTTAACTTGTCTATTGTAAATCAGGTCCTATCAGTGAATCAGACTGTGCCTTCAGACAGTGTTTCTCGTCTGTGTGAAGAATTTGCAGACATTTTTGCACCGGGCCTTGGTTGCGCTAAGAACTATGAAGCACATTTGGAACTGAAAGTCACCGCGCAACCGAAATTTTTCAGAGCGCGCAGTGTTCCTCACGCATTGCGTGATGAGGTCGCACGAACATTACCCGATTTAGAATCACAAGGTGTGAGTGAATGTGCGCAATGCCTCTTCCCTTTCAGCTCCGCTTCATCGCTTACGCCGTACAGGTGTTCCGTTTCTCTGGACGACGGAATGCGAACGCGCTGTTCGCCAGTTGAAATCGGCGTTGCTTTCACATACTTGCCTTACGCCATTCGATCCCCAGAAACCCCTTTTGTTGATGGTAGATGCATCGGATTTCGGGATCGGTGCTGTGCTTGCGCACAAAGTAGGCTCGCATGATCGCCCTATTGCCTTTGCGTCTAAATTGCTCTCGTCTGCGCAAAGAAATTACTCGCAGATAGAGAAAGAAGCTTTGGCTCTCGTGTTTGGTGTTACTAAGTTCCATGATTTCTTGTATGGTCGTCACTTTACCATCATCACAGACCACAAACCTTTGACATCGCTTTTTCATCCGAACAAGCCTGTACCTCCGCGTACAGCGCAGAAATTCATTCGCTGGTCTATTTTCCTCTCGCAGTACCGCTACGATATCTTATATCAGTCCACTGCTAAGCACGGAAACGCCGATGCGTTGTCCCGTTTGCCTGTTGCTGAGGATAAAGCATTTGATTCTTCCGAACTTGCTTGCATGTTCATTGATGCGGAAACCGATGAAGTGGTCGAATCGTTTCCGATTGATTTTCGTCGTGTAGCTACAGCCACAGCTGCTGATCCGGTCCTTGCTACCGTTTTGCGTTTTGTTGCTACGCAATGGCCTGTGTCATAGTCTCGGATCGAGGATCCGTTGGTTCGCCGATTTTTTGCTCACAAGGAGAGACTTTTTGTTCGACGTGGTGTTTTGTTGTTGCGTTCTGATAATGATCAGTTCAGAGTCGTGGTCCCACGTTCGTTACAGTCCTCTGTTTTACGGCATTGGGGTATAGTGCGAACGAAACAACTTGCTCGTCAGCACTGTACTTGGTTCGGAATCGATGCTGCGATTACGAATATGTGTTCTTCTTGCATGGCGTGTGCCGAACAACAATCCGCACCGCCGCGGAAAGTCTTTGCATGGCCAAAAGCCACTTCCCCTTGGCAACGCTTGCACATCGATTTTGCTGATCCATTCTGGAATGCTCGATGGTTGGTTCTGGTAGATGCCTTCAGTAATTTTCCTTTTGTTGTCCGGATGTCTTCCACGGCGTCCTCTGCCACCATCCAAGCGTTGTCTGCTATCTTTTGCATTGAAGGTCTCCCGCAGACTATTGTTTCCGACAATGGCCCACAGTTCATGTCCGCAGAATTTCAGTCGTTCTGCCAGGCCAATGGTATTCAACATATGACATCCGCGCCGTTTTCGCCTTAGTCAAGCGGTGCCGCTGAACGATTGGTCCGGACTTTCAAGTCACAGATGTTGAAGTTCAAAGAGTCGCATTCTCGGGAGGACGCGTTGTTGCTCTTTTTGTCATCGTATCGCTCTCAGCCCCGAGATGGTCGCTCGCCGGCTGAGTTGCTCCACGGTCGTCCTCATCGAACCTTGATGTCTTTGCTACACCCGCCGCATCAGGTTCCTGCGCAGCGGCAGACTTCTGCTTTTGCTCCAGGCGACGTTGTATTCTATCGCCACTATCGAGGTTCACGGCGTTGGCTCGCAGGGCGCATTCTTCGCTGCCTCGGCCGCGCGATGTATTTGGTTTTGGGGGCCTCTGGTGAGGTGCGTCGGCATCTCAATCAGCTGCGCCTCTGTCGTCGCACGGATTCTGCCGCTCCCCGTCTGCTTTCAGCGACGGTGCCGTCCGGTCAGCGCCCTGGGGACCCAAAAAAATGGTTCAAATGGCTCTGAGCACTATGGGACTCAACTGCTGAGGTCATTAGTCCCCGAGAACTTAGAACTAGTTAAACCTAACTAACCTAAGGACATCACAAACATCCATGCCCGAGGCAGGATTCGAACCTGCGACCGTAGCGGTCTTGCGGTTCCAGACTGCAGCGCCTTTAACCGCACGGCCACTTCGGCCGGCCTGGGGACCCATCTACTGGCTCGCCTCATCCCCAGGTGTTACCGACGATGCCTTCCATTTTGCCCCATGGCGACGCGCCGCCGCAGCCGCCGCCGCCGCCGCCTGTTCTCCCGCCGGCGCCGCCCGCATTCGACGCTTCGCTGCAGCCGCCAGGCGCCTCCCTGGGTCACGCGCCGCCGATCGCTTCCCGTGACCGGCCGTCCTCCGCAATGGAACTCTTGCCCGCTCCGGACCACATGGCGTCTTCGCGCGTCGGATACCCCGACGCAATGGAGGTCGACCCTTCGGCCCCTCCTGTCTCTTTACGGGCGCATACACCGCATGTTGACGTGCACCCTGGACTAGGTTTTCAGGCGTTTCCTAGCTCCCCTCGGGCCGAATGGCCGGGTGCGGGTGGCACAGCCTCGCCTGTTGTTAGGCTCCCCACCTCATCGCATACGTCAACATGGGGTCCTCCCCACGGCGGGCGGAAGCCTTATAACACGACCGTTCGCCGATTTGCGGGGGAGGAATGTGGTGTCACCGCCAGACACCACACTTGCTAGGTGGTAGCTTTAAATCGGCCGCGGTCCATTTAGTACATGTCGGACCCGCGTGTCGCCACTGTGTGATCGCAGACCGAGCGCCACCACAAGGCAGGTCTCGAGATACGGACGAGCACTCGCCCCAGTTGTACGACGACTTTGCTAGCGACTACACTGACGAAGCCTTTCTCTCATTTGCCGAGAGACAGTTAGAATAGCCTTCAGCTAAGTTCATGGCTACGACCTAGCAAGGCGCCATTAACCATTTTAAGATAGAGTCTCACTTGTATCATCAAGGAATGCTGTATTCACATGAAGGATTAAAAGTTAAGTATTAAAGCAGCTACGTACTTTTCTTGCTACCATTCATTACGTATCCTGTTTCAGACCTCTATCTAGCCTACGTGAGATTACGCGTGCCTTTCGGCTACTTCAGTGTGGCGTAGCTGTCTTCTTACGCCACAACAACGCTGAAATCATTAAATATTTGGTTATATCATCGCTAGTCTCACTGAACTCTTCTGAACTCTACATGTCACGTGTGGTCTGACGTCTCCTCACCAGCAACAGGTCCCAGGTTCAAACTAGTCAATTCCCTAAAAAACACGCTCAGAGCGTCGTTGCGCGAAAGTGGTAGGGAGACACGACTTAGAACAACAGACACCACGCAGAATGTTAGAGTCTGTGATGCAGCGTCAAGGGTTACCACAGCCATGGTCTCCGAGCTGATAGTCCATGCTGCTGCAAACGTCGTCGAACTGTTCGTGCAGATGGTTGTTGTCTTGCAAACGTCCCCATCTGTTGACTCAGGGATCGAGACGTGGCTGCACGATCCGTTACAGCCATGCGGATAAGATGCCTGTCATCTAGACTGCTAGTGATACGACGCCGTTGGAATCCAGCACGGCGTTCCGTATTACCCTCCTGAACCCACCGATTTGCCGGCCGCTGGTGGCCGAGCGGTTCTGGCGCTACAGTCTGGAACCGCGCGACCGCTACGGTCGCAGGTTCGAATCCTGCCTCGGGCATGGATGTGTGTGTTGTTCTTAGGTTAGTTAGGTTTAAGTAGTTCTAAGTTCTAGGGGACTTATGACCTCAGCAGTTGAGTCCCATAGTGCTCCGAGCCATTTGAACCATTTTTGAACCCACCGATTCCATATTCTGCTAACAGCCATTGGATCTTGACCAACGCGAGCAGCAATGTCGCGGTACGATAAACCGCAATCGCGATAGGCTACAATCCGACCTTTATGAAAGTCGGAAACGTGATGGTACGCATTTCTCCTCCTTACACGAGGCATCACAACAACGTTTCACCAAGTCAACGCCGGCCAACTGCTGTTTGTGTACGAGAAATCGGTTGAAAACTTTCCTCATGTCAACATGTTTTAGGTGTCACCACCGGCGCCAACCACGTGTGAATGTTCTGAAAAGCTAATCATTTGCATATCATAGCATCTTCTCTTCCTGTAGGTTAAATTTCGCGTCTGTAGCACGTTATCTTCGTGGTGTAGCAGTTTTAATGGCCAGTAGTGTATTAACACTTTCTCCTGGACTTATTGCAGTATACAGTAAATACGTAGCAAATGAACAGATGCAGTCATGGCGATTAGTCAGATTAGAATTGCGTTTCGGTGTCCTTTGATACCCGTTTACAGTGAGGTGAGAAAACTGATGGGATATCTCCCATTATCGTGTCGGGTCTCCTTCTGCCCGGTGAAGTGCAGCAACCCGACCTGGGATGGACTTAACAAGTCGTTGGAGGTTCCCTGTACCAATATTGATGCTTCCCCTATAGCCATCCGTGATTGCAAAAGTGTTGCCGGTGCAGGATTGTGTCCACAAACTGACCTCTCGATTACCTCCCTCAATGGAATTCATGTCGGGCAATCTGAACGGCCAAGTCATTCGCTCAAGTTGTTTAGAATGTTATTCAAACCAGTCGCGAACAATTAAGCCCTGGTCACGTGGCACATTGTCACCCATAAAAATTCCATCACTGAATGGCTGAAAATGGTCTCCAAGTAGCTGAGTACAACCATTGCCAGTCAATGATCGACTCATTGGACCAGAGGACTTAGTCCGAGTGTAAACACAGCCCACATCACAACACAAGTTTGCACAGTGCCTTGTTGGTCCGTGATCTCATGGAGTCTCCGCCACACACGAACACTACCATCAGCTCTTACCAACTGAAATCGGGTCTCATCTGAACAGGCAATTGTTCTCCAGTCGCTTAGAGTCCAACCGATATGGTCACTAGCCAAGGAGAGGCGCTGCAAGCTGTATTGTGCTTTAGCAAAGGCACTCGCGTCGGTCGTCTGCTGCCATAAGTCTGTTAAGGGGAGTTTACTATCTTTGGCCAGAAAAAAGCATGTTCTTTGAGAATTTTGTTCTCGGGATGTGTTGTTGTTGTGGTCTTCAGTCCTGAGACTGGTTTGATGCAGCTCTCCATGCTACTCTATCCTGTGCAAGCTTCTTCATCTCCCAGTACCTACTGCAACCTACATCCTTCTGAATCTGCTTAGTGTATTCATCTCTTGGTCTCCCTCTACGATTTTTACCCTCCACGCTGCCGTCCAATGCTAAATTTGTGATCCCTTGATGCCTCAGAACATGTCCTACCAACCGATCCCTTCTTCTAGTCAAGTTGTGCCACAAACTCCTCTTCTCCCCAATTCTATTCAATACCTCCTCATTAGTTATGTGATCTACCCATCTAATCTTCAGCATTCTTCTGTAGCACCACATTTCGAAAGCTTCTATTCTCTTCTTGTCTACACTATTTATCGTCCATGTTTCACTTCCATACCTGGCTACACTCCATACAAATACTTTCAGAAACGACTTCCTGGCACTTAAATCTATACTCGATGTTAACAAATTTCTCTTTTTCAGAAACGTTTTCCTTCCCATTGCCAGTCTACATTTTATATCTTCTCTACTTCGACCATCATCAGTTATTTTGCTCCAAAAATAGCAAAACTCTTTTACTACTTTAAGTGTCTCATTCCCTAATCTAATACCCCCAGCATCATCCGACTTAATTCGACTACATTCCATTATCCTCGTTTTGCTTTTGTTGATGTTCATCTCATATCCTCCTTTCAAGACACTATCCATTCCATTCAACTGCTCTTCCAAGTCCTTTGCTGTCTATGACAGAGTTACAATGTCATCGGCGAACCTCAAAGTTTTTATTTCTTCCCCATGGATTTTAATACCTACTCCGAATTTTTCTTTTGTTTCCTTTACTGCTTGCTCAATATATAGATTGGATAACATCGAGGAGAGGCCACAACCCTGTCTCACTCCCTTCTCATCCACTGCTTCCCTTTCATGTCCCTCAACTCTTATAACTGCCATTTGGTTTCTATACAAATTATAAATAGCCTTTCGCTCCCTATATTTTACCCCTGCCACCTTAAGATATATTATAGATATTCAACGTCAAATTTGGTCAAAATGTTTATTGATATTTCCTCCACAAACTGAACGAAACAAAATTTCGATGTAGACTTCCACGCGCGGTATGTCACAGGTCAGCCGGCTCGTCTGAAATCAAAACTGAGTCGACGTTAGCATAGTATATAAGATTCTTTAGGATTTGTATCTCGCTTAAGTTATTTGGACAGTAGGAAACAAAATAGCGGTCATTTGAAAAAAACAGGGTTTTTTCATGGCTTTTTCGACTTCGTCGGCCAAGTAAAAATATTTATAGTTGATGGATCGGAATAAAAGTGGTACAGCTCCTAGACAATTTAGTTAGCTTCGTCGGAAACAAAGAATCATGCCAATGGGTGCAGTACATTTGAAGTTACCATACCGCGCGATAAAAAAAAAAAAAAAAAAAAAAAAAAAAAAAAAAAAAAAAAAAAAACATTTCGGGAAAAACGCGTTTCAAGTTTTGACTACATATAAATGTAATATTGTGCAACTTACGTTCAATCTGCTGTTCCAGGTCCATAAACTAGTCCTTCCTCTTCCTCATAGAGGGCGTTCCGCTCGATCTGGCCCATCCTGCGCTGCTCCAGAGCCGCTCGTACGGCCGGTGAGAGGTGGTTTTCGGCCGCTTGAATCCGGTGGTAGTCCGAATGCTTGGTGAACTGCGTCGAATAGAGTCCCAGGATGGCGTCCATCGTTGTCATGGTCTTCAGAATTGCTGAATACCCTTCTTTGAAGCTGCTCACTGCCAGGAAAGTCGCAATCTCCACAGTCTTCGCACCAGAATGCAAATGCTTGGGGGCTAGCTTCCAAACACACGCGTTCAAACTTTCATTTTAATTTTGTGTGTTTCCTCCCAAGCAGTGGTACACTAACTCGTCCTCCGAAAGAAAAAAACAGGTGCGTGAAAACGGCCGATTTCAGGCAGGTGCATGTTTTGTTCAACGGCGAATAACAAACAGGTACGTTCCATATTCGGAAAAATCGTCTCAGGGGAGTGTTCTAAAAAATTTTATGGCTCCAAAAATGCAATTTTAAAAAAATCGATTTTTTGAAGCAAATGATGCTAAACCTCCCCTTATTGCCTTATTTCGCCGACTGTCATAACGGATGTGTTCGTCGTACGTCCAACATTGATTTATGCGCTTATTTTACAACATTAGCACTAACAACTCTACGCAAACCCCGCTGCTTTCCGTCGTTAACTAAAGGCTTTCGGCCACTGCGTTTTCCGTGGTTAGAGGTAACGCCTGAAATGTGGTATTCTCGGCACACTCTTGACACTGTGCATCTCGAAATATTGAATTCCCTAACGATTTACGAAATGGAATGTCCTTTGGGTGTAGCTCCAACTACCATTCCGCGTTAAAAGTCTGTTAGTTCCCGTGATAGGGCCACAATTACATCGGAAGCATTTTAATATGTCTACATCTACATCTAACTGATTACTCTGCTATTCACAATAAAGTGTCCGGCAGAGGGTTCAGTGAACCACCTTCAAGTTGTCTCTCTACTGTTCCACTCTCGAACGGCGCGCGGGAAAAACAAGCGCCGGCCGCAGAGGCCGTGCGGTTGTAGGCACTTCAGTCCGGACCCGCGTGACTGCTACGGTTGCAGGTTCGAATCCTGCCTCGGGCATGGATGTGTGTGATGTCCTTAGGTTAGTTAGATTTAAGTAGTTCTAAGTTCTAGGGGACTGATGACCTCAGATGTTGAGTCCCATAGTGCTCAGAGCCATTTGAACCATTTTGAAAAACAAGCACTTAAATTTTTCTGTGCAGGCCCTGATTTCTCTTATTTTATCGTGATGATCATTTCTCCCTATGTAGGTGGGTATCAACAGAATGTTTTCGCAATCGGAGGAGAAAACTGGTGATTGAAATTTCATGAGAAGATCCCATCGCAACGAAAAACGCCTTTGTTTCAATTCACGTATCATGTCTGTGACACTATCTCCCCTATTTCGCGATAATACAAGCTGCCCTTCTTTGTACTTTTTCCATGTCATCCGTCAGTCCCACCTGATGCGGATCCCACACCGCACAGCAATACTCCAGAATAGGGCGGACAAGCGTGGTGTAAGCAGTCTCTTTAGACCTGTTGCATATTCTAAGTGTTCTGCCGATGAATCGTAGTCTTTGGTTTGCTCTACTCTCAATATTATCTATGTGATTGTTCCAATTCAGGATATTTGTAATTGTAATCCCTAAGTAGTTAGTTGAATTTACAGCCTTCAGATTTGTGTGACTTATTCCGTAATCGAAATTTAGCTGATTTCTTTTAGTACTCATGTGAATAACTTCACACTTTTCTTTATTGAGGGTCAATTGCCACTTTCCGCACCATACAGATACCTTATCTAAATCATTTTGCAAGTCCTTTTGATGATCTGATGACTTTCAAAGACGGTAAATGACAGCATCTTCTGCAAACAATCTAAGACGGCTGCTCAGATTCTCTCCTATGTCGTTAATATAGGTCAGGAACAATAGATGGCCTATAACACTTCATTGGGGAACGCCTGATATTACTTCTGTTTAACTCGATGATTTTCCGTCTATTACTACGAACTGTGACCTTTCTGGCAGGAAGTCGCGAATCCAGTCGCACAACTGAGGCGATACTCCGTAGGCGCGCAGTTTGGTTAGAAGACGCTTGTGAGGATTGGTGTCGAAAGTCTTCAGGAAATCTAAAAGTATGGAATCAATTTGACATCCTCTGTCGATAGCACTTATTACTTCATGAGTATAAAGAGCTAATTGTGTTTCAAATGACTCTGAGCACTATGCGACTTAACTTCTGAGGTCATCAGTCGCGTAGAACTTAGAACTAATTAAACCTAACTAACCTAAGGACATCACACACATCCATGCCCGAGGCAGGATTCGAACCTGCGACCGTAGCGGTAACGCGGTTCCAGACTGAAGCGCCTTTAACCAAACGGCCACACCGCCCGGCAGTTGTGTTTCACAAGAACGATATTTTCTGAAACCGTGCTGACTATGTGTCAATAAATCGTTTTCTTCGAGGTACTTCATAATGTTCGAATACAGTATATGTTCCAAAACCCTACTGCAAATAGACGTTAGTGATATAGGCCTGTAATTCAGCGGATTACTCCTACTTCCCTTTTTGCGTATTAGTGTGACTTGAGCAATTTTCCAGTCTTTAGGTACGTATCTTTCTGTGAGCGAGTGGTTGTATATAACTGCTAAATGTGTATCAGCATACTCTGAGAGGAACCTGACTGGTATACAATCTGGACCGGAGGCCTTGCCTTTATTACACTGAGGGTATCTACTTCTATGTTTCTCATCTTGGCAGTTGTTCTTGATTGGAATTCAGGAATATTTACTTCATCTTCTGTGGTGAAGGAGTTTCGGAAAACCGTGTTTAATAACTGTGCTTGCCGGCCGAAGTGGCCGTGCGGTTAAAGGCGCTGCAGTCTGGAACCGCAAGACCGCTACGGTCGCAGGTTCAAATCCTGCCTCGGGCATGGATGTTTGTGATGTCCTTAGGTTAGTTAGGTTTAACTAGTTCTAAGTTCTAGGGGACTAATGACCTCAGCAGTTGAGTCCCATAGTGCTCAGAGCCATTTGAATAACTGTGCTTTAGTGGCATTGTCATCAGTGACTTCACCGTTGTTATCGCGCAGTGAAGGTATTGATTGCGTCTTGCCACTGGTGTGCTTTATGTATGAACAGAATCTCTTTGAGTTTTCTGCCAGATTTCGAGACAGAATTTCGTTGTGGAAATTATTAATAGCATCTCGCATTGAAATACGCACCATATTTCGAACTTCTGTAAAACTTTGCCAATCTTGGGGCTTTTGCGTCCTTTTAAATTTGGCATGCTTTTTTCGTTGCTTCTGCATCAACGATCTGACCCGTTTTGTGTACCATGGGGGATCAGTACCATCACTTATTAATTTATGTGGCATATATCTCTCAATTGCTGTTGATACTATCTCTTTGAAAACATTTCACAACTTCTCTACACTTACATGATCATATCGGAACAAGTGAAGACTGTCTCTTAAGAGGCGTTAAGAGAATTTATATCAGCTTTTTAAATAGATATACTTTGCGTTTCTTTTCGATGGTTGTAGGTGTTACGGTATTCAGCCTAGCAGCAACTGCCTTGTGGTCGCTAATCCTTGTATTCGTCACAATACTCGCTATTTGTCCAGGATTATTTGTTGCTAAACGGTCAAGTATGCTTTCGCAACCATTTACACTTCGAGTGGGCTCATGAACTAATTGTTCAAAATAATTTTCTGAGAAAGCATTCAGTACAATTTCGAATGATGTTTTGTGACTGCCGCCGGCTTTAAACATATAATTTTTCAAGCATATCGAGGGTAGATAAAAGGCACCACTGACTGTAATTGTATGAGCGGGGTACTTATTTGAAATGAGACTAAGGTTTTCTTTGAACTGTTCAGCAACTGCATCTTCTGAGTCGGGGGTCGGTAAAACGATCCAATTAATAGTTCAGTCCGATTGTCGGGTATAACCTCTACCCATACTATTTCACACGAACTATCTACTTCAATTTTGCTAAAAGGCAAACTAATGGAACTAATGAACACTGTTAGATCGTTTGAAAAAAATTTGGCTGAACTTATTTCCGGCTTTAGCCAGCTCTCTGTACCTACAACTATTCAGTGCTTTCTATTAGGGCTTGGAGCTCTGGTTCTTTCTCAACACAGATACGACAATTTACAACTACAATACCAATCGTTTCTGCAACTACCTTACTGTGTTTTACCTGCCCACTTTTAGACGGACGTCCCTTCTGCGGTTCCCTGAAACCCTCTAACCTATAAAACCGCCCAGTGCCTTCCACACAGCCCCCGCTACCCGTGTAGCCGCCTCCTGTGTGCAGTGGACTCCTGACCTATTACGCGGAACCCGGAAACCCACCACCCGATGGCGCAAGTCAAGGAATCTGCAGCCTACACCGTCATAGAACCCCCTGAGCCTCTGATTCAGACCCTCCACTCGGCTCTGCACCAAAGGACCACAGTCGGTTCTATCGACGATGCTGCAGATGGTGAGCTCCGTCTTAATCTCGGAAGCAAGACTGGCAATCTCTACCATTTCCGCTAGCCGCCCGAAACCACACAGAATCTGCACCGATCCAAAGCGACACACGTCATTGGTACCGAGATGTGCCACCACCTGCCGTTGGCTGCACCCTGTACATGAATCTCCTGAGTACAAAAGACAGCTCCGCAAACGCACTGCCGTTTTATACCTTGTGAGCGCGATACTTCCGCTACCTGTGTATGTGCGTACCGCTATCGCATGATTGTTTGCGGGGACTTGAGAAGGAAAGGCTCACATGCCTTCCCACGCTAACACCATTACGCAACAAGAGTAGCGCATAGTCACAAGAAAATACCTGTTCCGGGTTTCTTGTAGGCACAACTCTGCTGCTACACGGATCACAGGTGCATCACGGTGTGCCAATGAAATGGCACGGCAGTAGAGAACGAACTGCATATAGTCCGTGAGACGTGTGATTGGTACTGACAGTTCCGGCGGGCAGACGGCGCTGTTGCCGAACGTGGCTCACAGCACGCGGCGCCCTGTCACCTACAAGCATTCTCTAGCAGCAGAAATAAAAGCGAGACAAAATACAAGTCGTATTGGTACGCGTGAATTTATTTAAAGTTGATGCTTGAAATATATTAACTCGAAAACTGATAAGAGCTATTTAGTACAAGTATCTAAAATGCTGAAACGTAATAAAGTTATTTGTTAAACTTCACAACTCAAATGAAAACTATTTTCGCAAGTTGTTGAACATTAGCAGTTTTGGTTTCCATTGTTAAGTATTAGCATTATTAATTTGTTCTACTACAAGCTACAGAATAATTGGTCAGTGTATTAAGAGTTATAATCTGAAGAAAGTACTCACAATATGATGACCTGGTTGTAGATCGATAGCAAACTCCCTCCTTACATTCCTGAATACGTTGTAGTTACTGTAATGGAAAAACACCACTCACATCACTGTCAGAATCTGATTTGACATTGTCTTCCTCAGCACTACTCGAACTATCACTGCTCTCTCCCAGATGTATAATTAAATTTTCGATGCATTCTTCCACAACCCCTTCGGTTTTGGCCGCCTCTCTGATGGCAATTGCAGTGCTGTTTACAATTTTAGCCCACGTCTCGCTTGTAACTTTATTGATAGCTGCTGGAAGGAGAGTTTCCACTTCAGAGATCGTGAATTTTTTATTGTTTGCAGCAATGTAATTTTTTATCTGCGCCCACACTCCTTCAATTGCATTGAAGTGACAGTGGTATGGAGGAAGCCGAACGGTTTCATGCCTGTGCCTTTTAGCAATCTCGTCAATTACATATGTTGGAAATTGGGGTTTGTTTTGTGCCACAATTTCGAGCCTTCCTTAAATCTTCTCTGAAATCTACTTTTCGCAGTTTCAACCACTGAATGATATCGTCTTTTTTTGTTGCCAAGGTTGGTGCCTTATCGTGAACAACGGAATGATAAGGCGCATTGTCCATAACAATCACTGATGGAATTGTCAGATTCGTCATAAGCGATGTCTCGAACCATTCTTGAAATACTATACTGTTCATTTCTTCATGGTAATCTCCCGTCTTTCTTGACCGAAACATTTTCAAGCAGTTTGGCACAAAACCTTTCGATGTTCCTGCATGTAAGACAATAATACGCCCTCCTTTGCCAACAGGCACTGCCATTGTCCCCTCGGGCGTTCCATCATTCCAGCCTCTACGTAAAGAATGGCTGGCATTGACCCACGTTTCATCTAACCACACTATACTTTCGAATTCCACACCCATGATCCTGCGCGGAAATCTGCACCGCCATGCAACTACATCTGTCCTTTCTATTAATATTTTGCGTCCGTTAAACAGTGAATAGCTGAAGCCTATTTCTTTCAACACTGTACGCAACGAAAATTTGCTCCCTATAAAAAGGTCGTCTTTCTGAAGCGACACCTGTAATTTAGGTAGAGTGGGATGTTCCCTTCTCTTACAATAGCTGTATATATGACGACGAATAGCGTCTTTCTGAAAATCGTCCAAAGCTGTCACCTGCTTATTTCTCGGTCGCTTCTTTCCTGGTGTGTGCAGTTTTGTTGTGCCACTCTCGTCACAATCTACACTATACTGTTCTTTCCCTATCTTTACAACAGTGTTCTTACTTATTTTCAATGCTGCTGCAGTTCTCTTCACAACCTGAACAACAGGAATTAAGGGCCCACCTTTGTCCTTTTCTTTCTCAAAGTAATCTCTCACAGAGTACACGAATTCACGGGCCTGGGTGTGTAGCACACTTTTCTTCCTCCGTTTCACTTCTTGTGTTGGGCTGGTACCACCCGCCGCACTAGACATTGTTTACAACGAAACATAAACAAAGAAACACTAAAAACAACAAAAACGAAATAAACTGCGAATTCTACTTCAGACAAACGACGAACGACCGCACCGCCTGCACGCGAGACACTGGTAAGTTTCATAAGCGCGCACGACCGGGTTTCAGAGCGGCAACGTGGTCCTCGCTACCCGCTCAAAGTCAGGCCGTCATTGGCTGCCTGCCTGCGGTCGCTAGGCAACGGAAAGACGCTACCGAGCTGTCAATACCAAAGACTCGTCTCCCAGACTATTGGTGAAGTACGCAGGACCATACGATTCTTGTGAGCAATGTGTTTAAATTGCACACAGATTCCAAGTGAAATTTTGGAGCTCTACGTACCAAAGGCAATGTCACACCTAACCATAGTGTGATGGCGCCATCGATTTGACCAAGGCCTCGCAGCGGTGGGTAGTGCTAATCAGGAAGGAAGGTCACCGACATCGACCACAGGCGATAATGTCCATGCAATCGAGGAACTGATTCGCAGCAAACGCAGATTTTTCACCGATAAGGACGTTCATCCACCGATTCTCGAGTGGTTCCACAACCAATGAGCAGACATCTATCGTCGAGGAATTGAAAGATTGGTATGACGTTCCGACCGTTGTTAACAGACAGTTGATGACTACGTTGAAAAATAGTGTCATGTATGTGTGTCACTTGCGCAGCATTCAGTAAAAGTCACTTAGCCATGACAATGTGTAACTTACTTTTTGACGACACTCATAAATATACCAACTTTTCTAGTGCTTAGCGATCTTTTCCCTCCATCACTTGGATTTCTGTTTTGGCAATCCTTCATAGCCTCGTAATAATTGGTGTAGTGTTTTTGGGTATACATGGATGTGTAGATTCGTAGTAATGTCAATGTGGTGTCTTTTCTATATGTGTGTGTGTGTGTGTGTATGTGTGTGTGTGTGTGTGTGTGTGTGTGTCTGTGTGTGTGTCAAAGCACTTGTGCCGTCAATAACACGTCGCAAGACCACATGAGACTATGTACAACATATTCACTACAGTTTCATTCCACAGGCAAGAAATTCTATCTTTGATATTGTTAAAGCATTCTGTATTCAGGTGCCCGATAAATAAATCACTTTCGAGTGTTTGTATGTAAGTAAAATAAATTAGGAACAGATCGGCGTGAAGCACCTTAATCGTTTGCTTTTAGAAATATCTCAGGGTTGTAATGGAACTTCTTTAGCGTGAATAATAATTTATACTTCCGTAGGTTCGCGTGGAGAAACACCTTTTCCGTGATACATTTACTATTAATTCAAAACTGAGCACTTTAACTGTGAAAAATCTCGTCACTTGAACAAAAGATAGCCGTGAACCAGCAACAAGAGAATCTGTTTTTATATCGATACTACTCTTTGCAAAATGTATGAAATTATCTTGACTTTAGTCTGTTTATCCAAAAAATTAATTGTAACCCATCTTCTTTTGACTTTATGCCACGTATTATTGGAGTAATTTGAAAAAGAATGTGCAGTCTTGCAAATGGTGGCCAATAATACTAACTACAACTGGCACTGTATCGCACGTTACTAATCTCTAAAAAATGTACAGTTAAATTTTCACACATGTAGGGATGCTAATGCTACTAAAATGAGTGGTTTGGTTATCAATAACAGCATACACTCACGAGAAATACGTAACAAGATACATGCGTCTCCAGCCACATCTTTCTCGTAAGAGGCTTCGAACCAGAATAAAAAGCTTATGAAAATCTATTTCTATCGTTTCCACTGTTCTCAGTAGCTTTACTACAAAACATTCACTATCATCAAATATCGATACTGCTTTTCATAGACATCACAGTAAGATAATTAATTTTTTGTATGTATGTACACCGAATAATAGTTCGTTTTATTACGTAAACATTTCGTGTCTACCATAAATAAATGTTTCTCGATCCCAGAGGACCAGTACATTGGGATCATATGAACGGAAGTATGAGACAGAGATAGTAGGATTCAAGAGCAATCAAAGTCAACTGATAACGGTAAGATCTCGGGACCTGATGGAATACCCATTAGGTTCTATAATCTATACTGATAAGGCATCAGAAGTAGCGCAGCCTCTAACAGTCTTGTACTGCAAGTCATTAGAGCAATGAACCATCCCATGAGAACGGGCGGCAATACGTTTAGTTACAGTTTATAGGTCGGTTCACAGGTCAGATGTCCATAAGGCTGTAAATAGCAACGATTAGGCCAATTCCACACTGATTAGCAGATAAAATACCAGTTTTCGCAATTTACACCCAGAGACTCTACTGGAACGAGGACTTGCCAGATAGGATCAGTACATCGTCTGAACAAAGTAACGTCATCAAATAGGAAAGACGCTTAAGAGTACCGCGAAGTAGTGTTACGTGCCGTTGGCAAATACCTCTGTGGGGTTGTTCATGTATGTGCTCGTAAAAATATGAAAAGATCATATATTGTTCATTCAACCCTTCCCAAAACCCAAATGCTATAAAAGATCTAATTACATGAGTAAAACACGTTCAAACGTCTGATTATTTTAAAAAACACGTTCAAACGTCTGAATATTTTAAAAATAAGTTAATGTGTTAAATATTTGACGTTAATCATGTGAAACAGGGACAATAAACAGTTTAGACAAATATAATAGAGACAGTGATAAATGGATTTATGAAACTAAACGAACTGTAACACTTGTGACTTCGGGTTCCTTATACTCATATACTCAGAAAATATTCTCGAGAGACCTCCAAAATTTTGTCGGTGGAGTTCGGGTTCATACTGTAGATAAGTTTTAAAAAAAAGGCAGCGTCATCCGTCACTGATTTGTTCAATGAGAGCGGGGGGGGGGGGGGGGGGGCGACAGGTGTGTCAACACATTCCGGTGGGGAACAAAGGCGTTGTGCATCAAACAGAGCGACACTCCATAATTTTATAGAAAATACTGCTAATCGCGCGCTGAAACTGGGGAGGTCTACCCACGAGAAGTACGCAATCGGCGTAATGACTGATATACGCGGGGCGCTTGATAACCTCCGGTGGCCTGTTTTGTTTTCTAGGCTGAGGCAGACGTCATAACTGAATAAACTCCGCTTAGGTCTGTGAGTCTGTTTCAGAGATAGGTCGGTGAAAGGGTTTTATCTGAGCAGAATAATGAGAAGAATAGTGGATGTCCACGGAGCTCTGGAAGTGGACCAAACTTATCGTGCCAAAGCATCTTAGGAAATAACAAGCGAATAAATCTAAATAAAAAAAATGTTTAGTCTAGGCAGTGCAATGGTCATGCTCGCTTACCCGAATAGGTGTGTCATATACTAAAAGTAAAGGTCAATACAATGTTTTAAGCAAATGGGAATTGCTGCTCATATTTTAAGGTTGAACTCTGTTCCTTACGCTTCTATCATAGAGAAAAATATTTTGTAAACATCACCATAGAAATTTTTGATCGTTATACGTACTGAAAGATGTCTAAAGCCGTAGATAAGTTTAGCTGAAATTTTTCCCAGAACCTAACGGTGGTTAGAAAGCATAGGCAAAACACAATCGGCGATGGCGTGTTCGTTGCTGTTAGAAGTAGTTTATTTTGTAGCGAAATTGAAGTAGATAGTTCCTGTGAGTTAGTATGGGGAGAGGTCATTTTTGGCAATCAGAATAAAATAATAATTGGATCCTTTTACCGACCTCCCAACTCAGATGATACAATTGCTGAAAGGTTCAAAGAAAACTTGGGTTTAATTTCAAACACGTACCCGACTCAAACAGTTATAATTGGTGGTGACTTTAATTTATCCTCGATATGTTGGCGAAAATACATGTTTAAACGCATACGCATAAAACAGCATTCGAAATTGTGCTAAACGCATTCTCTGTAAATTATTTCCACCGGTTAGTTATGAGCCCACGCGAACAGTAGACAGTCGTGAAAACACACGTGACCTTTTAGTAACAACTAATCCTGAGCCAATATGGAGCATCAAAACGGATACAGGGATTAATGAACACTCCATTGTGGTAGCGAGATTGAGTATTGTACCCCAAAATCCTCCAAAAATAAACGAAAAATGTACCTATTCAAAAAGCAGATAAAAATTCACTTGACGCGTTCCTGAGAGACAATCTCGACACCTTCCAAATTAACAACTTAAGTATAGACCAGATGTGGCTTGAATTCAAAGAAATAGTACCGACAGCAACTGAAGAGATTTATACGAAATAAATTAACAAACGACGGAGCAAATCCCCCTTGGTACACAAAACGCGTCAAAACGCTGTTGCAGAAACAACGAAAAAAGCATACCAAATTCAAACGAACGCAAAATCTCCAAGACTGATGATCTTTTACAGAACCTCAAAATTTAGCGCGAACATCAGTGCGAGATGCTTTAATAGTTTCCACAACGAAACTTTGTCTCGAGACCTGATAGAAAACCCAAAGACATTCTGGTCGTAGGTAAAGTATGCTAGTGGCGAGACGTAGTCAGTGCGTTCTCTGCGCGATAGCAATGGAAATACTATCGACGACAGTCATGCGAAAGCAGAGTTAACTGAACACAGCCTTTCGAAATTCTTTCACCAAACAAGAGGAAGTAAATATTCCAGAATTCGAATCACGAACAGCTACCAACATGAATAACTTAGAAGTAGATATCCTCGGACTAGAGGAGCAACTGAAATCACTTAACAAAAGCAAGTCTCCAGGCCCAGACGGAATAACAATTAGGTTCCTTTCAGAGTATTCTGATGCAATAGCTCCATTCTTAACTATCGTATAAAACCGCTAGCTCGACGAGAGATCCGTACGCAAAGACTGGAAAGTTGCACAGGTCACACCAATATTCAAGAAAGGTAGTACGAGTAATCCGCTAAATTACAGGCCCATATCATTAATGTAGATATGCAGCAGGATTTTGGAATATACATTGCGTTCGAACATTATGAATTACCTCGAATAGAACGGTCTATTGACACACAGTCAACATGGATTTAGAAAACATCGTTCTTATGAAACGCAGCTAGATCTTTACACACGCGAAGTGTTGAGTGCTATTGACAAGGGATTTCAAGTTGATTCTGTATTTCTAGATTTCCATAAGGGTTTTGACACTGTACCACACAAGCGGCTTTTGGTTAAGTTGCGTGCTTATGGATACCGTCTCAGTTATGTGACTGGTTTCGCGATTTCTTGTCAGAGAGGTCACAGTTGATAGTAATTGACGCAAAATCATCGAGTAAAACAGATATGATTTCTGGCGTTTCCCGAGGTAGTGTTACAGGGCCTCTACTGTCCGTTATAAATGATTTAGGAGACAATATGAGCAGCCGTCTTAGGTTGGTTGCAGGTGATGCTGCCGTTTATCGTCTAATTAAATCACCAGAAGTTATAAAAATATTGCAAAATGACTCAGAAAAGATATCCGTATGATACAAAAATTGGCAGTTCACCCTAAATAACAAAAAGCGTGAGGTCATCCACATGAGTGCTAAAAGGAATCTGTTAAACGTCGCCGGCCGGGGTGGCCGAGCGGTTCTAGGCGCTTCAGTCTGGAAACGCGCGACCGCTACGGTTGCAGGTTCGAATCCTGCCTCGGGCATGGATGTGTGTGATGTTCTTAGGTTAGTTAGGTTTAAGTAGTTCTAAGTTCTAGGGGACTGATGGCCTCAGAAGTTAATTCCCATAGTGCTCAGAGACATTTGAACCTTTTTTTTCTGTTAAACGTCAGTTATACAATAGATAAGTCAAACTCATGGACCGTAAATTCAACTAAATACCTAGAAATTACAATTACGAACAATTTAAATTGGAAAGAACAACAGAAAATTCTGTGGGGAATGCAAACCAAAGACTGCGTTTCATTGGCAGAACACTAAGAAAATGTAGCAGATCTACTAAAGAGACTGCCTACACTGCGCTTGTCCGTCCTCTTTTGGAGTACTGCTGCACCGAGTGCGATCCTTAGCAGATAGGATTAACGGAGTACATCGAGAAAGTTCGAATAAGAGCAGCACGTTTTGTATTATCGAGAAATAGGAAAGAGAGTGTCACGGACATGATTCAGGATTTGGAATGGAAACCATTAAAACAAAGGCGTTTTCCTTTGCGGCGGAATCATCTGACGAAAGTTCAATCACAACTTTCTCCTTCGAATGCTAAAATATTTTGTTGACGCGGACCTGTATAGGCAGAAAGGAGCATCATAAAAATATAAGGAAATTCAGAGCTCGCACGAAAAGATATAGGTGTTCGTTTTTTTCTCGTGCTGTTCGAAATTGAAGTAAAAGAGAATTATTGTGAAGGCGGTTCGATGAACCCTCTGCCAGACACTTAAACGCTGTGGCGTTTTTAATCATAGCACACTCTGATTATGTATTCGGGGCCAAAACTGATAGCCACCAGACAAAATATAAGTGCGACTACAGACCAAACAAATATTTTTTTCTGATTGTTTTGATCCTTGTTCCAGCCGACAGTATGTCGGAATATGTCTAAATAAAAGGATGTAGCGTATATATTGTACACCTGATAGCAGAGAACTGAAGAAGATACTGGTAAGTTCGTCACGGTAGTGCTCATGCTGGGTCTTCTGACAGCAAGTTACTAGTAGCTACAAACAAAACATTGTGTATGATACTCAAAGGATGCAAGAATACGTAACAACGCGATCTGAAAATAGCTACAAAGAAAACATTGTGTATGGTGCTCAAAGGGTAACTATAGCGGATAGTAAGAATAAGTAAAATGCTTTTGAACAGTGTATGTTAACTAGAAACTAGAGCAGCACTTTGACGAAAAGCAAACTTTTCATAAACTAACTGGAAGTGGCTGCAGACAAACTCTCAAACTCGCGAATAAAGCTGTAACTTTCAACAGCGCATGCTCGCAACCAGTTTGTATCATGGGTCAAAAATTAAGCATATCCTGCAGGAGGCAGTGGTCAGGATTCGCGTGTCAGTCCAGACACGGTTTCAACCTATAAGGAAGTTTCAGCGTGTTATTGCAACATCGGTAAAATTACACCAAGTCTGCTCCCAAACAGAGACACACGGGGTGCAAGTTATCCCCAGCCACCGATCGAGAGTGGAATAACGAGGGGGAACCAGTGGTACTTGCGTACTGCATAACCTTTGATTTTCAGCAAACAGCGATTAGTGTTCATCAGCGTCGATTAGATAACGTTAGGTTTATGAGCACTGATCTTGTTGTAGATAACGTGATATCCTGTTCTATCAGAAGATCTCTAACAGTTTGGGGAAAAATAAAGGAGGTTATACGTGATAAAAGAAAACGATGGCCGTTTAAATACTTCAGCATGTTACCAGTAACGCAGAACATTTGTAAATCACTGTATTTTTGCGGTAGTGTCACTGTGCGCAGAATTAAAAACCCGGTAGCCATGGCCAGAGTAGGCCCTATTACATAGGGGTGTTGTTGTTGTGGTCTTCAGTTCTGAGACTGGTTTGATGCAGCTCTCCATGCTACTCTATCCTGTGCAAGCTTCTTCATCTCCCAGTACCTCCTGAATCTGCTTAGTGTATTCATCTCTTGGTCTCCCTCTACGATTTTTACCCTCCTGAATCTGCTTAGTGTATTCATCTCTTGGTCTCCCTCTACGATTTTTACCCTCCACGCTGCCCTCCAATGCTAAATTTGTGATTCCTTGATGCCTCAAAACATGTCCTACCAACCAATCCCTTCTTCTAGTCAGGTTGAGCCACAAACTTCTCTTCTCCCCAATCCTATTCAATACCACCTCCTTAGTTACGTCATCTACCCACCTTATCTTCATCATTCTTCTGTAGCACCACATTTCGAAAGCTTCTATTCTCTTCCTGTCCAAACTAGTTATCGTCCATGTTTCACTTCCATACGTGGCTACACTCCATACAAATACTTTCAGAAACGACTTCCTGACACTTAAATCTATACTCGATGTTAACAAATTTCTCTTCTTCAGAAATGATTTCCTTGCCATTGCCAGTCTACATTTTATATCCTCTCTACTTCAACCATCATCAGTTATTTTACTCCCTAAATAGCAAAACTCCTTTACTACTTTAAGTGTCTCATTTCCTAATCTAATTCCCTCAGCATCACCCGATTTAATTTGACTACATTCCATTATCCTCGTTTTGCTTTTGTTGATGTTCATCTTATATACATAGGAGTAAGAAATACAAAATGATTTGCATCCAGGGACTCTGACAAAGCAAAAAAGACTCTTATTTGCTGGCATCTATAAGCATTATACTAATTTATGTATGGGTGTGTGTGTGTGTGTGTGTGTGTGTGTGTGTGTGTGTGTGTGTGTGTGTTTTTACATACGTGCGTTCCACATATTTTCCTAGACCTATTTCAACCAAACTTGGTTTGCATATCCTTTACTATCAGACAACAATCGCTGTGGTGGTGAAAACCAACTACCTATCATAGTTCAGGAGATATGACGTCATATCCACATGATATACGTGAAAAAATGCCGCCTCTCCATGAGGTTTTAATACGTTTATTACATTACTGGCCATTAAAATTGCTGCACCAGGAAGATGACGTGCTACAGACGCGAAATTCCACCGACAGGAAGAAGATGCTGTGATATGCAATTGATTAGCTTTTCAGAGCATTCACACAAGGTTGGCGCCGATGGCGACACCTACAACGTGCTAACATGAGGAGAGCTTCCAACCGATTTCTCATACACAAACAGCAGTGGACCGGCGTTGCCTGGTGAAGCGTTGTTGCGATGCCTCGTGTAAGGAGGAGAAATGCGTACCATCCCGTTTCCGACTTTGATAAAGGTCGGATTGTAGCCTATCGCGATTGCGGTTTATCGTATCGCGACATTGCTGCTCGCGTTGGTCGAGACTCAATGACTGTTAGCAGGATATGGAATCTGTGGGTTCAGGACGGTAATACGGAAAGTCGAGCTGGATCCCAACGGCCTCATATCACTAGCAGTCGAGATGACAGGCATCTTATCCGCTTGGCTGTAACGGATCATGCAGACACGTCTCGATCCCTAAGTCAACAGATGGGGACGTTTGCAAGACAACAACCATCACCACGAACAGTTAGACGACGTTTGCAGCAGCATGGACTATCAGCTCGGGAGACCATGGCTGCGGTTACCCTTGACGCTGCATCACAGACAGGAGCGCCTGCGATGTTGTACTCAACGACGAACCTGGGTGCACGAATGGCAAAACGTCATTTTTTCGGATGAATCCAGTTTCTGTTTACAGCATCATGATGGTTGCACCCGTGTTTGGCGACATCGCGATGAACGCACGTTGGAAGCGTGTATTCGTCATCGCCATATTGGCATATCACCTGGCGTGGTGGTATGGGGTGCCATTGGTTACACGCCTCGGTCACCTCTTGTTCGCATTGACGGCACTTTGAACAGTGGACGTTACATTTCAAATGTGTTACGACCCGTGGCTCTACCCTTCATTCGATCCCTGCGAAACCCTACATTTCAGCAGGATAATGCACGACCGCATGTTGCAGGTCCTGTACGGGTCTTTCTGGATACAGAAAATGTTCGACTGCTGCCCTGGCCAGCACATTCTCCAGATCTCTCACCAACTGAAAACGTCTGGTCAATGGTGGCCGAGCAACTAGCTCGTCACAATACGCCAGTCACTACTTTCGATGAACTGTGGTATCGTGCTGAAGCTGCATGGGCAGCTGTACCTGTACACGCCATCCAAGCTCTGTTTGACTCAGTGCCCAGGCGTATCAAGGCCGTTATTACGGCCAGAGATGGTTGTTCTGGGTACTGATTTCTCAGGATCTATGCACCCAAATTGCGTGAAAATGTAGTCACATGTCACTTCTAATATACAGGGTTATTACAAATGATTGAAGCGATTTCACAGCTCTAGAATAACTTTCTTATTTGAGATATTTTCACAATGCTTTGCACACACATACAAAAACCCAAAAAGTTTTTTTAGGCATTCACAAATGTTCGATATGTGGCCCTTTAGTGATTCGGCAGACATCAAGCCGATAATCAAGTTCCTCCCACACTCGGCGCAGCATGTCCCCATCAATGAGTTCGAAAGCATCGTTGATGCGAGCTCGCAGTTCTGGCACGTTTCTTGGTAGAGGAGGTTTAAACACTGAATCTTTCACATAACCCCACAGAAAGAAATCGCATGGGGTTAAGTCGGGAGAGCGTGGAGGCCATGACATGAATTGCTGATCATGATCTCCAACATGACCGATCCGTCGGTTTTCCAATGTCCTGTTTAAGAAATGCCGAACATCATGATGGAAGTGCGGTGGAGCACCATCCTGTTGAAAGATGAAGTCGGCGCTGTCGGTCTCCAGTTGTGGCATGAGCCAATTTTCCAGCATGTCCAGATACATGTGTCCTGTAACGTTTTTTTTCGCAGAAGAAAAAGGGGCTTTAAACTTTAAACCGTGAGATTGCACAAAAGACGTTAACTTTTGGTGAATTGCGAATTTTCTGCACGAATGCGTGAGGATTCTCTACCGCCCAGATTCGCACATTGTGTCTGTTCACTTCACCATTAAGAAAAAATGTTGCTTCATCACTGAAAACAAGTTTCGCACTGAACGCATCCTCTTCCATGAGCTGTTGCAACCGCGCCGAAAATTCAAAGCGTTTGACTTTGTCATCGGGTGTCAGGGCTTGAAGCAATTGTAAACGGTAAGGCTTCTGCTTTAGCCTTTTCCGTAAGATTTTCCAAACCGTCGGCTGTGGTACGTTTAGCTCCCTGCTTGCTTTATTTGTCGACTTCCGCGGGCTACGCGTGAAACTTGCCCGCACGCGTTCAACCGTTTCTTCGCTCACTGCAGGCCGACCCGTTGATTTCCCTTACAGAGGCATCCAGAAGCTTTAAACTGCGCATACCATCGCCGAATGCAGTTAGCAGTTCGTGGATCTTTGTTGAACTTCGTCCTGAAGTATCGTTGCACTGTTATCACTGACTGATGTGAGGGCATTTCAAGCACGACATACGCTTTCTCGGCTCCTGTCGCCATTTTGTCTCACTGCGCTCTCGAGTACTCTGGTGGCAGAAACCTGAAGTGCGGCTTCAGCCGAACAAAACTTTATGAGTTTTTCTACGTATCTGTAGTGTGTCGTGACCATATGTCAATGAATGGAGCTACAGTGAATTTATGAAATCGCTTCAATCATTTGTAATAGCCCTGTAATATATTTGTCCAATGAATACCCGTTTATCGTCTGCATTTCTTCTGGGTGTAGCAATTTTAATGGCCAGTAGTGTATTATACACTCCTACAATCGAGTCAGCTTACGGAAATCCATGACACTTGGCAGCGCTTTCGACAGTTTTGAACTGAGAAGCGCAAACAGGTGTAGGCGAAATCGACAGCCGTCTACAGAGCCATGAAGAGGCGTTGCCATAGAGACGTTTAGAAACTCGTGTTGTATACACGTGAAGCAATTAGTAAGCAAGCAGTGGTGGTTGGAATGTCCCGGGAGAGTGCTCGCAGAACTCTTTATCCTGATTTAAAATGTCATCCGTACGAACTATGCGAGGTGCCGGGGCTAGCAGTGTATTTAACACTAAATTCTAGAATCTACACATGCAAATGATGCTCTAAGCCCCCCCTATTCTAACTCCGACTTTTGCTGTTGCACAAGGATAAAAAAATATACGCGAACTGACTGTAATCAACCCTGCAAGTGGAGTAGAAAAGAGTTTGGCACCTGCAATAATTTAATTTGATAAATAAATTAAATAAAGGAAGGTTTCATTAACGTAGTGAGAAATGATGGGTTGCTCTACCGATTAACAGAATGAAAGTTCTGTCCAAAATAACAATATGATTTATTAAGACTAAACACAAAATAATAAACAAAAACACATGAAACATTTATAATACATCAAATTGGCTCAAATTGGATACACAAACAAACGCTGTGAAGGTGAAGTTGTCCCTAAACTAGATTGTGAGGTTCATGACGAAGTGGTATGTGGAGCCAATTCCTTGCCACTCAAATCTTAAGAGAGACACACAGCTAACCCAACATCAATTGCTGCTACTCAAGACAGAACAGAGTTAGAAAAAGACGAACAGGCGCACTCTGCTGGACTCTGATTATCACCTAGGAACATCCCTATCTGACGGTGCTGCGGACATACATTACCAAACTGTCTTCTTAACTGCCAGAACACGATCTGGCGTACCGGAGGCGAGGGCTGGTTGCTTCGACGTCCTCGACCGAAAGGCGAGAGCCGACTACTTAGAGCACCCGTACAGGCCGAACACACAACATTCCCGCCCCCACGACAGTGGCCGTGGTTAAACGTTCCAATCAGCAACTCCAAAACAGGCGGAAAATTCCACTCCATTGCCGGAGCACTACCATTCCACCAATGGAGATTCTTGGCGCCAATTTCTGCGCTGATTTTGCTACGTCACGGAGCTATGCCCTGAGCCAGCCAATCACAGTTACTATTTTGCAGAAAGCGCGGGAATTTTCCCGCCACAACTTCCTGGGTACACAAGTCATTCCCACGCCTCGCTGGTAGCCCGCCAGAAAGTGTTTTCGCTAATATTCTGCGAAGTAACGGAATCTCTAGCCCAGCCGCTACTTCAGACCCCTCCGGGCGTGTCTTTTGACAATGTCGGCGTCTGCAAAGCATTCACTCGACTTCCTCACACCCGTCGGCTTAACCCTTTCCAGATCAGGAGAGCCCGCCTGTCACCGGACCACCCGGATGACGAGAGACGCTGCGTGGGAAGTCCGCGTGTGAAGGAATAGCAACTTTTCACCGCATGCAAGTAGAGACGAAAATCGTAAGACAGAAATATGAGAGGGGGCTCATGCCACCTCTCAACTACAAATGGCTCTGAGCACTATGGGACTCAACTGCTGTGGTCATCAGTCCCCTAGAACTTAGAACTACTTAAACCTAACTAACCTAAGGACATCACACACATCCATGCCCAAGGCAGGATTCGAACCTGCGACCGTAGCAGTCGCACGGTTCCAGACTGTGCGCCTAGAACCGCGAGACCACCGCGGCCGGCACGAACTACAGATGGTGCAACAATCGACGGACAAATAATACCGGTTACGATTAGGAGCCGGCCCGTTGTGGCCGAGCGGTTCTAGGCGCTACAGTCTGGAACTGCGTGACTGCTACGGTCGCAGGTTCGAATCCTGCCCCGGGCATGGATGTGTGTGATGTCCTTAGGTTAGTTAGGTTTAAGTAGTTCTAAGTTCTAGGGGACTGATGACCTCAGCAGTTATGTCCTGTAGTGCTCAGAGCCATTTGAACCATTTTTTTACGATTAGGATTCTGTCAACAATGATAACAAAAATAAACACTGACGTTGAATTTCTAAACAAGTTGTGGATGTCAGATGAGGCACATTTTCATCTCATAGGTTACGTGAGTAAACAGAACTACCGTTACATAAATCCTAATGACGTTCATAAGCGCACTTTACACGCTAGTAAAGTCACAGTATGTTGTGGTGTTTCATCACAAGGGATTATCGGGCCGCATGTTTTCGTAAATGAGCAGAGAACCGCAATAACTGTCAATGCCGATCGTTACGTAGAGATGTTACGAACTTTCGTTACACCTGCGTTGAAGAACTTTCCAAACGTTCAGGAAGCCTGGTTTCAGCAGGACGGAGCGACATCATACACTGCACGGCAGTGAATGGCACACTTGCGAGAATTGTTTGGCAACGTGTGATCTCACGATTCGGTAACATTCCCTGGCCCCCTAAATCGCCAGATTTATCCGTTTGTGATTTTTTCTTGTGGGGCTACCTCAAGAGCAAAGTCGACACGACTCGACCAAGAACCCTGGATGAGATTTAACAGAGAATTCGTGATGCAATTCACAGCATCCCAGGTGAAATTTTGCAGCGGTCAATGATGAACCTCAACAGCAGAATTCACGAATGTATTCGTACAGGAGGTCGCCGTCTAAAGGACGTAATTTAAAAAAAATATAAAGCCATCAATATTTCGTAAATGGCAAAATTGTAAGGTTTCGATTACTATCAATGCAAATCTCTTTGTGTGTGTGTGTGTGTGTGTGTATGTGTGTGTGTGTGTGTGTGTGTGTGTGTGTGTGTTTATGTACGTATGGTGGTACTTGGCCTGGATTTTATCAGGCAGTAGACTGCTAGGAAGACCTAGGAAGAGGTGAATGAATGGGGCACGTCAAGACTTGCTGCAGCTAGGGTCGTGGAGAATTGGAGACAGAGAGCAGAGGACAGAAGCTGAAAGAGAGCTCTAACTGTAAAATCGCGCGGTCCTCTCGGCCTGATCGCCGAAAGTACTCGCTTATTGTTGATTCCGTATCCTCAGCGTCGCGGAGGCTGATGACGCACAGCTGGTAAAGAGGTGCCGTTCGCGTCGAGATATAAGCGAGAAGCACTACAGTCTGTGTCGTTACTGAAACGAGTGCAAAATGCTCGCTAAGAACAGACGATCAAGAGTTTCTGTTACATGTCCTTTGTCTGATAATTATATCATGCAGCTATTTAGCAGTAGTAGTTGTTTCATTGATCTACGGATCACTATTACAAGGGCACTGGACATGTGTTAGTATCACAGTTTACGAAAAAAAAAGAAACATGATTCACGTACTTGGAAGTCTAGTTTCACAAGGGTGGGACACGTACTCGGTCCTGGTCTTGTAATAGGAACAACCCTGGAAATTTGCTCAAGTAAGTTCGGGAACAACTAACACCTAGCAAACAGGGAAGATAATGATGGTTACAGGGATCAGCGACCAAAAGGCTTTTGTAGCGAGACTGAAGACAATAACATCCAAACCCGCCAAAAATAAACGCAAAATACATCTGTTTATAAAAGCTGATAATTCGCTTGACACCTTCCTAAGAGACAGTCTCAATTCCTTTCAATCTGACTATGTAAGCATGGATAATATGTGGTTTAAATTCAAAGAAATAGGAATGACAGTAATTGAGAGATATATACCAAATAAATTAGTAAGAGATGGTACTGATCCCTTATGGTACACAAAACAGGTGAGAACACTTGCAGAAGCAAGGCTATATATGGAAGAGGCAATACCTATGCAATTTGATAAAACTGAAATTCAATCCACCTCTCCTATAGAAATTAGGAAAATAATTTACTCAAAAGTAGAAGCTTGCATGGAATTGATGGCGCGTCCAACAGAATACTAATAGGTTATTCTCAACGGATAAGTAGGGTTCTCACCCACATATGCAGTCGCTCACTGAAACAGGGCATTTTTCTGGATGGACTGAAATATGCTATTGTTAACCCATTGCATAAAAATGAGGGATAGGTCTGATGCAAACAACCATCGACCAATCTCACTTCTGACAGCATTATCTAAAATTCTTGAAAAAGTAATGTATTCAAGAGTAGCTTCACATATTTGTAAAAATGAAGTACTAACAAAATGTCAGTTTGGTTTTCAGAAAGGCTTATCAACAGAAAATGCTATATATGCTTTCACTGGCCAAATATTAAATGGTCTGAATAACTGAAATCACCAATTGGGATTTTCTTTGATCTCTCAAAGGCTCTTGACTGTGTGAATCATGAAATTCTTCTAGATAAGCTTAAGTAGTGTGGTATGAGTGGGACAGTGCAAAAATGGTTTAATTTATATTTAACAGGAAGAATGCAAAAGGTTGAAATTAGCAGTACACATCCTCTACAAAAATCAGCGGAGTCCTCTAACGGGGGAGGTATCAATAACAGTGTCCCACAGGGTTCAGTCTCAGATCACTTATTGTTCTTAATAAACAGGGTGGTCCATTGATAGTGACCGGGCCAAATATCTCACGAAATAAGCATGAAACGAAAAAACTACACAGAACGAAACTTGTCTAACTTGAAGGGGGAAGCCAGATGGCGCTATGGTTGGCCCGCTAGATGGCACTGCCATAGGTCAAACGGACATCAACTGCGTTTTTTTAAATAGGAACCACCATTTTTATTACATATTCGTGTACTATGTGAAGAAATATGAATGTTTTAGTTGGACCACTTTTTTCGCTTTGTCATAGATGGCGCTGTAATAGTCACAGACGTATAATTACGTGGTATCCCGTAACATTCCGCAAGTGCGAACGGTATTTGCTTCGTGATACATTACCCGTGTTAAAATGGAAAGTTTACTAATTGCGGAAAAGGTCGATATAGTGTTGATGTATGGCTATTGTGACCAAAATGCCAACTGGCGTGTGCTATGTATGCTGCTCGGTATCATGGACGACATCATCCAAGTGTCCGGACCGTCCGCCGGATAGTTACGTTATTTAAGGAAACAAGAAGTTTTCAGCCACATGTGAAACGTCAACCACGACCTGCAACAAATGATGATGCTCAAGTAGGTGTTTCAGCTGCTGTCGCGGCTAATCCGCACATCAGTAGCAGACAAATTGCGCGAAGCGGGAATCTCAAAAACGTCGGTGTTGAGAATGCTACATCAACATCAGTTGCACCCGTACCATATTTCTATGCACCATGAATTGCATGGCGACGACTTTGAACGTCGTGTACAGTTCTGCCACTGGGCACAAGAGAAACTACTCGACGATGACAGATGTTTTGCACGCGTTCTATTCAGCGACGAAGCGACATTCACCAACAGTGGTAACGTAAACCGGCATTATATGCACTATTGGGCAACGGAAAATCCTCGATAGCTGCGGCAAGTGGAACATCAGCGACCTTGGTGGGTTAATGTATGGTGCGGCATTATGGGAGGAAGGATAATTGGCCCCCATTTTATCGATTGCAATCTAAATGGTGCAATGTATGCTGATTTCCTACGTAATGTTCTACCGATGTTACTAAAAGATGTTACACTACATGACAGAATGGCGATGTACTTCCAACATGATGGATGTCCGGCACATAGTTCGCGTGCAGTTGGAGCGGTAGTGAATAGGTGTATTGGTCTTCGAAGCACCATACCATGGCCCGCACGTTCACCGGATCTGACGTCTCCGGATTTCTTTCTGTGGGGAAAGATGAAGGATATTTGCTATCGTGGTCCACCGACAACGCCTGACAACAAGCGTCAGCGCATTGACAATGTATGTGCGAACATTACGGAAGGCGAACTACTCGCTGTTGAGAGGAATGTCGTTACACATGTTGCCAAATGCATTGAGATTGGCGGACATCATTTTGAGCATTTATTGCATTAATGTGGTATTTACAGGTAATCACGCTGTAACAGCATGCGTTCTCAGAAATGATAAGTTCACAAAGTACATGTACCACATTGAAACAACCGAAATTAAATGTTCAAACGTACCTACGTTCTGTATTTTAATTTAAAAAACCTACCTGTTACCAACTGTTCGTCTAAAATTGTGAGCCATATTTTTTCACCATTACAACGCCATTTATCACAAAGCGATAAAAGCGGTCCAACTAAAACATTCATATTTCTTCACGTACTACACGGATGTGTAATAAAAAATGGGGGTTTGTATTTAAATAATGCAGTTGATATCCATTTGACCTATGGTAGCGCCATCTAGCGGACAAACCATAGGGCCATCTGGTTTCCACCTTCAAGCTAGACAAGTTTCGTTCTTTGTAGTTTTTTCATTTGGCACTTATTTCGTGAGGTATTTGGTCTGGCCACGATCAATGGACCACCCTGTATATTAATGAGATGCTACTCTATATTCATGATGATGCAGAGCTGTTATTTTTGCTGATGATACCAGTATAGTAACCTAACAAACCAGAATCAGCTGAGGAAATTGTAAATAATGTCTTTCAGAAAATTGTTAAACGGTTCTCTGCAAATGGACACTCACTGAATTTTGAGAAAAAACAGTGTATACAGTTCTGTACAGTAAATGGTATGACACCGTTGATAAACATAGACTTTGAACAAAAGTCTGGTGCTAAGACAGAATATTCAAAATTTCTGGGTGTGTGCATTGATGAGAAATTGAATGGGAAGAAACACATTGATGATTTGCTGAAACGTTTGGGTTCATATGCTGGTGCTCTTCGAATTATTGCCTATTTTGGTAGTAAAAATATCAGTAAATGAGCCAACTATGTCTATTTTTATTCACTGTTTTCATACAGAATCTTATTTTGGGATAATTTATCATTAAGAGAAAAAGTATTCATTCCACAAATACGTGTGATCAGAATAATACCTGGAACTTATCCAAGATCACCTGGCAGACATTCAACTAAGGAACATACAGATATTCACAGTACCTTCACAACACATATAGTCACTTATTAAGTTTGCTATTAATTACCCAATCCAATGCAAAATAACAGCAAAGTGCATAGCTACAACACTAGAAGAAAGGATGATCTTCACTAGTCTGGATTAAGTGTGACTTTGGCCCAGAAAGGGGTGAATTTTGATGCCACAAAAGCCTTTGGTCATTTACCAAACAGCGCTAAAACTCTGACAGATAGATATGAAGATAGATAGGTAAATATGAAGTAATAATTGTAATATATAGATATATATAAAAGCCTCATGTTAAACTGACACATTCCACATTATTACGAAATGTCGTATTCATGATCTATGGAACAAGTATTAATGTAATATAACGGAAAAAAATGCCAAATGTAAAAGAAGGCAAGACCCCAAGAGTGTTGAAGTTTTACAAAACCTCGGAATTTAGAGCCAACTTCAATGCGAGATGCTTTTAATAGTTTCTACAACGAAACACTGTCTCGGAATCTGGCAGAAAACCCAAAGAGATTCTGGTCGAATATAAAGTACACCAGAGCAAGAAGCAGACAATGTCTTCACTACGCAGTAAAAATGTTGATAGCCGGACGAAGTGGCCGAGCCGTTCTAGGCGCTGCAGTCTGGAACCGTGCGACCGCTACGGTCGCAGGTTCCAATCCTGCTTCGGGCATGGATGTGTGTGATGTCCTTAAGTGAGTTAGGTTTAAGTAGTTCCAAGTTCTAGAGGACTGATTACCTCAGAAGTTAAGTCCCATAGTGCTCAGAGCCATTTGAACTATTTTTAAAGAAATGTTAATATTACTGATGACAGTACTATCACAGCAGAGTTACTAAACACAGTTTTTCGAAATCTCTTCACCGAAGAAGACGAAGCAAATATTCCAGAATTCGAATCAAAAACAACTGTCAACATGAGTAACTTAGAAGTAGATTTCTAGATTTCTCATTGTAGAGAAAACACTTAAATCGCTTAATAAAGGCAAGGCCCCGGCCCAGACTACGCTACAGTCAACTCTCCTACAGGGTATACTGATACAATACCTCCGTACTTAGCAGTCATAGACAACAGTTCGCTCGTCCAAACATCTGTATCTAAAGACGAAAAATTGCACAAGTTACCCGAACGCACAAGAAAGAAAATAGGAATAATCCTCCAAATTACAGACCCATATCACTAACGTCGATTTGCAGTAGGATTTCTGAACGTATGCTGTGTTCGAAGAATATGAATTATATCGAAGAAAGCCGGCCGGAGTGGACGAGCGGTTCTAGGCGCTACAGTCTGGAACCGCGCGACCGCTACGGTCGCAGGTTCGAATCCTGCCTCGGGCATGGATGTGTGTGATGTCCTTAGGTTAGTTAGGTTTAAGTAGTTCTAAGTTCTAGGGGACTGATGACCACAGCAGTTAAGCCCCATAGTGCTCAGAGCCATTTGAACCATATGGAAGAAAACAATTTATTAAGAAATTCAGCAAATATCGTTGAAATACAATGAACTCTTTATTCTCACTAAGTAAGGAGTGCTATCGACGGAGGACATTAAACTCACTGCATATTTTTAGATTTCCAGAAGGCTTTTGGCAGCATGCCTCGCAAGCAACCTCTAAATATATTGCGTACCTAGGGAGTATTATGTCAGTTGTGCGGCAGGATTCATGATTTCCTGCCAGAAAGCTCATGGTTCGTGCGAACTTACGAGAAAACACGACGTAAAACAGAAGTAATATCTGGCGCTCCACAAGGAAGTATTGTAGACCCTCTACTGTTTTTTATCTAGATAAACGATTTAGGAGACAATCAGAACAGCGGTCATAGATTGTTTGCAGGTGATGCGTGGTTTACCGTTCTGTAAAGCCGGTACATGATCAAAATCAACTGCAAAATCATTTATAAAAGATATCAGCACAGAGCAAAAGTGGCAACTAACTGTAAATATTAAAAAGTGTGAGGTCATCCACTTGAGTATTAAAAGGAATCCGCTAAATTTCGATTACAGGAAAAATCAGTCAAATTTAAGGGCTGTAAATTCAACTAAATAGGATTACAATGACGAATATCTTAAACTGGAACAAAAACATTGATAATGTTGTGTGGGAATCACGTCAGAGACTACGATTTATTGGCAGAACACTTAGAAAATAAAACAGGGCTACTAAAGAAACTGCTTACACGACGCTTGTCCGCCATCTTTTTGAGTACTGCCGTGCGGTGTGAGATCCGCATCAGATAGGTTTGACGGAGGACATCGAAAAAGTCCAAAGAAGGGCAGATCGTTTTGTATTACAGCAAAATAGGGGAAACAGTGACACAAGAATTTGGGTGGTAATCATTAAAACAAACGCTTTATTTCGTTGCGCCAGGAATCTCCCATCAAATTTCAATCACCAATTTTCTCTTCAGGGTGCGAAAATATTTTGTTGGCGCCCACCTACATAGGGATGATCGACATCGTAAAATAACACTAATCAGAGCTCGCAAGGAAAGATTTAAGTGTTCGTTTCCCACGCGCGCTGTTCGAGAGTGGGACAGTAGACGGGTAGCTTGAAGGTGGTTCGATGAACCCGCACTTTATTGTGAATTGCAGAGTCATCATGTAGATGTAGTTGTAGAACTCCCGAAAGAATTAAATCACGATGGCCGGGTGGTGCCTGGAGTCTCTGTCCTCTGGAATTCCAAGGATACTGTATTATCAGCATATGACATGACGCGACGTTGTGACTGACGTTCGAAAGCTAGGCATATGTTACAAAAAGCATTACAATGCGTCCCTGAGTCAGATTTCGTTAAAGGGGTGCAAAGTTTCTTGTGTTTTTTTATCAAGTTCTTGCGCAGTGATTTTACTTTCGCGCACGAGGAAAATTCTTCCGACGTCTTTTTATAGACATGATGTTGTACCTCTTCTTTCTTGACTGTGCCACCTAGATTTTAAAATAATTAACTTTTCTCCCAACAGTGCTTAATGAAAAGAACCAAACTTAAATTCCTTTCTTTTGAACTATATTCTTGCTATAGGTGTAGCTGCGATACTTTACACTTTATGCATTTCTCTCTTACTTGATGGAATGACTTTTGTTTATTATTCAGAAATGACATTTAGTTTAGCGTCTTCACCAGTGCTCTCGGGAAAAAGCTCAAATAACGCACTATAGAGTCCGTGAGACTTCAAGTAATAACACGTCTTTAATCTGAAATCGTCTACAATGTAATATATTGTCTCACAATAATTGTTCTTTGACATAAAACGTTCATGCTCAAAACACAGCCAATTTTACATTATATAAAAGTTAAAACATTCTTATTTGGTTTTCTTTCTCATTTGATATCTTTTAACGTTCGTTAGGACGAATTCCATAATTTTAAACATCAGCCTACAGAAGGCGTCGTACACTTGCACGATATACACACTTCAAAAAAGTTTTGCGGCACCTCGGTTCCGAGAGTTCCGGAAGCTGTACAGAAAATTTGAATAGAGATCAACATAAACATCATTTCCGCCATTTTTAATGCTCATGAAAACCACACATTACATGTTGTACCACCATACAGCGACACCTTCAGAGGTGGTGGTCCAGATTCCTGTACACACTGGAACCTCTAATACCCAGCAGCACGTCCTCTTGCACTGATGCATGCCTGTATTCGTCGTGGCATACTGAAATGAGTCCACAAGCTCATCAAGGCACTGTTGGTCCAGATTGTCCCACAGCGTAGATCCCTCAGGGTAGTTGGTGTGTCACGTCGTCCATAAACAGCCGTTTTCAATCTATCCCAGGTATGTTCGATACGGTTCATGTCTGGAGAACATGCTGGCAACTCTAGTCGAGCGATGTAGTTATCCTGAAGGAAGTCATTCACAAGATGTGCACGATGGAGGCGCGAATTACATCTACATTTATACTCCGCAAGCCACCCAACGGTTTGTGGCGGAGGGCACTTTACGTGCCACGGTCATTACCTTCCTTTTCTGTTCCAGTCGCGTATGGTTCGCGGGAAGAACGACTGTCTGAAAGCCTCCGTACGCGCTCGAATCTCTCTAATTTTACATTCGAGATCTCCTCGGGAGGTATAAGTAGGGGGAAGCAGTATATTCAATACCTCATCCAGAAACTCACCCTCTCGAAACCTTACGAGCAAGCTACACCGCGTTGCAGAGCGCCTCAAGTATAGGTCGAACAAGTGTTTTGTAAGCCACCTCCTTTGTTGATGGACTACATTTTCTAAGGACTCTCCCAATGAATCTCAACCTGGCACCCACCTTATCAACAATTAATTTTATATGAGCATTCCACTTCAAATCGTTCCGCACGCATACTCCCAGATATTTTACAGAAGTCACTGCTACCAGTGTTTGTTCCGCTATCATATAATCACACAATAAAGGATCCTTCTTTCTATGTACTCGCAATACATTACATTTGTCTACGTTAAGGGTCAGTTGCAACTCCCCGCACCAAGTGCCTGTCCGCTGCAGATATTCCTGCATTTCGCTACAATTTTCTAATGCTGCAACTTCTCTGTATACTACAGCATCATCCGCGAAAAGCCGCATGGAACTTCCGACACTATCTACTAGGTCATTTATATATATATTGTGAAAAGCAATGGTCCCATAACACTCCCCTGTGGCACGCCAGGGGTTACTTTAACGTCTGTAGACGTCTCCCCATTGATAACAACATGCTGTGATCTGTTTGCTAAAAACTCTTCAATCCAGTCACACAGCTGGTCTGATATTCCGTAGGCTCTTACTTTGTTTATCAGGCGACAGTGCGGAACTGTATCGAACGCCTTCCGGAAGTCAAGCAAAATAGCATCTACCTGGGAGCCTGTATCTAATATTTTCTGGGTCTCATGAACAAATAAAGCGAGTTGGGTCTCACACGATCGCTGTTTCCGGAATCCATGTTGATTCCTGCAGAGTAGATTCTGGGTTTCCAAAAACGACATGATACGCGAGCAAAAAACATGTTCTAAAATTCTGCAACAGATGGACGTCAGAGATATAGGTCTATAGTTTTGCGCATCTGCTCGACGATCCTTCTTGAAGACTGGGACTACCTGTGCTCTTTTCCAACCATTTGGAACCTTCCGTTCCTCTAGAGACTTGCGGTACACGGCTATTAGAATGGGGGAAAGTTCTTTCGCGTACTCTGTGTAGAATCGAATTGGTATCCCGTCAGGTCCAGTGGACTTTCCTCTGTTGAGTGATTCCAGTTGCTTTTCTATTCCTTGGACACTTATTTCGATGTCAGCCATTTTTTCGTTTGTGCGAGGATATAGAGAAGGAACTGCAGTGCGGTCTTCCTCTGTGAAACAGCTTTGGAAAAAGGTGTTTAGTATTTCAGCTTTACGCGTGTCATCCTCTGTTTCAATGCCATCATCATCCCGGAGTGTCTGGATATGCTGTTTCGAGCCACTTACTGATTTAACGTAAGACCAGAACTTCCTAGGATTTTCTGTCAAGTCGGTACATAGAATTTTACTTTCGAATTCACTGAACGCTTCACGCATAGACCTCGTTACGCTAACTTTGACACCGTTTAGCTTCTGTTTGTCTGAGAGGTTTTGGCTGCGTTTACACTTGGAGTGAAGCTCTCTTTGCTTTCGCAATAGTTTCCTAACTTTGTTGTTGAACCACGGTGGATTTTTCCCGTCCCTCACAGTTTTACTTGGCACGTACCTGTCTAAAACGCATTTTACGATTGCCTTGAACCTTTTACATAAACCCCCAACATTGTCAGTGTCGGAACAGAAATTTTGGTTTTGATCTGTTAGGTAGTCTGAAACCTGCCTTCTATTACCCTTGCTAAACAGATAAACCTTCCTCCCTTTTTTTGTGTTCCTATTAACTTCCATATTCAGGGATGCTGCAACGGCCTTGTGATCACTGATTCCCTGTTCTGCGCTTACAGAGTCGAAAAGTTCGGGTCTGTTTGTTATCAGTAGGTCCAAGATGTTATCTCCACGAGTCGGTTCTCTGTTTAATTGCTCGAGGTAATTTTCGGATAGTGGACTCAGTATAATGTCACTCGATGCTCTGTCCCTAACACCCGTCATAAACATTTGAGTGTCCCAGTCTATATCTGGTAAATTGAAATCTCCACCTGAGACTATAACATGCTGAGAAAATTTATGTGAAATGTATTCCAAATTTTCTCTCAGTTGTTCTGCCACTAATGCTGCTGAGTCGGGAGGTCGGTAAAAGGAGCCAACTATTAACCTAGCTCGGTTGTTGAGTGTAACCTCCACCCATAATAATTCACAGGAACTATCCACTTCTACTTCACTACAGGATAAACTACTAGTAACAGCGACAAACACGCCACCACCAGTTGCATGCAATCTATCCTTTCTAAACACCGTCTGTGCCTATGTAAAAATTTCGGCAGAATTTATCTCTGTCTTCAGCCAGCTCTCTGTACCGATAAACGATTTCAGCTTCGGTGCTTTCTATCAGCGCTTGAAGTTCCGGTACTTTACCAATGCAGCTTCGACAGTTTACAATTACAATACCGATTGCTGCTTGGCCCCCGAATTATCGTCCATGAAGACGAATGCCTGGCCAATATGCTGCCGATAAGGTTGCACTATCGGCCTGAGGATGGCATTCACGTATCGTAAAGCTGTTACGGCGCCTTGCATGACCACCAGCGGCGTACGTCGGCCCCACATAATGTCACCCCAAAACATCAGGGAACCTCCACCTTGCTGAACTGTGTGTCTAAGACGTCGTAATATGAAACATATCCCCTTTGAAAAATCAATGAATTGCTGTGCTGGTAAACTTCTTGCGTTATTTGATTTTCAAACAGCTGAGCAAAACTGAACGTACTCAGACATGTCTCTCTTTACTTATTTGATCAACACTAAACTAACACACAATATTTTTAGCGCAACGTAATCTGACTTTCAATAATCCCTACAAAAGAATGGCCCTGACTAACAACAACCTATACCTTTCATGAATCACTGACCTCACAAAAATCTTCGTTACTCGAACTACTGCAATACAGCGAGCGCCAATATTGCCAGCTAAATAAAGGATTCTAACTACTGAAGGCACTAACTACTGACAGGCATAGTTAGCAAATGAAAGATTTTGACAGAGAACAAACAATGTATTTACCTTAATAAGTCATCATATATACATATATATCAGTTCACGATATCCAATATTACAAATTTACTCTTTCTGATGGACACACGTCCAGATCGTCCGCTCTCAAAATTCTGCCATCTCTCCCCCCACATCCACCACTGCTGGCGGCTCACCTCCAAGGTTGCTAAATAGCTCACCTCCAACTGCGCAACGCTACGCGCTGTTCACATCCAACTGCCTAACACTACAATAGCGAATATTCCAACAATGCTAACCAGCCACAGACTGCACACAGCACAGCCAGTGATTTTTCTACAGAGCGCTAAGTGACGTTACCAACATAAAAACCTAAACAGCCTACTTACACATGTTTCCCTCTTGGGACATCAACTCGCCCATAAGTTGAAAACAATGAAAACATGGACACATCGGACCAAATGTCTGTCGTCCTTAGCTCTATTGTCCACCTTTTAAGGCTTCGGCATCACGTTTTGCTGTTACAGCCACTTGCATAGCTGATGAGTGGTTTTGGAATTCCACCTCACCCTACAGTTCCCTTCTTAAGGTGCCCCCTTCATGTTGTTTTGGTGTGACTTTTACAGCTGTCATCCTATTACTTTTTGTCACAGTCCTCTTTACTGACTATCTGTCACGTTCACTCGACACACACGTTCGTTCGCGTTGTGTTTTAGCGGATGATGTTTCTTCGTTTTCCCTGTATTCTGCATAAATCTTCGATACGGTACCTGTTTAAATATCAAACATTTCGGCTACTTTGGTTACGGAAGCACACACCATACCAGCGCCAACAAATTGCCCACGTTCGATTTCACTTAGCTTCCGACATAATGCACTCACAACTATACAAAATACTGTTATGACCGCCACTGATATTTGCGACGTATTGAGAACACTGCATAGGTGCGCTTCATGGTCAAATACAATAGCAGGCTTTGCTGACATCGTCATATCTTGCGGTCTTTCCATATTTTTGCCCAACACTTGTGGACTTCCATACCAACCTATTGGCAAAAACCTTCATAGACTGATACGTCGTATGTTTCAGGCATGGCGAGCATTTCCTCGATATGACATTCGGTGGATTTTGCTTCCATGCCACGACGAATATGAATAATTTATTCCTGCCCCTCAGGTCAAACGCGGTCATACTTCATACTGATGCTGATGGTGGACGTCAGTTTCGAGTGGAATGGAAGTTTAATCATTTAATATCCGTTACGTGATGAACATCTTCACTACGTTTCATAACTATCGAACTGGTGCTTCACGGTGTAACGTTTTCCACTTTCTTCTGCTTGTTAGAGGGTAGCATCATTCGCCGAATAACTTCCAGACTGAGTAGGCGCCTGCACACTGCATTTCCCCGTTTGTCGTCGAGCAAAAATGCTAGTATGGCGGCAAGAGACTTAACGGCTCGTTAGTGGGTTGTAGCCTTCTCTGGAATCCGAACTGCGGCGCGGTTTCGCGTTTTTACGTAGTGTTGCCAGAGATAAGGGGTAATGAGGCAGGTAACAAACGCAGCGCTTGCTAGAAGATTGCACAGCGAAGAGTTCCCGTTATAGTGCGCCAAATATTCAGTGCCGTCGGACTGCCGACTTTTCCGCTGCCATCTATTAGGGAAGAATAATTCATTGTTAAATTCAGTAGGGAAGATCTGCTAGTAGGAATCTGGAAAACCTACTATAATTCCAAGTGGAAATTTAAATCTGTTTCAGCGTTTGATGTGATGAAGTCGTGCACCACCGATGACCTCGCAATATTTTCTAGTATACCAATAGTAAACCTAAGGGGAGAAAATTTTGACAACATTTCACTGAGACATTATTTTTCTGTTTTTCTGTTATCAGTTTTCCTACGCTGTTAGGACGAGTTTCTTTACATTAGTAGTAATTGAGTCCTCTTGTACTCAATTTCCGGTCCAGATTGTTCAAAATGCTTTTTTCCAGAATTTGTTGTACTCTTCTACATTTGTTGTGTTGAGTCGTTGAAGGCAAAATAGTTATCCTAGAAATATTGCGATTTTCTCCGGAACCGAGGAGATAACGGCTAATTGTAACTTATCGTAGTTCAGGTTGCAGTAACTGGATAACTAACAGCAATACAAATGAAATTGTATCCAACTACAGCCTGCAAGCAGTATTAAATTCGCGTGGGGATAGTGGTATTGAGGATTGTGTTGTGATTACTACTTTTCCTGTGAAGGTTGAGGTGCTAAAGTGGCCGTCGCCAAAATACACTCATGCTCATAAATTAAGGATAACGCTGATACACGGTGAAACAACGCTCTGGTGGGCGGTTTGCGGGTTTAAATCACCTCGGGGTATTACCATGTGGTGCATTGGACCTGCGGTCGTCGCACGGTGGCGCTGGTAGCAGTCCACATGTCAGAGTACGGTGCAGCGAGTAAGTGTGCAGACGTTTTCAGACGTGCTAACGGTGATTGTGTGTCGAAAATGGCTCAAAGAAGACATATTGATGACGTTATGAGGGGTAAAATACTAAGGCGACTGGAGGCTGGTCAAACATAGCAGGTCGTAGCACGGGTCCTCTGTGTGCCACAAAGTGTGATCTCAAGATTATGTTAACGATTCAGCAGACATTAAACGTGTCCAGGCGCTACAGTACGGGACGTCCACAGTGTACAACACCACAAGAAGACCGATATCTCACCATCAGCGCCCGCAGACGGCCACGGAGTACTGCAGGTAGCCTTGCTCGGGACCTTAGCGCAGCCACTGGAAGAGTTGTTTCCAGACACACAGTCTACAGACGACTGAACAGACATGGTTTATTCGCCTGGAGACCTGCAACGTGCATTCCACAGACCCCTGGTCACAGGAGAGCCCGTAAAGCCTGGTGTCAAGAACACAGTACATGGTCATTGGAACAGTGGTCCCAGGCTATGTTCACCGAAGAGTCCAGGTATAGTCTCAACAGTTATTCTCGACGGGTTTTCATCTGGCGTGAATCAGGAACGAGATACCGACCCCTTAATGTCCTTGAAAGGGACCTGTATGGAGGTCATGGTTTGATGGTGTGGGGTGGGATTATGATTGGGGCACGTAGACCCCTGCATGTCTTTGACAGACGAACTGTAACAGATCAGGTGTATCGGGACGTCATTTTGCACCAGTATATCCGCCTTCTCAGGGGTGCAGTGGGTCCCACCTTCCTCCCGATGAATGATAACGCACGGCCCCACCGAGCTGCCATAGTGGTGGAGTACCTTGAAACAGGAGATATCAGCCGAATGGAGCGGTCTGGCTGTTCTCCAGACCTAAACCCCATCGAGCACGTCTGGGATGCTCTCGGTTGACGTATCGCTGCACGTCTTCAAACCTCTACGATACTTCAGGAGTTCAGACAGGCACTGGTGCAAGAATGGGAGGCATACCCCAGCAGCTGCTCGACCACCTGGTCCAGAGCATACCAACCCGTTCTGTGGCCTGTGTACGTGTGCATGGTAATCATATCCCATATTGATGTCAGGGTACATGCGCAGAAAACAGTGGCGTTTTGTAGCACATGTGTTTCGGCACGGTTTCCTCACCGTATCACCAATACCGTGGACTGCGGATCTGTGTCGTGTGTGCCTATGCTATTAGCGCCAGTTTTGTGTAGTACCACGTTGAGTGGCGCCACATTCTGCAGTTATCCTTAATTTATAAGCATGAGTGTAGATACCTCAAGGTCGTGCCCGTTATGTGATTTGTCAGCTTCACAGCTTTGTTGCCACATACGTACTGTAGCAACAATGGAGGTCAGCGCCAGCTGTATTTTCAATGTTACACTGTAGGAAATCCTGTAAACAGCCGCAAGTTTTCTTGAAATGATTTAATTGTTACATTTCTAGTTTCGGGCTGTGTCCATCGGCAACGGGGGGCGTTGACTTCTTGTAAGTTTTACATTTATGTTCTAAAATGTAACAAAGTTTTTGTGATGCATAGTTTGCAAAAGATTTTTCAGATTAGATTTGCGTATTAAAATTTAACAAAGTTTTTATGATTGCATAGTATTACATTTATGGGTGCTGTATACAGTGAACTCAACCCCTCCCTTACAAATTATAAGACAGAGGTTTGGTTTTCTTTTGCAAACCATACCGTTTCTGAATTTTAGGGCGCAAATGTAAAATGAAAAATCTTTGGTAACTAGTAATGTTATAAGAAAATCATTTCAAGAAAACTTCTCGCCCTATTGCAGTATTTCCTACAGTGTAATTTACGAAAGCAGTATTTCCTACAGTGTAATTTACGAAAATAGCCGCGGTGTTCTCCAACCAAAACGGATAAAATAATTTTAAGTGTTGCCGTGTGACGTGTGTTCACGTGAGGTTTCCGTCTTCTGTGGAAAGGTCCACTGACCTCTGTTTTGTAGTGAGGATAATGGAGGAATAAGGGTCTCAACTGGTCGGAGTGCGTAAAATGCGACAAGACATTCGAAAGATTGTCTATCGAACTTACTGAAGCTTTTTTGTGACCCGACCAACATTGAAGAAGCCAGGAATAATATAAATTTTGCGCAAATTCATGAACTGACAGCAAAACCTCGTGATATTTCCGAATCGACTATATTCCGTATTAGCAGTAGACAACAACGGCAGACTCTCAAGATGTGAGCACGTGCTTAATCTACGGAATTTGACGGTTTTAACAAAAAATTAGTACGTAGAACTATACTTGGTTACCACGAGAACGGAAGGCATCCGACGGATTAAAACATACAGGGCGATCTCCGTGAAATAATTCCGTTTTTCGTCTTCTCCGCGTACTTGGTTTTGTGCTTGGCAAGACTAATGATGGACGCAAATTTTTAATGGCATGCAGAGACACTGCAGCAGCACGAGCGAAGTTTTATGTGCAATGCACTTATTGTGTGATAAAGACAATAGTCTTGTATAGGGCTGTCAAATCTAGCTGGTACCTCGTCGAGACACTCTGAGGTGGAGAAATGAAGTAAAATAATGTTCCCACCGTAGCGTTGTGTGCGGGAATAGGAAAAAAAACCACTCCCATAGTTTTAGCAGTTGTCATTTGCGTCCGGGATTTTCGGTTTCCTTAGGAAAGTAGATACTCCCTATTTCCACGGACTGTTTAGACTTCCATTCCTCCGAGTCACGCTTGGATTCAGAAAAGCTCTTCAGATACATATATTTCCGAAAACAATAGTGGCCTGAAATCTTCAGACCATTTTTAGCCAGGTATGTAATAGTGATTTCCATCATAACCCATCTGGAGTTTCAGGTAGCATCATCCAATCAAATACTTGAAATTTATTAAAAGGGTAGTCCATTTCTCTAAGTAATCAAATGCATTGTCTCTTTCTCAGATTTCGAAATCAAATTAATTATTTCTTGGTTAGCGTTGTCATTCTTTAATTGTTCAAATTCATCTTGGTTTAGCCGGCCGCAAATGGCAGGGGAAAAGTTCATGTGGGCTACCTTCACTATCCTAAATGATCCAAACGCCATCTCTTCCTAGAAATTGATAGGATTCACTGATCGGACAACAGAAAAAATCTAAAATTTTTTTAGGTAGCTTGTCTTCAGGGTCACAAAGCTGTTTGAATGGAATCCAAAGCCCAAGAATTCTGTCATCTGCGACCATTAACGACAGACATCTTGTTTTTGAGTGAGATAGGAGAGTCCGATGCTTGACATCAACGTACAAGCAGAAATCTTTCAGCTTCTCTGTCCTTGCCGTTTTATTGAAAAATAATTAAATATTTTCATGAAGATTATTCCAATGTTGACAGTTAACACTTCAGCAGCGCTTGGTGTAGTATTGTGGAGAATATGGCCAAGGCATCCAAATCCTTCAACACTTTTTCCTAGTTCTTCTTCAGTTTGGTGAAACACGTCGATGAAGTCCTCCGAAGTTGATATTGGTGTTGTCTCCACAAAAAGTGGTTAATTTATCTAATGGAATTCGCATTTCTCTTAAAGTAGCTAGACAAAATATATATGTGGCCAGTGTCTTAGGATGGTTCTGTCTGCCCCAGTGACCTGTGGTTGGAATGATTCACCTTTCCGGCTAACAGGAGGAGCTGTGTGAATGGAGAGGCCTGTTGGGATGCAGGAATGTAGCTGCCTTAATCAGGGCGTCTTCTAGACGGCCGAATAGTGGACTAATACTTAGTATGTGTTGGATAGCTTTCGTGATCACGTGGAAATTTGAGAAATTTCAATATGGATGTGTTTTTATGCTGGACCATTATTCCCTCCCATGTAAATTGTACGGTTGACAGCTTCTACTAATTTCGCGCCTTAATTTCATCGGGGGGATGCTGATTGTGGTGTTTGCATCTAGCAGATGAAAGATGGGTGGAAGACACGTTTGCTGGTTCTCTAGAGATGATAAACACCTTAGTTCACTTTGTGAATTATAAGAATGATTTGGAGTCTGTTAACATCACCGACATCAGTATTCATGATGGGAAATCGTAGTTTCCTCCGGTTTTTTTTTTTGTTTTTTTTTTTTTTTTTTGCATTTCTCACGTAAATGTCTTCGCAGACGGGATAAGTTTCTAGTTACTCAGAGGTTTACAGCACGCTACACCTCGCCAAAGTTTCGGGTTTCTGGAGAAATAATTTCTGTCTTTATCTTCGGATACTACTGCTATGCAAGCGATGTTGTTGTGTGCTTGATATCAAGAAGTATCGCGTAAATGGCATGATATACTGGCAACCCATGTGAAATTACATATATTCTTGTAATCCAAGAGTCTGGAGATGGGTGTAGAAAGCAAGCTAGCATGCAGGTCAGGGCCAGGAGCAGTAACACCTTAGTGCTGAGAGGAGTAACTTCAGTCCACTGATGGTTCTCTGGTCACTCGTTGGGAGAGGATGACTTGTGACTGTCGGCTGTTGTGGATGACTGCCCAACCTCGTGGGAAAATATCTAGTGCTGCGAGGATTGTGCCTACAGTGCATGTGCTTATGCCGTATGTCTTCAGTATATGTACGAGTGTCTGGCCCTCGATAGCTGTATGAATGATGCAAAAGGGGTGATTTTGTATGGCGCAGGATACGAATTGTACGTTTATCACATCGACACGTTACATGGTGATATATTGTTGGGATTGAGATCGGCTTCACGCTCTAATATTCGAGCTTCTGTCCTCAGTGGCAGAGCAGTGTAATCGAGTAAGAGTCTTTCCGTTTCTGACGATCTGTAGGCCACTTTTGCATGGTTTAATTGTCAGTGTAATATGGCGATCTGTGAAAATAGTTTAGCCACTGAAAGTCTTGTCTGCAGAGAGAAAAAAGCAGACAGTGCTTCCTCACCAACAGCATCTGTAATTTGACGGGTAAATTCAGTAAGAGTCGCTCATAATGCTCTATTCATTCACCTTACATCCTTCGTGTCAGGGCATAGAAGCCTCTATATAATGGTGAGAACATTCGTGTTTCAGAGATGTTTGTTGACAGTAGGACTTAACGATTTCCTGGAAGGGTAATATGTGATGTATGGGGTGCCACATTAGGACCATCAGGAGATATGCATCCAGCGTTATTCTGGGCTATTTTCGTAAACAGGTTCTCTTAGGACAATAATTTCCATTTGGACAAGCTGAGACATCAAGAAAACTCCTACAAAAGTGACCGTTAACTATTTCTGCGACACTTTACGATTTCCGAGAGGTAGACTTGGCTCTTATTTACATAGACATGTGATGTCAGTATAACACTCGAAGAATTCTAGCTGTATACCCAAAAATTGACGCGACTTTCACCTGCTGGCTGTAGACAACAGTGGCCAGACAGCAATTATGAGTAGTTAGCAAGTCTGTCGGCTGTGTGTTGTGACCCCAAGCATGTCAGAGCGAGTGTTTTGCATCAGTGTAATAAATAAAATATGTGAAATCTGTCCCTAAGTAAATCATTCCAAAATAAATAAAGTACACTCCTTCCTCTGTCCAGCAGCCCAGCACAGACTGAGTCCTTTTCTCGGCATTTTCCCCCAGACCTCCATGGGACGATAGCCCTGGCAGTACTGTATAATAGGACAATTGGACTCTGGACCTCACAGTGAATAGACTGGATGGAGCTACTGCCTCAAATTGCTTAAATAAAGACTGCCTGCAAAATAAAGACTTCCGTCCATCCTTTACAGCGGCCCAGCACATGCTGAGTCCTTTCCCTGCCAATTCCTAGGAGGAGGTGGCGTTCAGATGACTTAGGATAGTGAAGGTAGCCCAAGTGAACTTTTCCTGCCATTTTCTTAGGTTATTGGAGGTAGCCCAAGTGCCCTTTTTCCATACCTAAATTTGAACATCCCACCATTTTCTTGGGGAGGGAGAGTTGGAGGGGGGGAGGAGGGGTTTAGATTCGTGGCGGTTGCCCAATTGACCTATTTTGCCGCCAAAATTTGATCTTCCCACCATGACGTCATTGCGATATTGCCACTTCTATCGCCGCCATCTTGGATCTGACATCTTGAATAAATTTTGCAACAATGCAACCTGAAGTGTTGTCCTTATTTCCATACTACTTCCGGTCTTGTAAACTGACACACGGCCAGGAGAGCGGTTTGCTGATAACATGCTCCTCCATATCCACATTCAGTGATAGCTTTGGGCTGATGATGACACGGTGACTGGTCTGTACTGTTGGCTCTTCATGGCTTGTTCGTGCGGAATATAGTTTATGGGCTGCATCTACATGTTACGCTAACAGATGGCGTTACTTTAGTCCTTAAACTGAGCTCGTAACAGTATTTTGCATAATCGGGGCAAAATTGGGTCTTGTCGGGATGTCGGGACAAGAAGATCTATTACGGTGACGCTTCCGATATATCGGGATGCATGGCAACCCTAGTTTTGTTGTACACTTCGATAAAACGTAGGTTTCACAAAGCTATACAAACAAATATCTTTTGCTCTACTTCAAAAGAAATAGTGGGCTGAAAATACATACTTATTTTTGTATAGCGTATATCGGCGATTTGGGTGATGGGTGCAGCGATGAGGGGTTTGTAATGACTGCAAGTAAAAAACAGTTCTGGGGGCTGGGAACATTCTCGGTCGCATCAGGGCGAGCCGTCGGAACTAGTCCTAATGGCGGTTTACAACTACTCACGCCCTGCTGCGCACGGAGTGTCTCGTAAATAATATGCACAGAGTGTCTCGTAAATAACATGCGACCATGGCTGGCACGATACGATAATGACGTCTCATATTTTTCAAAAATTAATTTTATAGTTTTCTTAACGACTTGCTCGCTGGAAGTTTCTGCAAGGTCCAAGAGAACGTAAATTCATGAGCGACGACATTTTTCTTTATACAGTGCAACAGTTTCACATCTCTTAAGGTATTTTATTTTTTTATCTCGGGTAACTTTTAGGCTTTCACTATAAAATATGCACCACCTGCATTTATAAACTTTGAAAATCTACCTATAGTTTTTCAATCGAAATATGTCAGTGGTGCCATTTTTTCCACATTCTGAAGTAAAAAATTATTTTTCTTCAAACTTTCTTCTAACGTTATTTTTTCTGTTTCCTAGCAGCTAGCAAGAATTTTCTTTCGGAAAAGTAGAGATTTCTAGTATTTTTCGGAATTTTTATTAAACTTTGAAATTATCCCTAACTGGCAGTGCCTTAAGACGATGATATGACCATGAGGTGTCAATTTTCGTGACGGTCGCAATAGTGAAATAATTGGTGTAGGGGAACGTTACCGTCCAGTACACCTCGGTATCTCGACGGAAATGGGTGGAGAGAATAAATGTTTGTAGTGCAAACGCATGCTCAGCAAATTTACTCCCTGTGAATTACATGAGGGAGGTGAGGAAATCTAACACAGCCTCTTCGCATAAAATATACAGTTGTGAGATAAAAACTGGTAATTCTACAAGTTATAATATGTAAGAGAAAAGGGTACGAATTAATTTGTTAATTACGTTTACGAAGCATTAAGAAACACTTTCTAAGTTTCTCTTTTTGGTCGTTGTGATTTGTGCTTCGTGAATATTAAATGTGATGTTTTCGAGCTTGTTGTTAAAAGTATATCACTGACAACCTCTAAGCATGTGCGTGCTTATTATTTACCTCTATCTCTTGGTCCTTACAAAAGTGAGTATCGCATTTATGCCAGGAAGTGCTTTAGCGATTAAATATTTGGTGTCTTCGAAAAAAGAGAAAGCTTGAACAAGCAGTTAGTGTGGAATCCATCTCGTATTCAACCATATTTATAAGAAGTAAATAAAATGAGAACCTCAGGAAACAACTAGTGACAAATTGAGGCTAACGGCCACGTCACGTCTTAACAAAAGTCTATGAGGTGGAACGTAAGACTGTTGCTAATGGAATCCTGGACATTTTGTCATTGTGTTTTTCATCAAAGGTGATTCGATGTCTATAATGCGTTTTATGTGAAACACAGTCTTCTGCAGTTGTAAAAACTTGAACGGAAATAGAGAAAGACGGTTTTAACCAAGATAAGTAGTGAGCCCTTAAATTAATAGAAAAACTGGAAGGAGCTCGACTAAGCTTTGTTGCTGTGGCTTGCAACATGAGAAGCGAAAATTTCAGTGTGCAAGCAGCTAGAGAGGCCAATGGCTGAGATCGCGGAAGTCAAATAACCTCTGAAATTTTGGGACGCTTGCTCTTCTTCCTACAAACATAGCCAAACAAACTTCCAAAAATCTTCTTAAAATAATATGCTTGTTTTTATGTTTTTAATGTTGAGATTATAAGAGCTTATCAGAAGAGCCTTTTCGTCTTTGGGATCTATCGAGTTTAACCCATATCATTTAGTAGCTCCTCAGCACATATTTCACGGCTTGCACAGTAAGACGTGAGAGTAACTATGCAGCACACTTAGGCGCATGTGTTCAGTAACTTTTAGATGCGCCTCTGAAACATGAAATGCTACTGATAGGTCAGTCATCTGATGATCCAGCAGACATGTATTAACCTATTTGTGACGGTCATGACACCTAACAAAATTCCTAGTATATAGTCCCTTAGCAGAATATCCGCTTATCCTGTCACAGTCTGCATGGTTTTGACAAAAATATTTTATTTCTATACGGTCTAAGCTGTTTCCCACAATTTGAAATTCTATGCTCCCTTGTTGCAAGCCACAAGCTCTAGTCGGTTCTCTTACTACTCTTTGTGTCATTGAGAAAACCCATATACAGAGTCAAAACAGTGCTTGCGTGATGTGTCTTGCTGGCGCAATACACAGCTTTTGGTGTGGTTCATATTGGGAGCTAGACTTCCCAGTTACATGGGAGTGACCTCATATTGTCATGTTAGGATATTCACATCAGACTGTATTATTCTACAAAATGTTAATGCTGGACCATATAAAGCAAATATTATTTTCCAATGTTCAAAGAGACAAAATGCCAGGATAACAGAAGACCAATGTGACGAAAGCTACTGGTGTACTGCACGTCCAGTAAGATTGTCCCAATCAGTGCCTAATTAGTCTTGTCCCTCCACATTAATCTAAAGAGAGTGAAACAGACGCCAGTTAACAGCATGTAGTGTCATTGGGAAGTTCATGTTGCTATTTATAGCGATTACATTCTCTATTAGAAGTTGAATGTAGGCTCTAAACATTCAGTGCCAATTTCATATTGCCTTATTTAGATGCAGTATCATTTTCGCAAAACATCACTTCTACAGGAGCCATAACTTAATATCATTAGTTTTATCACTGCCAACGGCCTTGCCGCAGTGGTAACACCGGTTCCCGTCAGATCACCGAAGTTAAGCGCTGTCGGGCTGGGCTAGCACTTGGATGGGTGACCATCTGGTCTGCCGAGCGCTGTTGGCAAGCGGGGTGCACTCAGCCCTTGTGAGGCAAACTGAGGAGCTACTTGATTGAAAAGTATCGGCTCCGGTCTCGGAAACTGACATATGGCAAGGAGAACGGTGTGCTGACCACATGCCCCTCCATATCCGCATCCAGCGACGCCTATGAGCTAAGGATGACACGGCGGCCGGTCAGTACCGTTGAGCCTTCATCGCCTGTGAAGGAGGAGTTATTTTTTGTTTTATCACTCGATTAGGTATTAGTGGCTCGTGGACCTAAAAATAAACTATGTGCAAAACAACTTCTCGTAAATCTAATTTTTATTTGGTTCATAGTTTATAAAGGAAATTTTTACCTCCATGAGTACACATTTTTTGTATCAGATATACTATCATTGCCCTGGGGCGTAGCAGACGAGGTCTGTTCAAAAAATTCTGGGACTTTACCACAAAATTTTTGAACGCGTGCCTTTCACTTATTGTACTTGGTCTCCTTCGAAATACTCTCCTCCATAATTAGTACACCGCTCCCAATGCCGTTTCCACTTCCGGAAGCAGTTTTGGTACGCCTCTTGCTTGATCGCGCAAAGCACCATCTGCGAATTTTCTTTTATCTTGTTTATCATTACAAATCTCCGTCCTTTCAATGGGGTTTTCAATTTTCGAAATAAAAGAAAGTCCGCAGGGATCAGGTCTGGAGAGTACAGACGATGAGGCAGCACTGTGGTTTCGTATTTCGTGCAATACCCACGCACCAATAGGGATGAATCTGCGGGTGCGTTATCGTGATGCAAGAGCCATGAATTGTCTCGCCACATTTTAGGCCGTTTCTTTCTTACATAATCTCGTAGACGTCGCAACACGTCCCAATAGTACCATCGATTAACAGTTTGTCCCTGCGGCACGCATTCACGATGAACCAACCGTTCAAAGTCAAAGAAAGCTATCACGGCTTTCACGTTTGACTTAACCTGACGACCTTTTTTTCTTGGAGAACCTTTCCTCACCCTGTGCGGCTGACCCCAGCGGAGGTTCGAGTCCTCCCTCGGGCATGGGTGTGTGTGTTTGTCCTTAGGATAATTTAGGTTAAGTAGTGTGTAAGCTTAGGGACTGATGACCTTAGCAGTTGAGTCCCATAAGATTTCACACACATTTGAACATTTTTTCTTTCCTGACCCATTGTGATGGCTGAATCTTGGTCTCAACATTGTAACCATAGACCCACGTCTCACCACTAGTTATGATTCCCTTAAGAAAGCTCTTCCACGTTTCACCGCCAGTTATGATTCTCTTAAGGAGATGTTTACCATCTTTGGCCTGAAAAAAGCATGTTCTTTGAGAATTTTTTTCTCAGGATGTGTTATAGATATCAGTGTCAAATTTGGTCAAAATTTTTATTGATATTTCCTCTACAAACTGGATTTTTTTCGACCGGAAATGTCGAAGAACAAAGGCGGAAGTGCCATCGGAACGAAACAAAATTTCGATGTAGACCTTCACGCACGGTATGTCACAGGTCAGCCGGCTTGCCTGAAATCAAAATCGAGTTGACGTTAGCGAAGTATGTTAGATTCTTTAGGACTTGTATCTCGCTTAAGTTATTTGGACCATAGGAAACAAAATGGCGGCCATTTGAAAAAAAATAGGGTTTTTTTTCATCGACTTTTCGACTTCGTCGGCCAAGTGAAATTATTTATAGTTGGTGGATCGGAATAAAAGTGGTACAACTCCTAGACAATTTAGTTAGCTTCGTCGGAAATAAAGAATCATGCCAATCGGTTCAGTAGATTTGAAGTTACCATACCTCGCGATAAAAAAAAAGGTCATTTCGAGAAAAACGCGTTTCAAGTTTTGACTACATATAAATGCAATATTATGCAACGTACGTTCAATCTGCTATTCCGGGTCCATAAACTAGTCCTTCTGCTTCCTCATAAAGGGGGTTCTGCTCGATCTGGGCCATCCTGTCCAGAGCCGCTCGTACGGCCCGTGACAAGCGGTTTTCGGCCGCTTGAATCCGGTGGTCGTCCTAATGCTTGGCGAACTGCGTCGAATAGAGTCCCAGGGTGACGTCCATCGTTGTCATGGTCTTCAGAATTGCTGAATACCTTACGTTGAAGCTGTTCATTGCCAGGAAACTCGCAGTCTCCACAGTCTTCGCACCAGAATGCAAATGCTTGGGGGCTATCTTCCAGACACACGCGTTCAAACTTTCATTTGAATTTTGTATGATTCCTCCCAAGCACTCGTCCTCCGAAAGAAAAAAAACTGGTGCGTGAAAAAGGCCGATTTCAGGCAGGTGCATTCTTTTGTTCAACCGCGAATAACAAACATTTCCGTTCCGTATTCGGAGAAAACGTTTCAGGGGTGGATTCTAAACACTTTTATGGATCCCAAAAGGCAATTTTAAAAAATCGGTTTTTTTAACCCAAAGATAGTAAACCTCCCCTTAAGGAACATCTCGTTCTCATTTGCGCGATCCAGAAGCTCTTCACAGATTGCTAGGCGAAGGTCCTCCTGGTCTTGACTCATGAGCCGTAGGATGAACTTGGTGGCAACACGATGCATTCCAAGATGCTGTGTCAGGATTTCATAACATGATGCAACTGAAATGTTACATTCTTCTGCAATGTCTCGGACCGTCATTCTTCGACTGGCACGTGCAATTTCGTTGTCGTTCCTGACGAGAGCGTCGTCGGTGGACGTCGAAGGCGTCCTGAACGAGGGTCATCTTTAACTTCCGTCCGGCCAGTTTTAAACCGCGTGAACCATTTGTAACACCGACTGCGGCTTAAGCACTCATCACTGTAGGTGTGTCTCTAAAGCTTTTCTTGAATTTCAAGCAAAATTTAATGCAGACGCATTGCTCCTCTAACTCTGCCACTTCGCTATTCGCAAACTGTGCGACACAACTTTCTACTGAATACAGCACTGAACGACGACTAACAGTCGTACAGCAATGAAACTTCCAGCAGTTACACATAAAACACAGGCGTGTGCAGGGAAGCCAAGCGAATTCCGCTCCAACAAACCATTGGTGTGAAATTACGAATGTTCCGGAATTTTTTGAACAAACCTCGTAGAAAAATCTGTGGAGCGAGCTCACCACACGCATAGACTTAATACAAATGGCTATGTCAGAATGGAATTGTCGTGTGACAATCGGCTGTCAGTTAGTCTGTTGAGTATCTTGAAGTTTTCGCTTACAGACAAGATTTATGTATAGCAGTCTCGAGTTATTAATTCCACATTTTACAGATCTCCAAGCTATTGTGTTTATCTTAAAATAGTCGTGACACCAAAGTGTAGTAGGCCTAAGTACCTAATAAGAATGAGTAGAATGTTGATTAATTCTTTAATTCCCCTTGGCATGAACGAACAGTAATCATATCACAAAGTAGAAACTGATGAATTTCGTCCCTAAAAATCTTTCAATGTGTATTAAATTGCTAATTTGCTTCGTTCTCTAGTTCCAAAATCAATGTTTCTCAGGGCTCTTTTACTTTGGCGTCGGCCATACATTATAGGAAGCCTTGTCGCAATGCCACCCCAGCACAATGTATGAAAACAGATACTCAGCAATAAGATCAAGTGCAATACAAACCCAAAAATAGCTGTAGCTGCCGTTTCTTTTCCTATAGCAATAAAATTTGCGACAGCTCAGTAAACAAGCAAAATGCCCATGCATTTATCTCTCCAAACCTTTAAGCCAAGTTAATTCCAAATATCCCAAACGCGTGTACAAAATCGACATTACTGTTAAGTGGAATTTATCTGTAATAGCAAAGTATTTTCATTCGAAATATTCAGAGCGTTTACGGCAAAACAGCTCATACCATACTCAGGTGATTTTGGAGACCATGTATGTCGGAACCAAGTATTCTGTTGTGCGCCTCGAATGCTCTTACTATTTGGGCTTGATGTCTCTTGGTAAAATTCTGTCATTTCGCTCCCAGTTGTGAGTTTGGCCTCAGTAATGCAACAAGACGATTCGTTTTCGGGTGTATGGTAGACTGCAGTTCCCAGGTTTGCCAGGTATGTTACAAAAGTTGTAATCACGAATCCAGAAAAACACAGAATAACTTCAAAGGACAGTGCATTAATTTCTCATGTTTGCATAACGGGGTTACCCACAGTTCACAACACTTCGTGTAAACGTGACGTCATTTTGACGTCAGACGCTGATAGCGAGGCTAGAACTGCTATATCGTCTTAGACGAGGCCCGCGAGAAAGACAGCCCGAGGCGCATACTTCAGATCACGTATTACTGCAGGTCTTACGAGTGCTAGCAGTCATCCCTGCAAGGAGCCGAGCGTTCGCGAAGTGTGATGGACAAGCCGACTAGTGTGACAAGTTCATTGCGAAGCCCGTAGTTCTCGAGGGCCCTGTTATATCGAAGACGGAAACAGCTGTCTATCGGTTTTCGTGACCATCCGAGTCTTAACACACGAGACGAACATGACTTTCAAAACAATAAGTCACTTCAAGTAGAAAGAACTGGAGATGACGTTGTCTACTGCAGCGTACGTTAACCTTGAAGTTAACGCCATTCGTAAATATTTTAAGTTCTGCGTTCATGCAGACTGGGCTGTGGGTAAAGGAGGAATTAAAATGTGGGCAAGAATTAACTCCGAAACGTATTAAAAAAGTTGTATTGTTTTTGTAATATGCCTTCTGATATATCTTCGACCCAGAAAGTGAGACGGTTCAAAAAATGGTTCAAATGGCTCTGAGCACTATGGGACTTAACATCTTAGGTCATCAGTCCCCTAGAAGTTAGAACTACTTAAACCTAACTAACCTAAGGACATCACACAACACCCAGCCATCACGAGGCAGAGAAAATCCCTGACCCCGTCGGGAATCGAACCCGGGAACCCGGGCGTGGGAAGCGAGAACGCTACCGCACGACGACGAGATGCGGGCAAGTGAGACGGTTACTGATTTCCAAGCAAACCTTAGTTTCAGGAGTTGGTCTGTAATTACAAGGGATGGAAAGCCACTCCAGCAGACAAATTAAAACGGCTGCTCATTTATCTTATGTGCAATGAATAAATGCTGTTTCAGAACACCAAGACGTTGAGGATCTCTCGAAAACGCGTCGGTTTTGGTGCAATTTGTTGTAATAAAATTACGGGAAACGTGATATTGGAGGTTAAAGATGTACTTTAATTGAAGACATTTTTGTTTGGCAAGGAAGTGTCGTAAGAGACTTAGCTAGTAAATTTTCTTTTACACTTTACGGATCACTGAAACTAAGCCGACCTTTTAATTCTTTTGCAAAAGTGTCGGTCTTTTCTATGCTTCTTATTCTGAGTGGTAGTTTGTTTTAACAGATGATAACGTGTTTTGAATACTTATTCACATTTGCGTGTGTCATGCTTAATTTGTAAATTACTGACAACGAGAATTCACTCCTGAGAGAGAGAGAGAGAAAGAGAGAGAGAGAGAGTACTCTTCTATTTACCTAACACGGAATATTACAGAATATACTTCTGTTAACTTAATAAGGTATTCCCAGAACCTTGTGTAAATATGAAGGTGAAAAAAAAAAAAAGATTCAGATACGGCAGTACCCGAACCAGCTCTATTGCTACACAACACTCTGTAACTAACACATAGTCACTACTTCTTTTCAAAGGAATTTTCATGGCGCCTGAAGGGAGGGTTGGGAGCGAAGTGAACAGGGGTCGCAACCTGAGGTCTGGCCATCGTGTCCCATTCCTTCCCCCAGGAATCAGGGAAAACATATGGAACGTGGAGCATAGATGCAAAGTACATCAATGATTTTGTTTTTTATTTTATTTCTTTATTTTATTTTATTTTTGTAATTAATCAGTTAACTAATTTTTTAATACTAGAACATAGCAGGAGATCGACGTCGCGAGGAGGGGGGAGCGGCGAGTCGCCACACTCGGTGGGAGCACAACATTCCAATGAGCGGAGAATAACCAGTACTAAGGGTGGTATGCTGAAGATAAGTTGGGTAGATCACATAACTAATGAGGAGGTATTGAATAGAATTGGGGAGAAGAGGAGTTTGTGGCACAACTTCATTAGAAGAAGGGATCGGTTAGTAGGCCATGTTCTGAGGCATTAAGGGATCACCAATTTAGTATTGGAAGGAAGCGTGTAGGGTAAAAATCGTAGAGGGAGACCAAGAGATGAGTACACTATGCAGATTCAGAAGGATGTAGGTTGCAATAGGTACTGGGAGATGAAGAAAGTTGTACAGGATAGAGTAGCATGGAGAGCTGCTTCAAACCAGTATCTGGACTGAAGACCACAGCAACAACAACATGGGTGGAAAAGGCGTGGATCAACTCCTCATTGCAGTAATACGAGGTGCATTCAAGTTCTAAGGCCTCCGATTTTTTTTCTAATTAACTACTCACCCGAAATCGATGAAACTGGCGTTACTTCTCGACGTAATCGCCCCGCAGGCGTACACATTTTTCACAAGGCCGACGCCATGATTCCATGGCAGCGGCGAAGGCTCCTTCAGGAGTCTGTTTTGACCACTGGAAAATCGCTGAGGCAATAGCAGCACGGCTGGTGAATGTGCGGCCACGGAGGGTGTCTTTCATTGTTGGAGAAAGCCAAAAGTCAATAGGAGCCAGGTCAGGTGAGTAGGGAGCATGAGGAATCACTTCAAAGTTGTTATCACGAAGAAACTGTTGCATAACGTTAGCTCGATGTGCGGGTGCGTTGTCTTGGTGAAACAGCACACGCGCAGCCCTTCCCGGACATTTTTGTTGCAGTGCAGGAAGGAATTTGTTCTTCAAAACATTTTCGTAGGATGCACCTGTTACCGTAGTGCCCTTTGGAACGCAATGGGTAAGGATTACGCCCTCACTGTCCCAGAACATGGACTCCATCATTTTTTCAGCACTGGCGGTTACCCGAAATTTTTTTGGTGGCGGTGAATCTGTGCGCTTCCATTGAGCTGACTGGCGCTTTGTTTCTGGATTGAAAAATGGCATCCACGTCTCATCCATTGTCACAACTGACGAAAAGAAAGTCCCATTCGTGCTGTCGTTGCGCGTCAACATTGCTTGGCAACATGCCACATGGGCAGCCGTGTGGTCTTCCGTCAGCATTCGTGGCACCCACCTGGATGACACTTTTCTGCATTTTCAGGTCGTCATGCAGGATTGTGTGCACAGAACCCACAGAAATGCCAACTCTGGAGGCGATCTGTTCAACAGTCATTCGGCGATCCCCCAACACAATTCTCTCCACTTTCTCGATCATGTCGTCAGACCGGCTTGTGAGAGCCCGAGGTTGTTTCGGTTTATTCTCACACGATGTTCTGCCTTCATTAAACTGTCGCACCCATGAACGCACTTTCGACACATCCATAGCTCCATCACCACATGTATCCTTCAACTGTCGATGAATTTCAATTGGTTTCACACCATGCAAATTCAGCTGTTCAAGTAAGGAAAACGTCGCCATTTTAAGTATTTAAAACAGTTCTCATTCTCGCCCCTGGCAGTAAAATTCCATCTGCCGTACGGTGCTGCCATCTCTGGGACGTATTGACAATGAACGCGGCCTCATTTTAAAGCAATGCACATGTTTCTATCTCTTTCCAGTCTGGAGAAAAAAAATCGGAGGCCTTAGAACTTGAATGCACCTCGTACACTAAATCTGAGGTAGATTAAGAAACACATTACAAACAAAATTGGAGAACAATTGTTTGTATTTGGAACTGTAGACAGCTGCACAATATCTTTTATTAAGGAAGTCCCAAAAATCGAGGACATTTTTCTCGCCATCAACAAACAGATAGTGAACTGTGTGTCCACAACTCACTTCACAGAGTTCGTCTTAGCTTGTCGAAGTATCCCAAGTCGCAAAAGAGGAGCAGGTGTGACGTATCTGATGACGATCCGTAGGGCTAATTAAGGCCAGCATCTGTCGCACCAAGAATCAGACACATGTCGCCGGTCTGCACACGAAGCGATGTTCGTCCTTGTCCAGAGCATCACAGGTGACACACAACAAGGTGTCTGCAAGGTGAATTCCGTGAAGGCGAAACCAGCATACTTGCTTCCCATTGACCGCAAGGTACGATGCAGACTGGACCTCAGTGGCAAGATCAGAAGCGTACACCGATCGTCATACAGGACGCCAATCGATGTGGGGATGCTTCCCCTCAACCACATTAAGTGACCTGTTTTGCTGAAGAAAGCTGTAGATATCCTTCGTGGACATCAAGTCCATTGGCAGTATCACAGTGTGGACATAGCTCAGCTTGAAAAAACAATAACGGAAGTAAAAGAAGGATGGGGGTGACAGCGATCGTTGTCCAAGGATCTCCAACAACAGGCTAGTAAGGCACGTGGGAAAATGGCGCTACAGCTCTGTCTGAGAGCAGATGAAAAGGGCTATCGCTCTGTCAGGGACGCGATACAGGCCTACACTGCCCCTGTACTGTAGAGGGCGACGGTCTTGTACAATATATTGAACAGCAAGTCGTGGCAAACATATGAACCCAATGCTGATAGCATGTGGTGGGACAAGGATGGCAGAATGGGGAGTGTCTGTGCCACGTGGGGCATATGTAATACCAAATATACATTTACATGTTGTGTCAATTGCAGAAGATAGAGGACTCATAAGCAGTGGTCTAGAAGTCCAGCTCGTAGTTGGGATAGTAGGCCCTGGCAGCTGAGGGCAATAGTGCACCACAGATCACCTGTGCAATCGAGTCCTGAGCATTTGACAGCTGCAGCAAATGCAATGGAGCAGTGCTGTCTGCAGGAAGCCCCACACCTGTAGCCATAGCGCTCGATTTGTGGACGTTAAGGCAGATACTAGAAACTTCACTGTAGGTGATAACCCATACCAAGGACTCCCTGACCTCAGCACCACTACGAAGAACGAGGATGAGATCATTCACACTACCAGTGCAGCAAAATACTTGGCCACCAAGAGACATCCCAGACCAATGACAGAGGCTTCAGAGCAATTGTTCCATGGCGAAAGACATACAACAGAGCAGAGAGCAGGCAGCCTTGGTGCACTGAATGATGTCTCAAGAAGGGAGGGGTGAGATGGCCATTGTAGGGTGCACAGCACATCGCCGCATAAAAGAGAGACATTACAATGTTGATGGTAGTATCATGTATTCCAGATTGCAGAGCACCCTTTCCAGGTAGTCATGATCAACCTGATCAAATACCTGCCTGAAGTCAAGAGGGACCAAAAATCCAGTCACACAATGAGTGTGAGAAAGATTGATTATATGTCAATAGCTACAGAAGGCAGTACAGATGTTATTGGCACCTTCCAAACAGGTTTGATCAGGGGAAACCATCGAGGAAACTGTCTGGAATCTGCACAATAGGTGTCGTGGGGTCCCAATAAATTTCTGTCCACACCTGTGCCAGTAGGGGATGAGTCAGTCACACATGAGCAACTTGTTTGTAGAACCTACCTGGATAGCATCATGGACTTCACCCTTCATGATGTCAAAAAGTAGATCCATCATTGCAGCCCCCAGAAACAAGCCAAATGAGAATCAGGAGATCGCTGTAATGTCGGAAGGTTGGTGATGTTGTGCAGAGTAAAACATAAATTAATATTGGTAGGGGACAGACCCTTTATCACAATGGGTGTCTATATGTGCCCCCCATTATCAGTCAAAAGAACATTAATCAAAGTCCTTTGACAGTGGCAATGTTCCACTATGACATGGTACACAGACGGATGCTCCTGTGCTAATCTGTCATGTGTGCACGTCTTGACCATAGTTCCTTCAAGATGACATCGAGAGATAGCAGTGAGCTGTGCCCTGGCACGATTAACCATCACCTGACACTCTGGTGAATATGACATCGTAGTACATTCCCAGAGAATGGTAAAGTAGAAACCTGGGTTTGTCATCACCACATTGTGACCTCCCTTCCGTAACCAACGAAGGCCTTGTGGAAGACAGGCTTTGCACAGAGCAGCCACCAAGACAGGGCAGACTGATAGGATCATGGTGTTGACGACAAGCTGTCTGGTCTTTATGAGTTGCCAGAAGTTGGCTGAAGAAAGATGGATTGCGTACATTTTCCATGGTCTCCAGCCATGCTGCACTCTTTGGCAGCAGAGGCTGATGCAGATGTATGCATCATGGTCAGAAAATGCATTGAGCCAGAATTCAACAGCCTGCACTCCACTGATACTATTGAGGGAGATGTAAACACAGTTGAGGTGACTGGAAGAATGGCTATTGAAATGTGCAAAACCTGGAGATGTCGCATCATCCAGTTCAAATGCTTCAAATGGTTCTGAGCACTATGGGACTTAACTTCTGAGGTCATCAGTCCCCTAGAACTTAGAACTACTTAAACCTAACTAACCAAAGGACATCACACACATCCATGCCCGAGGCAGGATTCGAACCTGCGACCGTAGCGGTCGCGCAGTTCCAGACTGTAGCGCCTAGAACCGCTCGGCCACTTCGGCTGGCTGCATCGTCCAGTGTCATGGCGTCAGAGGACAACACATCATCAGTAGGTGGGTCATCATACTATGCACACATCCAATGGAGACGGTCACCAGAAGGGATATGGCACAGTCTCTTCCGTTTCCTTGGCGACCATTGCTTCCTGCAATGTTGATCTGTGTCAGAAGGCAGAAATTAGATTAGATTAGATTAATACTTGTTCCATAGATCATGAACACGACACTTCGTAATGATGTGGAATGTGTCAGGTTAATAAAAGATGTCTGTACAAGATACTACATTACACAAAATATTGCATGACACTAATGTTTAAGGGTTTTTTTCCCTTTAATTTATATCCAAAAATTCAGCCAATGAGTAGTGGCTGTAGTCCGACACACAGCCAGATGACAGTAAAGCAGAGGTCGGTACAACTCTGTGATCAACAACTATGTGGTTGGGACAGATGTTTTGTGGCTACTCACAGCTATCGTCCATTGGTACTGCCTCTGGCGGCAGTGTAGGAGAGACAGGCAAAACGTTCATCGCGTTGTCAAGAGGAGCCAAAGCTGGTGGCGACTGAATAAGAGTGGATGCAGCAGGCAGCCCCACTGCGAACCAGTAACATAGTGGCCGCCACAGGGAGAGTGACGTCTCCAGTCAGCGTCTGAACCAGTCTACGTCAGAGACATTCTCAACCGACGTAACCTTGCTGGCCACAACTTGAACAAGTGCATGGCTGGACATCGTACATGACAACACCCTGCAGCTGGCAATTACCAAGTAGGCATGTGTTTCCTCAGTTCAGTTTTTACCTGATGGACATCACTGAGGCCCGGTATGTTTCGACCCTCTTCCACGTTTCAGCGACGTGATTGAGACCGTTTCCGTAAGATTTATAGGCGGGCACCACAACATCCGACGGAACCTCAAACGGGAATTCGAAAACCCTCAACGTTCGGAGCCCAACACCAGCGTTATCAACCACGGCAGCTTCTATATCGGAACTTGAGATCGGTATCTTGGCGCAGAACAGTACTTCATTCGGCAGCTTGTGTACACAGTGGTACTACGGATCGAAAAAAGAATTCCGAGAAGAGCTTGTGGCGGGAGACCCATTTCGTCCCGAATAAACCGTTCTTCCTCATACGCTTTTGGTCGTACAAGCCGCAACAGGGAGGTAAACAAACCGTGCTCGCTCGCAGACTGTCCACTACACCATGATGAGGTATTGATAGTTTCCATTTTTAACTATAACTTAGATCTCATGAAGGCTTTAACAGCCAATACGTCATTATGCGACTCTTAATTATAACAAATCATATCAAGAATGGCGTGGATTCCAGTATGGTCATTATGGTGTTTCTCAAGCACCCAACATCGAATGTTAACGAAACGAAAGTCTGTAGCAGTTCCTGCGGTCTTCGATTAGTGTGTATGATGTCATGTTTGCAAAAAGTCTTTTGAACGATACGTACCTTGCATAACGTACCAATTACTCAAGGGAATGCTTCTGGCTTCCAAAGCAGTACAATGTCTGAAGAGCTATGACATTTTTGTCTCTTCTCAATTTCAAAAGAGGTCTTCAGCACTAGCATTATAACAAAAAAATAAAATCTCTGTTTTATTTCATAGTTAACTACGACTATATGCCATTGTCAGAATTAGTCACAAGTGAGTTCATGTTGTAGAGTGATAGTTCATTAAGAAAACTAACAATTATTCAAAGTACAGATTTCTGATTATTTACAGAGCAACGCTTTAAGCCTGCTCTGACTGATATTTACTGCTAAAAATTCTACGCCTTTAGGATGTGTAATCTAATGTGTTACTGTTTCCCCCTACGCTAGAAATACAAACTGTATTTGTGGGAAGATTTGTCACATTCCTGTCCAGTGCCACCACAATTTAGAAGGCGTTGGCCGCCCTGTTATTATGTAGCATATGTGTTGGTGGGGTGGCGGTGAGGGCGGAGGAGTAGTGTTACGGAAAATTTCGCGCTTGTGCCAGAAATGGAAAATCAGTGCAGCGAAAGAATGCTGAGCTGTCAGCATACGAAGAGCGTTAATGTGGTGATGTGCGTGCAATCACAAGCGAATGACATGAAGAGAGTACAAACTCCAAAGCGTTAAGACGCAAACACGTTTATCTGAATCCCCCTCTCCTGCCCTTGATCCTTGTATACTTGACAGGAGCAGTTTCTCTTCAGTCGTTTTCTGCTCGGGCGGTGACGCGCTTCACGCTCTAATCGCCAAGTGGTTGTATGTGTGTTCAAAGGACGTGTAAAACTTGTTTAACCAAATCGGACTGACGTAAGTCAACTCGCACGTAGCAGACGACTGACAGACAGCTGAAAAATTCCGTCCTAGTTGTCAAGAACGGTTTTCCAGAAATATGACTTCGTATAGTGGCCGCACCATGAAGTGCAACGAGGATCTCGAAAATGAGAGGAAGAAATGCACATTTGAACCACTTGAACTGACACACTTGCTTGACGGTGGCGAGGACAAGACGAAGGAGAGGAGAGACAGACGTGAGTAACCACTACTTCGGCGATTTTCATAGTCCTGATTGAAAAACATGTTAAATCCAGCACACACAGACTATAAAAATTTTTCAAGTCAAAAATGTGTTTAAAAGTAACGTAACCTTTCAGAGAGCATACTAAACCCAAAGTGTCAGTAGTATTTGGTAGACGCTTACTTCGTTTAAGAGAAGAGAAAGACAATGTAAGTGTAAAATAATCTGTCTGTTGAAATGGAGTGTAACAGTATTTTTTAATATCTGCCACAGTAGCATTGTTCATAGAATTTTCACAAAAAAATAAACACACATATCACAGGATTGTGGTGTAGTTAACATCATATTCCGTGCATCTGACAGCGCAAAGTAACGCTAAAGATGTTATTGAATGCAAACACACTGTGATCAGAGCTGTAAGTTTTCCATTCAGCCCACAAATATTTTTAGTATATTTTAGGGCTACTACACACAACGAGTAGTACCACTCTTGGAACACTAATTTTTTTCTGCTTTTGTGAATCATATCTCACCACAATTCTCTAAGAAGTTGCTAAAAATATCAACACATTTGAATCTAGTGTCGCTGTTTATTAATGACAAAAATCCCAAATGAAACGCAAAATCTCAGTTTATACATTTTATTTTCTATTTCATGCCAATCTACTTAATTTTCCCCTAATTCTGTTTCATCCATTTTAAAGGAAACAGAAAGTATAACTTGCAAATACTTGGGAAACAAATCATATATTTATTTATTTATTCACCCAGGCATCATCTTGCAGTGATGGCGGGTTTGGTGCCATAGTACAAAAAAGTATATAGCTCAAAAAACTGGCCACAGAATATATAAGCATACTTTATGAGAATAGGGGAGGTGATCAGCCATGGTCTTAATACCATTCCAGCATTTACTGGACATTATTTTGGAAAACCACAGAAATCCTAAAACAGAACTGCCAGACAAAGCAAACTCTTTCCTCTCAAATATGGAATCAACACCTTAACAACTGCTCTACCTCATTCAGTTGGTCCCTGTTGTACAATATTCTTAAATATAAACACAAGTTCTCTCTCTGTTATTTTGCACATATAGGGGGCTACCACTGTGACTTCAGAACCATGAGCTTGTTGCTATGTCCCTTGCACTAACTCCAGTCCATTTGGAAAGCTGATTTCACTTCCGTAAATGTTCTGTTATTCCCGATGCATATATTAATGTTCTTCCCTCAGTCCAACTGAAGAACTGAGTCAGCATATGCCCCCCTCCCCCCCTCTGAGGATTGAGATGTTGAATTCAGGAAAATAACAAGATATTACCATTATGGACTGCAGATTTTGGCACATGATGCAATGAGCTGTTGTAATTATCCCCTACCACTATTAACCAGCTCTGAATATTTATAGTGAAAGTTTTAGCTGTCTTTTTAAACAGATGTGTTTTAATACTGTAATTGTTTTAATCTCATTGGGCAATTTATTACACAATTTTATTCCCTCATAGAAAATGTTTTCTTGAGTTTTTTGTTTGTTTTTCCACGGTAAATTTAAATCCAAATTGGTTCTCCTTCCATGATTATTTGTAGAACTGTTAGTGAAGTACTTAGTAATGCTTCCCCTGATATGCTCAACAGATTGGTAGATGTATTCACTTGATGCATAGAGAATACCCAGTTTTTTTAACGGTTCTTGATAGTGAGTCTGATTGCTAATTCTAATGGTTATTCTTACAGTCCTTTCCTGCAGTTTAAAAACTGTGTCCATGTTTTGCACCTATGATCCCAAGAAAAGAATCCCATAACTAGGAATTGAGTGTATATAGGAATAGCATGTCACCCCAAGACATGGTGGTTGCAAACTAAATACAGAATCCTAATAGCAAAACATAGTGTGGACATTCTTTTTGCCAGAATATTAGTGTTTTCTTTCCACATTAACATCCCTAAAAGCTTCGTGTTTGTTACACAATCTATGAGTTTATCATCTATGCTTAATTCAACTGAATTGTGTTCCCTCTTTATGCTGAAGTGTGTACTATTCATTTTCCTTGTGTTAAGTCTTAATTTATTGCCTACTGGCCAACTGTAAACATCCATGAGAGTTTCATTTGCTTTCTCTAATATGAGTTTAGGTGTTTTATCAGTGAAAAAGATGTTACTGTCATGTGCAAAGAAACTTTTTTTCTCTGTGTCTTGCACTGTCTGAAAAGGCATTGACAAATATTAAGAGTAGAAGTGGGCCAAATACACTGTCGTGAGGAACAACTATGTCCAGAAGTTTCTTTTCTGTCAATTGGATTACTAAAAATTATTGTCAGCACCCTGATTTCCAGGTAAGACTGGAACACTTGGTTACTATTCCATATTGTTGTTGAAATTGATAAAAGAAAGACAAGCACAAAGTTGAAGAAGATAAGTGTGTGTGTGTGTGTGTGTGTGTGTGTGTGTGTGTGTGTGTGTGTGTGAGAGAGAGAGAGAGAGAGAGCATAGATATTCTAATTAAATCTGAAATAGTGGGTAATACTGATGACTAAGGTAAGAAAATGTTCCTCCACTTCCTAGATCAGGATACTGCAGGCTGGACATCAAAAGTGAAACACTGTAACAGTCAGAGAATATACAACATTACGTCACATTAGTTGTATTGCATGGATTCCGTTGAGAGGGATTCTGGGGCATAGAATAAATTCAAAGATATACATTTTTATTTGAGGGTAATACGGAAGCGTCCGATCCCACCCGTCTGCTTTGACCCATGACGTCACAAATATGGCGGAAACAAAAACAAACATACACACTTTCCACAAGAAGCCTAATGACACTATCGGGACAAGCGTGGAAAATGGGGTGTTTTGGGTGGGGGGCAAACTAAATATAAACAAATTTAGACGCCTTGCGTAGTGACAACGTGTAAGTGAAGACAGCCATGCATGAATACCCACCCACCTCCCCAGGGGTCGTAACCCCTGCAACCCATAGAAGATAAAGATGCTTCAGTAGCTGATTAGTGTTTTTTGCCTTTAAAAAAAAAATCTCACGGGATAGAAAGAACAGATCAGAAAGATAAATATAATAAACTAAAACAGAAATTCGAGGAAACAGATAATTAAAACAAGTAATAAGTGTTTTTAAATTTAAAAAAAAAAAAATCGCACGAGATAGAACGAACAGACCAGAAAAGTAAATAAAATAAGATAAAACAGAACTGGAGACAGCCACACTCAAACCAAACTCCGCGCCGTCTTGACGTCACACACAACACCCTTACGTCACGGGTCAAAGCCGACGCGTGGGATCGAACGCTTCTGTCGACCCTATTTAAGTGCAATAAGGTGAAACAACTTAGCATTACAAAAGATTATTGTATTAATGCTATTTATGAAATAACATAAATAATTCATTTAAAGTGTTTCTCTGAAGATACTCTTCATGCAGTAGGAGTAGTTGCCAAATAAAAAGGTTATCAGATCATTCTTAAACTCCACTACATTATCTATGTGACATTTAACATGTTCTGGCAGATGTACTTCCTAAAGTGTGTATCAACAGGCCAAGTGCATTTTATCTTTGTATATCAGTTAATATAAACAGTCAATAACAAGCTCTCAAAAAACATTAAGCAATGGAAAATCCAGGATGGAATAATCACATTGTTATGAAAAGGATAGACTGCTACTCATTGTATAGAGATGTTGAACCACAGGCAGGCGCAACAGGACAACTCCTAAATGTCTGATATTGTGGCCAAAACATCTTCTTCTAATGTAGAAAAGACACACATGCTCACACAAACGTAACCCACACACACATGACCACTGTCTCGGGCCAATGAGGTTAGCCTCAGTGACCAGAGTGGTCTGGTGTGTGAGAGTTGCACTTGTGTGAATGTGATCTATAGTGAGGAGACTGTCCAGGATTTAGAACATTTCAGAAGTACAAGAATACACAATAAATATTTACAATGAAAAACAAACTTGGAATAATTGTCATGGATGTGGAATGAGTGCAAAAAATTTTAAACACATTTTCATTTATGAGGTAATAAACACTGAATAGAAAAATCACTTCACAACACTTACTTACAATGATCACATTACTGCATTGACTTTGTACAGAAGTCATGTTGTTGTGGTCTTCAGTCCAGAGACTAGTTTGATGCAGCTGTCCCTGCTACTCTACCCTGTGCAAGCTTCTTCATCTCTGAGTAACTACTGTAACCTACATCCTTCTGAATCTGCTAAGTGTATTCACCTCTTGATCTCCCTCTATGATTTTCACCCTTCACGCTGCCCTCCAATACTAAATTGGCGATCCCTTGATGCCTCAGAACATGTCATACCAACCGATCCATTCTTTAAGTCAAGTTGTGGCAAAAATTTCTCTTCTCCCCAATTCTGTTCAGTACCTACCCATTAGTTTCATGATCTATCCATCTAATCTTCAGCATTCTTCTGTAGCACCACATTTCTAAAGCTTCTATTCTCTTCTTGTCTAAACTATTTGTCATCCATGTTTCACTTCCATACGTTGGTTCATTACGTACAAATGCTTTCAAAAAAGACCTCCCTGACACTTAAATCTATATTCGATATCAACAAATATCTCATCTTCAGAAACGATTTCCTTGCCAGTGCCAGTCTACATTTTATATCATCTCTACTTCGACCATCAGTTATGTTGCTCCCCAAATAGCAAAACTCATCTATTATGTTAAGTGTCTCATTTCGTAATCTAATTCGACTACAATCCATTATCCTCATTTTGCTTTTGTTGGTGTTCATCTTATATCTTCCTGTAAAGACAGTGTCCATTCCGTTCACTTGCCCTTCCAGGTCCTTTGCTGTCTCTGACAGAATTAAAATGTCGTCAGCAAACCTCAAAGTTTTTATTTCTTGTCCATTCCTACTCAAAAATTTTCTTTTGTTTCCTTTATTGCGTGATCAATATACAGATTGAATACCAGTGGGGATAGGCTACTACCCTGTCCAACCATTGCTTCCCTTTCATGCCGCTCGACTCTTATAACTACCGTCTGGTTTCTAAGCAAATTGTAAATAGCTTTTCACTCCCTGTATTTCTTTCTCTAAGTCTACAATTGCTAGAAATGTAGGTTTGCCTTTCCTTAATCTATCTTCCAAGATAAGTTGTAGGGTCAGTGTTGCCTTTCGTGTTCTAACATTTCTATGGAATCCGAACTTATCTTATCTGAGGTTGGCTTCTACCAGCTTTTCCATTTGTCTGTAAAGAATTTGTGTTAATATTTTGCAGCCATGACTTATTAAACTGTTGGTTCAGTAATTTTCAGACCTGTCAACAGCTGCTCTCTTTGGGATTGGAATAATTATATTCTTCTTGTAGTCTGAGGGTATTTCACCTGTCTCATACATCTTGCTCACCAGATGGTAGAGTATTGTCATGGTTAGCTCTCCCAAGGCTATCAAAAGTTCTAATGGAATGTTGTCTACTCTTGGGGCCTTTTTTCGACTTAGGTCTTAAAAGTGCTCTGTCAAATTCTGCACGCAGTATCATATCTCTCATTTCATCTTCATTTACTTCCTCTTCCATTTCCATAATATTGCGCTCAAGTACATCGCCCTTGAATAGACCTTCTGTATACTCCTTCCACCTTTCTGCTTTCCCTTCTTTGCTTAAAACTGATTTTCCATCTGAGCTCTTGATATTCATACAAGTGGTTCTCTTTTCTCAAAAGGTCTCTTTAATTTTCCTGTGGACAGTATCTATCTTGCCCCCTAGTGATATATTCCTCTACATCCTTACATTTGTCCTCCAACCATCCCTACTTAGCCATTTTGCACTTGCAGTCGATCTCATTTTTGAGACATTTGTATTCCTTTTCACCTGCTTCATTTACTGCATTTTTAAATTTTCTCCTTTCATCAATTAAATTCATTATCTGTTCTGTTACCCAAGGATTTCTACTAGCCCTCATCTTTTTACCTACTTGATCCTCTGCTGTCTTTAGTATTTCATCTCCAAAGCTACCCATTCTTCTTATACTGTATTCCTTTCCCCTGTTCTTGTCAACCATTGCCTGATGCTTTCACTGAAGCTCTCAGCAATCTCTGACTCTTCCTACTATCCAGGTCCCACCCCCTTAATTTCCTATCTTTATTGAATTTATTCAGTTTTAATCTAATTGTGATCAGAGGCCACACCTGGCCCTGGAAATGTCTTACAGTTTAAAGTCTGGTTCCTAAATCTCTGTCTAACTATTATATAATCAGTCTCAAATCTTGCAGTGTCTCCAGGTCTCTTCCACATATACAACCTTCTTTTATGATTCTTAAACCAAGTGTTAGTGATGATTAAATTATGCTCTGTGCAATATTCTACCAGGCGGCTTCCTCTTTCATTGCTTACACCCTTTCCACATTCACCTACTACTTTTCCTTCTCTTCTTTTTCCTACTATCTAATTCCAAACCCCCGTGACTATTAAATTTTTGCCCCCCTTCAGTATCTGAATAATTTCTTTTATCGCATCATACATTTCTTCAATCTCTTCATCATGTGCGGAGCTAGTTGGCAAATAAACTTGTACTACTGTGGATGGCGTGGGCTTTGTGCATATCTTGGCTACAATAATGCGTTCACTATGCTGTTTGTAATAGCTTACCCGCGCTCCTATTTTTTTATTCATTATTAAACCTACTCCTGCATTACCCCTATTTGACAAGAAGTATTGTTCCCCCTGTCATCAAACTTCACTAATTCCCACTGTATCTAAAATTAACCTATCCATTTCTCTTTTTAAATTTTCTAACCTACTTGCCCTTTAAGGGGATCTATAGAACGCCAGTTTTCTTTCTCCTTATAACGATGTCCTCCTGAGTAGTGCTTGCCTGGAGATCCAAATACAGGAATATTTTATCCAAAAGGAAACCATCATTATTAAGCTGCACGCCCTCGAGAAAAATTACTGCTGTAGTTTCCCTTTGCTTTCAGCCGTTCGCAGTACCACAACAGCAAGGCCCTTTTGGTTAGTGTTACAAGGCCAGATCAGTCAATCATCCAGACTGTTGCCCCTGCAACTACTGAAACAGCTACTGCCCATCTTCAGGAACCACACATTTCTCTGGCCTCTCGACAAATACCCCTCCATTGTGGTTGCACCTATGGTATGACTATCTGTACCGCTGAGGCATAAAAGTCTCCCCACCACTGGCAACGTCCATGGTTAATGGGGGTAGGAAAGAAGTCATATTGAGCTAATATTCACATTATTTTATATTGTTGGTAAAACACAAGCTCGCACACACACACACACACACACACACACACACACACACACACACACACACACCCCAGTCGTTTGCACATTTATCAATGGAGTAGGAGGAGTTGGTCACCGTTAAATCCTTTAGATTCCTTGTAAACTAAATTTGATTGTTAGTTAAACGTTTTGTGGCTGCTGGCAAGTTGTTGAATGTGTGTGTGTTGCTGAATAATGGACTCCTTTCTGGATCAAAGTTAGTGACTTTAAATCTTTGTGACGATTATTCTTCTTTCTATTAATGATTCCATGAATTGAGCTGTTGGTTTTAAAAAGAGATATATATTTAATTATAAATTCCATTAAGGAATAAATATTTTTGGAAATGGTAGTTAATATTTTTAGTTCCATAAACAGGTTTTCCAGAGTGTTTTTGAGTTCACACCACAAATAATTCTTATTGCACATTTTGTACCCAGAAAACTATAGCTTGGCTTAATGAAGTTACTCCAAAAAATAATACCATGCGATATTATGCAATGAAAGTAAGCATAGTATGTCAGGCTTTTCATTTTTATATCCCTATGTCTGACAACACTCACACTGCGAATATACAGATTTGTTTAGGTGCTTCTGCAGTTCTGTGGTGTGCTCCTCCCAGTTGAATTTATCATGCTGTAATCCCAAGGATTTAACAGACTCCACTTCTGTTTGTCGTCATATTTTAAGCATATACTGGTGGGAAACCTCTTACAAGTTCTGAATTGCATTAGTGACAAAGAATTGGGTTAGGGACCATTTATTAATGTTGATGAAAATTTCATTAACTTATCTTTCTAAGATAACACTTGATTTGCTATTTATTGCAATGATTGTATCATCTGCAAACAAAACAAACTTGGCATCCGCAGATGTTACTGATGAAAGATCTTTGATATACACAAGAAAAAGAAAGGGCCCTAAGACAGAGCCTTGTGGGACACAACATGTAATTAGTTCCTAGTTGGATGATGCCTGAAAGCTTCATTCACGTCTCTTTCCTAATGACACCCTTCGTTTTCTGCCAGAGATATAGCTATTAAGCTATTTTGCAGCATTTCCTGTTACACAACAATATTCTAAGTTACTTAAAAGGATACTGTGATTTACACTGTCAGATGCCTTTGACACATTGCAAAATGCACCAGTAGCTTGTAATTTATTGTCTAATGAATTAAGTATATTTACACTGTATTTGTAGATAGCAAACTCAAAATCAGAACACTTTAGAAATCCTTCTCATCCCCTCTGGTAAGTCGTCACTGACCTACTGTTCTGGGTGGCTGGCCAAGCTGACTAGTGCAGCTAGAGATAGCAGTCCTGTGTGTGTCAGGTACGCCTGCTCATGTGAATATGTGTGTGTGTGTGTGTGTGTGTGTGTGTGTGTGTGTGTGTGTGTTTCGTTTCTGAAGAAGGCTTTGGCCGAAAGCTCAGTGTATAACAGTTTTTTCACTGTGCCTGTCTGAAACTCAGCATGTCGTATTTACAGTGAGTAGCAGTCTATACTTTTCATAACTGTTGATATTCCAATCTGGACCTTTCACTTTTATCAGAATAATTGAGGCTGTTGAAGAAGGAGTGACTAGTTGTGGTGCAATGAACCCTCCACCATGCACCATACTGTGACTTGTGGAGTGTGTATGTAGATGTAGATCCAGTTTGATACATAAGCATTATCAGGAAGGCTTCTAAGGAAAGGCAAATACTGCACATTAGTTACAGAGGAAATCATAAATATGCAGATAAACAAAAGCTAAGAGAAGGATGCTTCACTGCCCTCCAGCATTTCAGGAAGCCTTCAGTAACTAACAAACCACGGTAATGTCATGAGACATCTCTAAAGCCCAGAATGAGATTTTCACTCTGCAATGGAGTGTGCGCTGATATGCAACTTCCTGGCAGATCGAAACTGTGTGCCGGACCGAGACTTGAACTCGGGACCTTTGCCTTTTGTGGGCAAGTGTTCTACCATCTGAGCTACACAAGCATGACTCACGCCCCATCCTCACAGCTTTATGCCTGCCAGTACCTCGTCTCTTACCTTCCAAACTTTACAGAAGCTCTCCTGCGAACCTTGCAGAACTAGCACTCCTGAAAGAAATGAGAGCTTCTGTAAAGTTTGGAAGGTAGGAGACGAGGCACTGGTAGACGTAAAGCTGTGAGGATGTGGCATGAGTCATGCTTGGGTAGCCCAGATGGTAGAGCACTTGCCCGCGAAAGTCAAAGGTCCTGAGTTTGAGTCTCAGTCCGGCACACAGTTTTGATCTGCCAGGAAGTTTCATCTCTAAAGCCCTTAGTCGTATTCTAAAACTACTAGTGGCTAGGTTTTGTATTTGTTTCAGTCTGCGGGCCCCGACAAAACTAATGTTCCTGTGCTGCACTGTGAAAGGCAGTGTAAAGACAGCTTAATTGTTGTCACTGGAGCACACTGACCACATTGAAACTGCCGGTCAGGTGCCTTAGCATCGCGCAGTTAGCTTGTAGAGTCGCGTGCTATTGTTGTATTGAAAAACGGCAGTAAGATACTGCCACATGAGGATGCAGGATGTCAGTGATACACTGTTGGCCGTCAGAGTTCCCTCAATCACTGCTGCCTGTGCTCTGAAGTCCTATCTGATACTTCCAAATACAGTGATGCCAGGAGTAGCCCTGCTGCTGTGTCTCTACAGATTATTGGAAAAAATGGGACCTCCCACCAGGTCACCAACATACTCACTGATGATGATCATCCAGGGGTAGTGCAGAACACAATACAATGCCACTGATCAGCAGTCCACAGTTCCTGGTCAGAGCTCTACACCAAACACAGCTGTTTGTGTTGTGATGTTAATGGCAGCCTACTCATGAGACAGTAAGGCAGTAATTCTCTAGTCTGGCTTCTGCTAGCCTCTGATCGAGGCTGCAGCATGTCACAGAGTGTTGCAGGGAGTTCACTTGTTCTTGGATAGCAGGTGTTGACATTAAGGGGTTCCAATTTGCTCGGTGCACAGTACCATGATCCCCCCCCCCCCCCCCCTGTTTTCGCCAGATATGGTTGGTTGGAATCTTGACGACAGTACGCCTGCACTCGCATTCACATGCAGTGAATGCCCCAAAAATCTTGAGATTACACAAATCAACTAGCTAACCAGATGTAGATCTGTGATGATGCACCTTTCAAACACTGTCTGGTAATGAAGTCACACTGTCTCACATGAAATCGTGGTATCTCTGTGTTCTTCAAAGTGATCACTCAACATCTGACACTGTTTATGCCCCTCATATACTCTTCTAGGCTTGGTAGCAACACTAAACACAAACAATACTAATGGAGTCTGGAGGCCATTCTACCCGTCACAGAGACCTGCAACTTCAATGACTTTTGTATCTGCCAATGGTGTTTGTATACAAAGTTGTGTTGAGATCTGACCGTGTCTTCTGGGTGTTTCACTTATTTTGTAAGGAATTGTATATCACAATTAACTTTTATTCTTTCCTCTTATAGTTGTTGATATACCTGTAAATTTTACAGCCTCTTTAAATAAACAAGTGGATTATGCAAATGTTGATGTAAGTTAGAACTGGAGTGTCACTCAGACTGTTACTCAGTCACCACTCTTTAAAATGCTTCCCACTGCAGGAGTGTATACACGTTTTGTGTACCTGCAGAAAAATGTGCATTGCAGGAATTTATTGCATCTCATGTATTGGTGTAGCCTACTGAAAGTGTTAAGATTCTGGAGCACCAAACACTTTATTGATGGCTGTATATGAAAACTAGCTGACAAACTGGGCATTACCCGTGTATTCATTTTGCCAATTTTCAATCAAAAATGAAAACAAGAAATGAGCTATGCTTTTAGTGTAATATAAAAAAAATTCATTTCCAGGTATTTGTGAAAATACATTTGAAATAATAAAATAATTGTACAGAGAAATATGCATAATGTCTTCATGTGTCTGCAATGTGATTTCGTAAATATCTCTACGCATTGCCTTTTCGTAGCTCTATAGACAGCTGTTTCCCTTGCATACAGCCATTTGTGCTTCGTAGTTGAAAGCTGTCAAGAGCACCACCAGCTGTCGGGGATTTTCTTAAGTTGATTCAACAGTAGCAGTGTCTTAGTGGCAAAGAAAAAAATGTATTAAAATGTCCTGCGTGATGTAGCAATTTTTCACTCATCTCATTGTTTATGATGTCATACCTCCTGAAAACTATGATGGGTAGATGGTTCGTACCCTAACAGTGATTATTGCGTCACAGTAAGGGACATGTGCACCAAGTTTGGTTTAAATTCGTCCTGTGGTTTAGGAGGAGATGAGGAAAACACACACACACATTTTTAATAATATTCTGTCATATCTGGATGTGCATTAAGCAATCATAAACATGTCATTTTTTACTCAAGTCAATAGTTGGCAAATATATTTATTTAGAGTGGCATTGGAATCCATAGGCACATAAATAACCTCTTAAGAGGCATGGAGAAAACTTAAAAACAAATGTTGCAGGTATGCCACTGATATAAAATTATGAAACATAACTGCTTGCCAGTACTTAAGCCTACCTACACTACTGCCAGTAGGTGTATATACGAGGGACTGTAAAAAATGGTCTTTACTTTTCATTCTGCAACACGAAAAAGGGTGTCTGGCATGTACCTTACTTTTCATCCTAGTCTCGGTCCTTTTCAATGCACGTGGACCAGTGATCCAGAAACTTGCATGTTCAAAGAAGGTTTTCAGTTGATTGCAAAACCACTTTTGCACTGCTTTCTGCACCTGCACATCTGAGGAAAATCAGTGATCTTACAAAGCATTCTTGAGAAGCCCAAACATATTAAAGTTGGAGAGAGCAAGATCTTTGAATGTAGGGAGGGTGTTCCAGCAGTTCAAAATACAGTTTCTTGATGGCATCAGCGATGTGGTGAGCTGTGTACTGGTGGATGTTGACATCCAACAGTAGCACATTCTTGACAACAGACTGTATCATCTGGTGAGAATTGATAGCTTTAGCTTGTTTTCCAACAATTCACTGTAAGACATTTTGCTGATGGTTGTTCCCTTTGTCATGGCCTCTCCTAGTTTAGATCCATTAGCAATGCAAAAAATTGCATGCATAGCCTTTCCTGCTGATTGCAGAGTCTTCAGTTTTTTCGTATTTGGTGATACAGCGTGTTTCTACACCATACTTTGATGTTTTGACTCTGGCTTATAGTGGTAAACTCACATTTCATCAAAAGTGAATCACCTTCGCTGTTGAAACAGTTGGGTAAGAATAGGAATGTCAACATATTGCGCCTTGAGTTCTTAAGTAAGCTGTCTTGATACCCACTGTGCTTAAATGCTGTGGTTCAGTATCAGTTATAGATGATTTGATAGGCAGAACCATGACCTACATTTGAAGAAGATGCTGCCGTGTCAATAGTAACCTGACTATCTGCTAAACTCATCTCCTGAACTCGTTGAGTCTTTCAGGCCACGGTGAATGTTGATGGGCATCCTGCTCCCTCTTCATGTGTCACACTAGTCTAGCAACTTTCAGACATCTCAATCAGCAAATAAACACTGCCATGACATAGTACAGTCCCTGTATTGTGCTGAAAGTCTATGAAGAATTTCAGCTCCTTTCACACCATGCAACCAAAGATCATCACACATCTTTGGTGCAAACTAGTAGTAGAGTGGACATGTTAATGGTGTAACTAAGAGAATGCAGTTAATGTGTTTGGCATTGAAAGTCACATGCATGACTGCAGTGGTACAACTGTACGCATGCATGCGCAGAAGGTAGTGCGAGAAATTTAACGGTATCTTATGATGAAAGTATAGCTAATTTATTGACTATCCTGCGTAAAAGTACAAGATGCTCCACTAGCTTTCAGAACTATTCTCTGTATGGGGAAGGAGGATTAGGTTGGCGAGGTTAATAAGGAAGGGTAGGTCTCCAGGATGAGAGGAACGAGTCTACCCTCATCTTACAACAGGTCGGACAGCATGCTTGAGACAGATGCTGATGCCTAGCCGCCTCCACAAATATCTATGATGAAAATCAGGCATCAGATGAATCCTGACATGCAGTGAAGAGACCCCAATGCCATTAACATGAATTCCATTTTAAGGATTAACTTGTCCATCTTCTTTGTGGACTATGATACTGCAGCATTTGTACTGCTGTTCATAATGAGGAACTAGATTGATCAGTTATTTATTGTCCGAATTGACACAGAGCTACCAGTTGCACTCCTGTTCTGTTGCAGTCTCGTCATTGTGCCCACAAGCTCTAATTTGTCTGTAGTGATTGTCACCTGGTACTGTTGATCTCACACAACCACTATGAGGCAGAACTTCGCATGCTGACAGCCCTTCTTGCAGTAACATATCAGTACAACAACGGTTGAGCATGAAGTTACTCTGCGATGCGTGTTTATAGACATAGTGTGGCCTACTGAAATGTGCTGAAAATTTGTACACATCGTGTACTTTTATGCCGGTGGCTGTATGCAGCTATTTTCTGTAGTCAAAAGAATACTGAGAAAAGATTTTAGACTAGTCGTGAAGGTGGTCAAAAATCTTTGCTAAGAATTTTATGTCTGAATGACTCTGTGATTGGGGGAATTAGTTCTGTAGGCCAGCAAGAAATTCATTAACAACTTGATTTCATCCATGATGATTCAGAATTTTGACTCCATGAAAGTTTTTGCTGGAAGAAAGTTTCTCGTGTCAGTGTCTTTGGATAAAATATTCTCTGTCTTGTCACACCTGATTTGGGTGTGAGCGTGACCTTTCAATGGCTTCCCCGTTCCTGTCGTAAGAGTCGACTAGAAGGAGTCTCACACTTTCCGGTCCTATAAGTTCAAGTCCCATTTTATGGTTTGACGTGCCACTTCCCAAATTCTACAGAAGTGCGGGCCATATGGGGAAGGACACCTTACGAGGTGCATGAGTTATTCATAGTGTCCTTAGATTTGACCTCCTGAACCTCTTGTCACCTGCAATTCAACTATTTGGGCAAGGACACTTTCCTGGGTATGTCATCTTCTTCCATTGTCTCCTGTCCTCTTTCGCCCCCATGACAGTATTGGATTTCTCTGCACCAAATATCTAACACAGTAGCCAGTCCATTGTGCTGGGGCCATCATATACCCATTTAGTGGTAGCCCCCTGACAACACAGGAATTGCACTGCTGATGCCTGAGCTGTAAACTCCCCATGTATGCCAAGGAGTAGATGCCTGTCTTCCTGGGGCACCAGGACTCCCTGCAACGGCCATCATGCCAGGTGGCCTTTGCTGTGGCTGGGTGGCACCCGTGGGGAGAGCCCGTGATCAGAGTGCGTGGCATCAGGGCGGATGACCCGCAATGAAGTGGACTAAGTCATCTCGTGCTGGTGTCTGTACGGCGCCAGCAGAGTCTAAGAAGGGCAAGATTGAGTACAATGCTGACAGATATAATCTAAATCACTTCCCTCTTGCACTACAAGATGGGAGAAACTTAGGGCTACAGAAAGAAGAGAGCCATATTCGCCTTCGTATTTAGTCTGCAGCAGAATGGATGGGGACTCCTTTCTAACTATGAAGCCTCAATTTTTTGTTGAACATCTTGAGGATAAGTTTAGGGAAGTGACAGCACTGTCCAAGATGAGAAGTGGTGCAGTCTTGATTCAGACAGTATCCCCAGCCGAGTTCCAGGTGTTACTTGCTTGTGACCAGCTGGGTGATATTCCTGTTTCCGTCACTCCCCATAAAAGCCTCAACATGATTGAGGGGATTATTTTCCATAGCGACCTCCTCTTGCAGTCTGACGACGAGCTCCACGCCAGTCTAGAATGGAGGGGTGTTCATTTCATCCGGTGCATTTACAGATGACCCAAAGACAACAGGGTTGCTACCAATGCCTTCATCTTGGCCTTTGAGGGTGATTCATTGCCTGAAAAGGTCAAGGTGATGGTTTATTGCTGTGACATTAAAGCATACGTCCCTCCCCCTATGCGATGCTTTAAGTGCTGGAAATTCAGGCACATGTCTTCCCGCTGCACTTCCAGCACCACATGTCGAGACTGTGGACGTTCACCGCATCCAGATACTCACTGTGCGTCTCCTCCCACTTGTATCAACTGTAGAGAGCAGCACTCCCCCCGCTTGCCAAACTGCACAGTACCCATTTTTGGAGCAAGCCCCCCCCCCCCCAAACGCAGGGGACATCGGTCCCCTCCACCCAGCCAGAGAAGCAACAGCCTCCTCTGGCTACTCTCATGCAGAAGGGGTCCCTTGGGACCCTCTCTCCGAAGGTATCCACTAATGCCACAGCACACACGCGCCAGTGGCTAAAGGAGCCAAAAGCTGCTGGACGAAGAGCTTCACGGTCTTCCTCTGTACCTGAAGCTACTTTAGAAAGTCCTCCCAGCAAGCCCCTAAGGAGAAGCGAGAGGGCAAGCAAACAAAGAAGTGTGCTAAGAAAAAGGACCCTCTGGTGGCCCCAACACCACCAGTCCCTAGGAGTTCTGCACCTGCAGATGAGGTGGAGATCTCAGCGTCCCCTGAGGACCTGGATCTCACTAATGCCTCATCCACAAAAGGAATGGATACAAGTACTCAATTGGTGGCAGCAGGTGATCCTGAGGCATAACCTGCCTCCTTGCATGCTTCATGCCTTCCCAACCCCTTGATAACGCCATCCTCCAGTGGAATTGCTGCAGTTTTTTTCCACCGCCTGGCTGAGCTACGGCAACAGTTAAGCTTTCTGCATAGCCCTCCAGGAAACACTATAATAAGTGTCAGGTGGAGTTTGTGTCTATGTCCTGAACTCAGTATGCACTGAACATGTGCCGCTTCAAACCCCTCTTTGAAGCTGTGGCTGTCAGGAAAGGACGACAGAGGAAATAACTGTCTGCAAATTATATCTTCCTCCAGATGGTGCACCGCCCCTGAACACATTGGCTGCACTGATTCATCAACTCCCTAAACCTTTCCCACTTTTGGGAGATTATAACGCCCATAACCCTTTGTAGGGTGGCACTGTGCTTACTGCCTGAGGTAGAGATGTCGAAACTTTCCTGTCTCAACTTGACCTCTGCCTCTTAAATACTGGGGCCCCCACACATTTAATTGTGGCTCATGGCACCCCATCGGTCCACTGGAGAGCTCAAAATGACTTGTGTGGTAGTGAGCACTTTCCCATCTTTCTGTCACTCCCCTAGCACCATACCCCAGACATCTACAAAGATGGGCTTTAAACAAGGCAGACTGGGAAGTTTCACCTCTGCTGTCACCCTTGAATCTCCCCCACACGGTACCATCAATGTGGTAGTTGAGCAGGTCCTAGAACGATCGTTTCTGTGGCGGAAAACATGATCCCTTGTTCTTTAGGGTGTCCCCAGCGAAAGTCAGTACTTTGGTAGTTGCTGAGGCCATTATAGAGCGTTGGTGAGCTCTACAGCAACATAAGCGGCACCCCTTCCTAGAGCACCTAATAGCTTTTAAATGGCTCCATGCCCGTGTTCGCCAACTTATAAAAAGACAGAAACAGGTATGTTGGGAGAGGTACGTCGCGACCATTGGGTGCCATGTGTCACCTTCCCTAGTCTGGACAAAGATCAGACATGTTTGTGGTGTGCGTACCAGACCCTGACAGGTGTTACTGGCGTTTACGTCAATGGTGTGTTATCTACTGAAAAGCTATTGCCGAGCAGTTTGCTGAACACTGTGCTCGAGCCTCCGCCTCAAAGAATTATCCCCCAGCAATTCGCACCCTCAAACGGCAGATGGAAAGGAAATCCCTCTCACTGAACACAGTGAACCCTATACTGCTCCATTTACAGAGTGGGAGCCCCTCACCATCCTTGCACATTGCCCCGACACAGCACCTGGATCAAATTGGATTCACAATCAGATGATAAAACATCTCTTGTCTGACTACAAGTGACGTATCTTTGTCATCTTCAACTGGATCTGGTGTGATGGCATCTTTCCATCGTAATGACAGGAGAACACAATCAATACAGTGCTCAAATCCAGTAAAAACCTGCTTGATGTGGATAGCTATTGACCCATCAGCCTCACCAATGTTCTGTGTAAGCTGTTAGAACGTATGGTAAGTTGGTGGTTGTGTTGGGTCCTGGAGTCATGTGGCCTACTGGCTCCATGCCAGGGCAGTTTCCGCCAGGGTTGCTCTACCATTGACAATCTAGTTTTCCTCGAGTCTGCCATCCGAATGGTCTTTTTCCAGACTCCAACACCTGGTTGCCGTCTTTTCTGATTTACAAAAAGCTTAGGACACAACCTGGCGACATCATATCCTTGCCATATTATATGAGTGGGGTCTCTGGGGCCCGCTCCCAATTTTTATCCAAAATTTCCTGTCGCTTTGTACTTTTCTGTGTCCAAGTCAGTGCATCCCATAGTTCCCCCCATATAAAGGAGAATGGGGTCCCGCATGGCTCTGTACTGAGAGTTTCTCTATTTTTAGTGGTCATTAATGGTCTAGCAGCAGCTGTCAGGCCATTGGTCCACTTTCTCTGTATGCAGACGACTTCTGCATTTCGTACTGCTCCTCCAGTACTGGTGTTGCTGAGCATAGCCTACAGGAAGCCATCCATAAGGCGCAGTCATGGGTTCTAGCCCACGGCTTCCAGTTTTCAGCCGCAAAGTCATGCACTTCGGTCGGCGTCGTACCATTCATCTGGAACCAGAACTTTACCTTAACGATGATCCGCTCACTGTAGTGGAGACTTATCGATTCTTAGAACTGGTTTTCGATGCCCGATTGACGTGGCTTCCTCATCTTCATCAGCTGAAGCGGAAGTGCTGGCAGCACCTCAATGCCCTCCGCTGCCTGAGCAGCACCAACTGGGGTGCAGATCGCTCTACAGTGCTGGAGCCCTTGTTCGATCCAGCCTTGACTATGGGAGTCTGGTTTATGGTTCGGTGGCACCCTCAGCATTGCATTTACTCGACCCAGTGCACCACTATGGCATTCAACTGGCAACAGGAGCTTTTAGGACGAGTCTGGTGACCAGCATCCTGGTGGAGGCCGGAGTCCCTTCATTGAAGGTTAGGTGTGCACAACTGCTCGCCAGTTACATTACACACATTCATAGTTCCCATGAGCATCCGAATTACTGTCTCCTTTTCCCATCCACGGTGGTTCATCTCCCACATCGGAGGCCCAGGTTAGGGCTTAAGATTGCGGTTCGCGTCCAATCTCTTCTGTCGTTCGCGTCCAATCTCTTCTGTCGGAAGTGGAGTCTTTGCCTTTACCACCTATACTCTAGGTCCATTCATGTACACCTACATGGTGTACACCTAGGCCGAAGCTTCACCTAGACCTTTCACATGGTCCTAAGGACTCGGTTAACCCCGCAGCTCTCTGCTGTCATTTCCTCTCGATTCTTGACATGTACAGGGACCATGAAATGGTTTACACTGACGGTTCGATGGCTGATGGTCACATTGGCTTCATGTTTGTTCATGGAGAACATATTGAACAGCACTCCTTGCCAGATGGCTGCAGTGTTTTCACTGCAGAGCTGACGGCCATTTCTCATGCTCTTGAGCACGTCCGCGCATGCCCTGGTGAGTCATTTCTTCTGTGTACTGACTCCTTGAGCAGCCTACAAGCTATCGACCAGTGCTACTCCCGCCATCCTTTGGTAGCGACCATCCAAGAGTCCATCTATGCCCTGGAATGGTCCAGTCGTTCCATGTTTGTGTGGACCCCAGGCCACGTTGGAATCCCAGGAAATGAACTAGCTGACAGGCTGGTCAAACAGGCTGCACGGAAACCACTGCTGGAGATCGGCATCCCTGTAACTGACCTGTGATCATTGTTACGCCGCAAGGTTTTTCAGATTTGGGAGACGGAATGGCATAATCTCAGTACACACAACAAACTGCGTGCCTATAAGGAGACTACAAATGTGTGGAAGACCTCCATGCAGGTCTCTCGCAGGGAATCTGTGGTTCTCTGCAGGCTCCGCATTGGCCATACATGGCTAATGCATGGTTACCTTCTCCATTGTGAGGACCCACATCGGTGTCACTGTGGCTTACATATGACTGTTGTCCACATCTTTGCTGGACTGCCCACTTTTAGCCACTCTGCAGCAGACTTTTAACCTTCCCAGCACCCTAACTTCGGTGTTGGGCGACAATGCCTCAACAGAAGATTTAGTTTTACGTTTTATTCCTGAGGGCAGTTTTTATTGTACCATCTAAGGATGGATATTTAGCCTTCTCTCTGAGGTTGCCACTCTCCCTCCATTTTAACTCTGTTGCACTTTCTTTGCATTTGTTTGTCTTGGTGGTCGTCTTTTTCTCTACATGTGTTCATCTTGCCTTGTCTTTTTGGGGTGGACATTTTAATGGTTGCAGAGTGGCTGGCTCATCCTCTTTTATTATTGTGATCAGCTAGCCCAGACCATCTGCTCTATGGTTTTAATACCTTCTTCTGCTTTTCCTTGTGGTGTATGTTTTCCCTGTTTTTTGTTCATTCCATTCGTTTTCTTTTTAGGCGTGGTGTTGGATGTTTTTGTACCTTGAACCTTGGTTGTGTCAGGAAAAAGGAACTGATGACCCTGTAGTTTGGTCTCTTTATACCCCAAACCAACCAACCAATCAATGGCTTCCCCAACAGTCACCATCAGGAGCAACTGACTGGTGAAGCTGCTAATGTGGAGGCCTTGTGTAACTAATAGTGGGAATTAAAATCTTGAACTCTTAGGAAACAGAGAATACTTTATACACAGTTTCTTCTTCCTGCTAAAATGGAAAGGTTTTCAACGAAATGCAACTTACCCATTTAAAACATTTTGTAGGCTTTGTGAAATATATCTGGCACTTTGGTTAGAAGTCTGCTCCAAGTGCTGATATTGAAAGTGCTACTGCTTTCTTGGCATGTAAGGAGATCAAAGACTTAGTTGTGAATATGATTAACGTAGTGTGTCAGAATGAATCACATTTCCTATGCCCAGTTTGTAATCCATTTCTGTAACTTTTTATAGACTAAAAGCAACAAAGCTGCTGAAATGAAGTTGTCAGGAAGAGAATGGATGCAGATGTAAACTCAGTGTACCGGAAAAACTGCACGAGTCAAGATTAAGATGGTATGATAATGCGAAACAGATGGAAGGAAACAGGAAAGCGAAGAAATTCCTTGAAATGATTATAAATCGGAAAAGACATTTCAAACAGCCAAGAATCGACTTAGTGAAGAAGGACATTGTGACAAAAGTGGTCTCCTTTGGGATGGGGTTCACGAGGAAGAGCTGTAGAACAATAAAAAAGGTGTAAAAGGCTATTCATCTGCACCCAGGGAACTGGAGCTGTGACATGATGATGATGATGACAATGATGACGAAAAGCATCTATCTATGGATATAATCATTTCACTTGAACTACAAAACCCAGTTTTGTGTATGTCATACAACTTGTGCTATACCTCCAGTGAAGGGAGGAGGGCTTAAACAGTGAAAAATCTGCCATCATCTGGAAGCTCAGCTTAAAAAACCACTACGCTTTACTAGACAGAGCTAGAAACATATATATAATCTGAAACTGGTAAAACATGTTTTTCAGTAAAAACTGGAAACACACATATTTATTATTAAAACATTTTACAAGATATTGCCAGGAAATATCGAGAATTACACAGAAAGCAGTAAACCCACACTCTTCCATGGTGATTAGGACGCTAAAGATGCCATCCTGATTGGCTTGATGTAACTGTAACATTTCCACTGCTGCTTCCATTTGGAGGGCTTTTTGAATGGTTGAGAGGAGTTACACAATCCAGTGAGCAGCAGCCTTTGTAGTGTTCAAAATATTGTGCATGATGTTGAAAACTGACCAATAACTGATTTCCACTTTTTCCAAAATGGCTTCAATTGTAGCATGTTAGTTTTTGAACACTAGAACGTCGAATTATGTGCAAGGAGAAGGAGATTTTATGAAATAGTTAGGAAAAACAGAAAACTAATTCTATATTACAAGAAATATTGTGCTGTCATATGGATATTGATCAAAACATTAAGGAAATAAATTTGAATAATGTCTTAAATTAATTACTCAGATAGAAAAATTAAATCTTTATATACAGTAGTTAAAAGATAAAACAGGAATTAAGTTAAAGAATTTGAGAGCTCTCTTATTAAAGAAAACATGTAAATAATCAAATAGCAATCAATAGCTAACACACCTAATAACACATGTTGGAAGTAGCCTAGAAGATAGGCATGCATAACTGAAGGAATAACCCTATAGATGTTAATATAACCTCAAACTTTTCACAAATGTTGCAGTTATCTATCAAACTAACTGTTTGAAAGAGGCTGTGCAAATATACAGTCAGATCTTGATAAGATCTCAAAGAGGTGCAGAGATTGATGGCTTGCTTCAAATGCTGAGAAATGTAAGATTGTACACTTTCCAAAACAAAAATGACTATAATATCAATGACCCACAGTGGGAACTGATCAACTCATACTCATACAAATACTCATAAAATCTGTTTGGTATATAAGCGTCACTTGAAATAGAACACTCGAGCTTTTGATGGTGATCATTGCTGTCATCATCAGGGGAAAAGAGCCACCAATTACTGGGAATGAGATCATTTGCTACTTATGTAGGTGTGATAGCAGTGAGTGAAACTTTCCAGAGAGGACCAATGTGCACAAGTGCAGGAAGGCAAATTGGGCACTCATACGAGCTCTGGCCTACTGTGAAACCAGTGACATCAGTAACAGGAGGAACAGGCACCACATTTGGAAATGTTGCCCCCCACCCCTTCATCCACAAGCATTCAAATAACCTATCTTTGCTTTTGTTTGACGTCCAAAGTACATCCCTGTGACCTACCAAGTGTACCCCTAGTCCCCATTAAAATTTTGGTTTATTCTAATTTTGGCGACCTCCTTTATGATGAAATCCCAAAATGGCGATGTATAAGCCAAGAAACTCATCTTTTCAAATAGTATTCTTTGTCTGTTTTCCAGGCGACGTTCATTTATGGCCAACTTCTCAAGCTCTTTTTGTTTAATATGTCACAAGTGCTCAGCAACAGTGTGAATAGTTATACAGATGCTGCCACGCAGGGACATCATAACAGAATTACATCACCTTTACCTGTGTGTATCTCTGAGACAGGCTGGGACACTAGTCTCAGTCCATGTGTCTGCAGCACACGTCCTATCTTGCTGCTCATGGCCACACAGTATGAAAGGAATGCAGCTAGCTTGGCTTCTTTTTGCTATTCATGGGGTGTCCTATGTCGGTGGCACGTGAAGTCCCTTGCAGTGTGCCAGTTGATGTAACCATTTTCCCTGACACATGTCTTTAAATGCTGCAATTTAGATGGTAGATGAAACATCCTGGCAGATTAAAACTGTGTGCTGTAGCAATACTCAAACTTGGGACCTTTCCCTTTCATGGGCAAGTGCTCAACTAACTGAATTACCCAAGCATGACTCATAACCCATCCTCACAGCTTTACTTCTGCCAGTACCTTGTCTCCTACTTTCCAAACTTCACAAGAGCTATCCTGTGAAACTTGCAACAGTAGCACTCCTGGAAGAAAGGATATTGCAGAGACATGGCTTAGCCACAGCCTGGGGGATGTTTCCGGTACAAAATTTTCACTCTGCAGCAATGTGTGCACTGATATGAAACTTCCTGGCAGATTAAAACTGCGTGCAGGACCAAAACTATGACTCAGGACCTTTTCCCTGTGTGGGCATGTGCTCTACCAACTGAGCTAACCAAGTACAACTCACAGCCCATCCTCACAACATTACTGTATCCTACCTTGCAACCTTCACTGAAGCTCTCCTGTGGAACTTGCATGTCTCCACAATATCCTTTCTTCCAGGAGTGATAATCTTGCAAGCTTCGCAGGAGAACTTCTGTGAAGTCTGGAAGGTGGGAGTCAAGGTACTGGAGGAAGTAAAGCTGTGAGGGCGGATTGAGAGTCATGCTTAGGTAGCTCAGTTGGTAGAGCACTTGCCTGCGAAAGGCAAAGGTCCTGAGTTTGAGTCTTGGTCTGGCACACAGTTTTAATCTGCCAGGAAGTTTCACATCAGCATACGAGCCATTGCAGAGCAAAATTTTCATTCTGGAAACATCCCCCAGGTTGTGGCTAAGTCACGTCTCTGCGGTATCCTTTCTTCCTGTAGTGCTAGTCTTGGAAGTTTCACAGGAGAGCTACTGTGAAGTTTGGAAGGTAGGTGACAAGGTACTGGCAGTAGTAAAACTGTGAAGATGGGTCATGAGACATGCTTGGGTAGCTCATTGGTAGAGCACTTGCCCACGAAAGGCAAAGGTTCCAAGTTTGAGTTTGTCTGGTACACAGTTTTAATCTGCTGGGCAGTTTCATATCAGTGCACACTCTGCTGCAGAGCAAAAATTTCATTCTACACTGCAGATGATTGTTGTGAGAAATAATCTTGCTCTGCATACTAACATGTTAATTATCACTTTCTCATGTACTGGGTGGTGAAAGCTTGTTTGTGCTCAAGTACTGTTCACTGTGCATTGGTTTTCTCTAATGATGATCCCCAGCCTCCTGCCTTCACTCATCTAAAACGTGCAAGAAGGGTAGGTTGCCATTCCCCTCGATCTCAATAGTAAATTTAATATTTGGATGGACACCGTGCATGTGACTGATGAACCACTGCAGTGCATTTGCACCATCAGGTCATATCATTAGGATGTCATCAACATAGCGTAGCAAGCAAGACATGCAGCATCACTGAGTTCAGGCTTGCTTACCATTGTACTCCATGAACTAGTTCACAACAGCTGGAGACAATGGGATACCGTCACTGTGCCTTCTGTCATGTCATAATATTCGTCATGGTACAGGAAGTACATTGTCATAAGGGCATGGCACAAAACTAGACACTCTGAGATGTAAAGTGTTGGCCCTAAAGATTCAGTATGTTTTTACCGGCATACTTTCAGCACGACATCTGACAATATTAGATATCATTAGTGAAATACAACAGTGCATTAGGCATCTCTTGGCAGCTGTGATTTTTAAGTGCAGAAGCTGCCTTATGATGTTTCCTTAATGCTCTCTATACCCACCTTGTTCAGGCTTGGGACTAGCAACAGCAACTACTCAGCTATTCAATCCATTCACTAGGTACTGCTGGTGGAGTTTTGAAAACTATTATTAAAAAGTAAAATATACTTTTTAAGTCTTTGATTTGTTGTGAATCTTATAGGCTTCTGTTTAAACTTGCAGAACAGTTCTTCCTGTCGGATGCAGAACTTAGAGATGACGTTCCTAATGAATATCTGAGCCACAAGGAGAAATTTGAGAATTCTATTAAGAAGGCTTGTGCATTATTCAAGAAAGTAAATGAGTCCAGTGGAGGAGGTGGAAGTGTTGATGGTTACAGGTATGTACTTTAAAATGCTGCAGCTACTTCCAAAAAAAACAGCATTAACTCTACTTAAATTATATGTAGCAATAAGGACAAAGTTCCATTTTTAATATCTTTCTATTAAATATTACCGCTATTTTTCTCTTTTAGGCAAGTTTTGGGTGGTATGCTTGGCAGTGCGGTTCTGAATGATGGAAATCCATTTGCGCTTCACTTTGTCATGTTTATTCCAACAATTATGGGCCAAGGAAATGTGGAACAACAGGCATATTGGGTTGGAAGAGCATGGAGTTGTGACATCATTGGAACATATGCGCAGGTATTTCTTCTGCTAGCTTTGTGCTTTTTGCGTGTACTGTTGTGTAAAAAGAAGCATATGCATAGCAAATATAGTGTACATTGAAAGACATTCTGAAGTTACTAGACGGAAAATTAAGTTTGATATCAACATTCCTTTAATATACATATATATTATTGGTATTTGGATGCTAACCAAGTATGTTAGTGTTTTTTGTTTCATTCCGTCAGTAATATATTTCAATGGAAAGGTAACTTGACACAGTTTTTATGTGTGGAAGTGAAAGGGATGGGGGGGAGATGATTACTTTACATGACAGAGGCCACAAATGAGCTCAACGAGTACAGTATTTTTTGACGTACAAATGCAGACAGGTTTTGTGGGTAAAGATTACAAAATTTAATGTCTGAAATACATATATGGGCTTATGCACCATTTTATGTACATTATGCATGTCTTTGAGCATGGCATCACTTTAATATTATGCCAGAGGTATGTACATGTACACAAATAATGTGACTTTGACACCATTTTTACACCAGAGATAAATATCTTTTGTAAATAATGTAACTTGGCATCATTTCTACACCAGAGCTAACTGTTGCCAGTTTTACAAATCATTTTAATACTACACTCTGATTGGTTGGAGAGAGGAAAGGGAGGGCGGTTATAAAATACAATTGAGAGAGAGAGGATTTTTTAAAGGCATTTTATTAGTTGATTGATTAATTTTATTGAGTGATGATGTCACTAATAAGAATGATGACTTTATGTGTATATGTCGAGGTCATTTATGATGTCATGTTTGACCTGCATGATCATGTGATTACCTTGAAGGTCACTTCAAAGTCAGAGTGCACTGTAATTTAAATACAATTGGACTGCAAGGTTCGCAGGAGAGCTTCTGCAAAGTTTGGAAGGTAGGAGACGAGGCTCAGTTGGTAGAGCACTTGCCCGCGAAAGGAAAAGGTCCCGAGTTTGAGTCTCGGTCTGGCACACAGTTTTAATCTGACAGAAAGTTTCACAATTGGACTAGTTGGATTTTTAAAAATTCAATTATTTATTAAAACTACTTTCCAACTGGATGCCTCCTTTGAATACTTTACTGTGATCAGCTGGAGAGATGAGAGATTTTAAATTTCGTACTAACACAATTGGGCTATTTCCACCATTTTGGATTTTTTTGATTCTTTCATTTTTAATACTTTGCTGTGATTGGTTGGAGATAGGGGAGGGGGAGGTGGAATTGGGGTGTGGCTTGCCACCGGTAAGGATGACAGCATCACTTATAAGGCTGATAACATCTCTAGATCAATGACCTTGCTCATCTGACATCACAAATGTAAACAAAGTGAGCCAGAACATACATTGCATTCCCAATAATTACTTTTCACTTAGATGTAAGTTTAAGTAAATGATGAAGTTGTAAATATCAGTTTGCTTTGTACCATGTTAAAATTATGTGCACATATTTTGCCAGCAGATAGATCATTCATAACGACCAACATGTCGTGATTGATATAGTGCATGCTTAGGCTGTTCATGTTGAACCACTTACAACATTGTGTGTGAACTCTGTCATCCTTAGCATGGTTACATCGAGAAGTAGAATAGTGATTGAGTGAACTTATATTTCAGAGATATGAAGGCCCATAGTCCTTTAGCTGGACCACTTCAGGCAGAAGATGAGATGGCTCGTTGGTAAAGCCATCACTGACTCATTTCCCTTAACTTTCTCAAGTGGGTTATTGCCCAGTCTCACATAATTTCCATCTCATCTACCCACCTTGTTCCAGGAAAATATTTTCCCAGCCCAAATATTACAAGTCCATTCACTTACATGTTATCTGTTGGCTGCACTTCACATCCGAGAAAAGTATAAGAAATTTTACCAAGTGCTGTAGTTTATGAACTGAGGTAGCACTTGGGGGGGTGGGGGTGACAAATTCTCGTCCAACCTTCAAAATTAGATTTTCTGTGGTTTTTTCTAAATCATTTCAGGGATATGCTGATGTCATTACTTGAAACTGTCACAATTGATCTACGTACCCAATATCGAACAATCCAAACTTGTTCTCCATTTCTACTGGCCACATCATCATCACAGGACCTCAGACCACAATCATATTAGTTTTTTAGGAATTGTGTACATTTATAATGGGAAAGCTATTTTGCGAGGAAATGGCTGGTATCTTTCTTCAAGGTGGGTGCTGCATATTAGACTACACATCCTGGGCCCTCAAGGGGCTCACAGCTCTTTTGAAGGTACATGGGTGGCACGCATGAGGCCCTGAACTATTGCAGCCTTTCCCATTCACTTCCCCACACCCACTCTTTCCCTCCTCCCCTCTTTCTCCCATGGTGTTTTCCTCTATGAATACCCAGCTATTCCCTCAGTTTTGCAATTCCTTTCTGCCTTGTTTTTCGATGTTTTCACTTTCCCTTCTTTCCAGCTCTTTCTGTTGCCCCCTGGGGTTTGACCTCCATCCCTAGCATCTCCAGCATTTTCTTCTCCTCTGTCCTTCTCTGCCATAGCCCCGCCCCCTTCTGCAAGGTCACCAGAATGTGTCGTCTGCCCACGTGGTGGGGCAGTTAAGTATCTATCAGGCTGAGCCCCCTGGCAACATAGGGCTCACACTTCTGGTACCTGAGCTGTCACTGCCTTATATATGCATAGGAGCTCATCTTTTTGGAGTACTGGAACTCCTACCAATGACTACTGTGCCAGGCAGCCCTTGCTGCAGCTGGGTGGTGCCCACAGAGTGAGCCCTGATCGGAGTGGGTGTTACTTGGGCAGATGCTTAGCACTTGAGAGAGAACCACTCCTGTCTGAAAAGATGGCTACAGAAGAGTGGCCAGAAATGTGGAGCTTAGCAAGAAAGCACCATGTTTCTGGCCGCTCTTCTGTGACCATGTCTTCAGTAGGAACTGTTCTCTCCCTGCTCCTACATTTGCTTCCTCAAAACCCTCCCCTCCTCAGCCACCTCCTGGGACTAGGGCCAGACATGCTGGCTTGGGGTGAAACCCTTTCCCCGTTATGTACCCCTGCAGGTCCAGGGGTTAGGATAGGCCTGAGGTATTCCTGCTTGTCGTAAGAGGTGACTAAAAGGAGTCTCTCACGCTTCGGCCTGTATGTGATGGTCCCCTGTCGGGTTTGACCTCCATTTTTTCCAAATTTTCCCAAAGAGCGAGTCAATTGAGGAAGGGTGCCTTACATGGTGCATCGCATCCATCATGTGCTGAGACCTCTCGCATCCTTCGTTGAAGAGGGTCTGCACTTCCACTCATTCTCCAACTGTTGGGTGAGATCACCCTCCTGGGTGCATTTTCGTCCATCCACTGTGCATCATAATTTTCTGTGATGACGATGATAATGGACCTGTTTGCTTGGTTGCACCTGATATCCAGCACAGTAGCCAGTCTGTTGTGGTGGGGCTGCCATGTACCCTGTTGGTTGTAGCCCCCTGACCACACAGGGATCGCTCTGCTGATACCTGCACCATTAACTCCCCACGTGTGCCAAGGAGTAGATGTCCATTACCCTGGAGCATCGGGAATCCTGGCCATGGGCATCCTGCCAGGTGGCCTTTGCTGTGGCTGAGTGTCACCCGTGGAGAGCCCCCCTGGTCGGAGGTGTGGCATCAGGGCAGATGATGCGCGAGGAAGCATACTGTGTCATCACTTGCTGGTGATCACACACCAGGAGTCTCTAAGCTTTCCACGTCTCAGTACACTGCAAGGAAGTATGACCCTAAATCATTCCCCTCCCTGGCCACACCATGGGAGGAACACCAAGCTAAGGATGGCAGCAAACCTTATTTGCATCAGTACCTCGTATGTACAAGAGGTGATGGGGCTCCTTTGTTTCAATGAAGCCTCAGTTTTTCATTGAGCGTTTAGAGGATAAGTTTGGGGAGGTGGAGGGCTTGTCCGAAATGTGGCTCCTCCCCACATGGTGCCATCGATGTTTTGGTTGAGCAGGTGGTTTCTGCGGTGAAAAATGTGATCCCTCGTTCTTTGGGGTGCCCCCGGTGAAAGCCGGTACCTCGGTGGTCGCCAGAAGTCACTGAGGCAATTAAAGAGTGTCGGCAAACTCTACAGTGACATAAGCAGCACCCTTCCACAGAGCACCTTATAGCCTTTAAATGGCTCTGGGCCTGTGTTCACCAGGTGAAAACAGGAGTGTTGGGAGAGGTATGTCTCGACCATTGTGTGCCTTACGTCACCTTCCCAAGTCTGGACAAAGGTCAAACAAGTTTTTGGGTACCAGACCCCAATAGGTGCCCCTGGCATTACCATCGATGGCGTGTTATCTACCGACGCAAACACAATTGCCGAGCACTTTGCTGAGCACTATACTCGAGTCTCTGCATTGGAGAATTAACCCCAGCCTTTCACATTCTCAAACGGCGGATGGAAGGGAAAGTCCTTTCGTTCACTACATGCCACAGTGAACCCTATAACTCCCCATTTACAGAATGGGAGCTCCTCAGTGCCCTTGTACATTGCCCCAACACAGCTCCTGGGCCAGATCAGATCCACAGTCAGATGCTTAAACATCTCTCGTCTGACTACAAGTGACAGCTCCTCATCATCTTCAACCGGATCTGGTGCAATGACATCTTTCCATTGCAGAGGTGGGAGAGCACCATCATACCAGTGTTCAAACCTGCCAAAAACCCACTTGATGTGGATAGCTATCAGCCCATCAGCTTCACCAACATTCTTTGTAAGCTGCTAGAACATATGGTGTGTCGGCGGCTAGGTTGGGTCCTGGAGTCAAGTGGCCTACTCGCTCCATGACAGCGTGGTTTCCGCCAGGGTCGCTCTACCACTGATAATCTTGTGTTCCTCGAGTCTGCCATCTGAACAGCCTTTTCCAGACTCCAACACCTGGTTGCCGTCTTTTCTGATTCACGAAAAGCTTAGGACATGACCTGGCAACATCATATCCTTGCCACATTATGTGAGTGGGGTCTCTGGGGCCTGCTCCCAATTTTTATCCAAAATTTCCTGTCGCTTTGTACTTTTCTGTGTCCAAGGTGGTGCCTCCCATAGTCCCCTATATCCAGGAGAATGGCATCCCGCACGGCTCTGTATTGAATGTGTCTCTATTTTTAGTGGCCATTAATGGTCTAGCAGCAGCTGTATGTCCGTCCATCACACCTACTCTGTATGCAGATGACTTCTGCGTTTCATACTGCTCCACCAGTGCTGGTGTTGCTCAGCAGCACCTAAAAGGAGCCATCCACAAGGCACATTCATGGGCTCTAGCCAACGGTTTCCAGTTTTCAGCCGCAAAGTCGTGCATTTCTGTCGGTGTCGTACCATTCGTCCGAAACCAGAACTTTACCTTAATGATGATCCACTCACTGTAGTGGAGACATATCGATTCTTAGGACAGGTTTTTGATGCCCACTTGACTTGGCTTCTTCACCTTTGTCAGCTTAAGCAGAAGTTCTGGCAGCAGCTCAATGCTCTACGCTGCCTGAGCAACACCAACTAGGGTACAGATTGCTGTATGCTGCTGCAGCTCTACAGAGCCCTTGTTCAATCCCGCCTTGACTATGGGTGTCTGGTTTACAGTTTGGTAGTGCCCTCAGCATTGTGTTTACTCAACACAGTGCACCACTGTGGCGTTTGACTAGTGATGGGAGCTTTTGGAATGAGTCCGGTGACCAGCATCCTGGTGGAAGCTGGGATCCCTCCATTGAAAGTTAGGCATGCATAACTGCTCGCCAGTTATGTTGCACATGTTCGTAGTTCTCCTACACATCCGAATTACCATCTCCTTTTCCCACCCATGGCAGTTCATCTCCTGCATAAGTAGCCCAGGTCAGGGCTTATAATTGCAGTTAGCTTCTGATCCCTACGATCTGAACTGGAGTCCTTGCCTTTACCACCTATACTTGAGGTCCATTCATGTACACCTCCATGGTGTACACCCAGGCCGCAACTTCACCTGGATCTAGTACATGGCCCTAAGGACTCAGTTAATCCCGTGGCTCTTCGCTGCCATTTCCTGTTCATTCTTCATGTACCAAGTGCATGAAGTGGTTTGCACTGATGGCTCGATGGCTGATGGTCACGTTGGCTTTGCGTATGTCCATGGAAGACATATTGAACAGCATTCCTTGTTTGATGGCTGCAGTGTTTTCACTGTAGAGCTGGTGGCTATATCTCGTGCTCTTGAGCACATCAATTCGTGCCCTGGGGAGTCGTTTCTTTTGTGTGCTGTCTCCTTGAGTAGCCTAGAAGTTATCGACCACTGCTACCCTCGTCATCCTTTGGTAGCGACCATCCAGGAGTCCATCTGTGCCCTGGTAAGGTCCAGTCGTTCTGTGGTGTTTGTCTGGACCCCAGGTCACTTCAGAATCAGAGGCAACAAACTTGCTGACAGGCTGGCCAAACAGGTTACGTGGAAACTGCATATGGAGATCGGCTTCTCTGAACCTGACTCCTTTTCTGCCCTCGAACAATGTGCACATTCAGTGGTCTTCATCTGGACCCTGGGTCATGTTGGGGTCTCGGGGAATGAACTCGGTTACAGGCTGGCCAAATTGGCTACTGGCAAGCCACCTTTTGAGATTGGTATTCCAGAATCAGACATTTGATTAGTATTAAGCCGTTAAGTTCTAAGGATCAGGAATACAGACTGGCATACTCTGAATTTGCTGAACAAACTACTGTTTGTCGTCTCCGCACCAGCCATACTTTGCTGATTCATGATCATCTCCTCCATTGTGAGGATCTGCCCCACTGTCAATGTGGTGCCCGTTTTACAGTAGTCCACAATTTGCTGGACTGTCCTAACTTAGCTGCCCTGCAGCAGACGCATAATCTTACTGATTCGCTATCCTTGGTGTTAACGGACTATCCCTCAGTGTTTGACCTGATTTTATGGTTCTTCTCTAAGGGATGATGCCTCATCCTTGTTGGCCGATTGAGGGGATGCCAGGACGCCCATTGCCTCCTCTGCCCCAAAAGGACAGCAGCTGTCTGGGCTTGGCGACCTGCCCCAGTCCTCACCTTATCTCCCTTTCTCCTCTTGTTTTCCCTTCTTGTGTGCTCTGTTTGATATGGTATTCTTCCTCTGTTTTCTTGTGCATCTCTCACCCTGTCCATGCTTGTAGTTTTTTCCTAGTATTTTTGGGTGGGGTGACGCTCGTAAGTTGCAGGGATATGTCCCCCATCGCACTTTCTGCCTTTTGGGCCTCTTTCTGCTCCCTGGACAGAGCACCTCACTCACTTTTCTTCCTTTCCCCCCTTTCCTTCTTCCTTGTTCCTTTCTCAAGACTTTGTTGACATTTGGTAGACCTTGAGATTTTCTTTCACTGGGTTTCGTACACTAGGCCCTTCTATGGTGTGTACTTTTGTTGACTTGCCTTTTCCGTGTGTGTGTGCGTGTGTGCGTGTGTGTGTGTGTGTGTGTGGGTGGGTGGGTGGGAAGCTTGATTTCCTCATAGTTTGGGCCCTTTAATCACTAAACCAACCAACCAACTCACTCCTTGGCTTCAGTATTGACAGGGATCCTGTTGTCAGGCTGACATTATGGAAGAGCTGCACCGTTGATGATAGGTTGCCACCTTGTGCATTCATTTATAAGTTTGTATGTTGCTAGTTCTTTGTGATGGTAGTTGATGTAGATTTTTCTGGAAAAATTGCTTTATGAAAACATCAGATAGCAAAATTAGTACTTGTTAACATTTGTGCAACTGTTTACAGGAATGGATCACTGAACAATATAGACAAATATGTGTGAGTTAAGAATTATGTAATTGTTAGTCATTCATTTTAAATGTAAAGAAACTCATAGAAGTTCCCTAATTTTAGTTTTATATCTTTCATCTTTCATTATTTTCAGACGGAACTGGGACATGGTACTTTTATTAGAGGGCTGGAGACAACGGCACATTACGATCCTAAAACTAAAGAATTTGTTTTGAATTCTCCTACATTAACATCGTACAAATGGTGGCCTGGTGGATGTAAGTTATGGTTTCATTTCCTTCACCCTTTAGCACATTTAAAAGTTTTTTTGATATAAATAGAGTATGCAGCATGCTAAACATACCCATTATCATCATAAAAAATATCTGTATGTTCTCAAATTATATCATGATTGAAAATTGCTACCTTAACATGCCTTCAAGCTGTGTGCCCACAAACGAAAGTTTTATTTGACTTTCTTTTCTGTGCAGTGTTTTCAGTACAGTTTGTTATTCATGACATACAGTTTTGACTGTTGGGTCATGGAACTCTGCCTGTTACAGACATATGTGCAGTGCTTGTTTTACTTGGATGGGGAGGGTGCCAAGGGAGTTACTTGTGGGTGGACTTATTTTATTAAAGCAAAAACTACCAACTCAAGTTATAACGTTTCTCACTTGTACATTTCAATGCCTCAGGAGTCCTCTGTATGGTCTTCTTGCCTCACTGACTACTAAATAACTGCTTTGAATGGTTACCAAATAACTGGAAACAACACAGATGAATTTAAGTTTTACTTCATTTTAAATTTACTGCACCTCAAGCATATTTACAATGATTATCTCGAACATCAATTTAAAAATATATATGCCTCTTAACACCAGGTCAGTGCTTATATATGCTCCATTTAGCCTAATGTAATTCTACAAGTAGTAGTTCATAGTCATGACAGTAACTATCTTCAGTGGATGCACATCTCAGACCCACATAGTAACTGTACTCAGTGACCGCAAAACCTTGACTGCCCCTGGCTGGAGTAGAATATACGCACCTCAACAAAAGTCTGGAATATCATAGAGTGTACTACAATGACTTCTTATAATAAACCAATTGAGGTTTTTAAAACACCTTTTTAACAAAATAAACATAGTTCCTTCTGAAAACAAGAACAATTGTGGTTAGTTACAAAAAATCCTTGCAGAGCAAAGCAGACCCTCTCTTAAGTGTACATCTTGCAATAAAAACAGTGATAATCTTTACCTCATCATGATGATTATCCTTACAAGGGAACCTCCCCATCGCACCCCCTTCAGATTTAGTTATAAGTTGGCACAGTGGATAGGCCTTGAAAAACTGAACACAGATCAATTGAGAAAACAGGAAGAAGTTGTGTGGAACTGTGAAAAAATAAGCAAAATATACAAACTGAGTAGTTCATGGCAAGATAGGCAACATTAAGGACAAAAGAAAGGCAAGAGCGCCGTGGTCTCATGGTAACGTGAGCAGCTGCGGAACGAAAGGTCCTTGGTTCAAATCTTCCATCGAATGAAAAGTTTAATTTTTTATTTTCAGTTTATGTGACAAACTCCTATGTTTTCATCACTTTTTTCGGAGTGATTATCACGTCCACAAGAAAACCTAAATCGGGCAAGGTAGAAGAATCTTTTTACCCATTCGCCAAGTGTACAAGTTAGGTGGGTCGACAACTTATTCCTGTCATGTGACGCACATGCCGTCACCAGTGTCGTATAGAATATATCAGATGTGTTTTCCTGTGGAGGAATCGGTTGACCTATGACCTTGCGATCAAATGTTTTCTGTTCCCATTGGAGAGGCACGTCCTTTCATCTACTAATCGCACGGTTTTGCGATGTGGTCGCAAAACACAGACACTAAACTTATTACAGTGAACAGAGATGTCAATGAACGAACGGACAGATAATAACTATGCAAAAATAAAGAAAGTAAAATTTTCAGTCAAGGGAAGACTTGAACCAAGGACCTCTCGTTCTGCAGCTGCTCACGCTACCACGGCACTCCTACTCTCATATTGTCCACTATGTTGCTTATGTAGCCCATGGACTACTCAGTTTGTATATTTTGTTTATTTTTTCACAGTTCCACACAACTTCTTCCTGTTTTCTCAATTGATCTGTGTTCAGTTTATCAAGGCCTATCCACTGTGCCAACTTATAACTAAATCTGAGGGGGGTGCGATGGGGAAGTTCCCTTGTTAGTAGTGAGTATGTCCTGCCCACACATGGATGGTTCTTCCACTCTGTGAGGCACACTCTGGAAGAGATCATCAAGTTTATCTTGGGGTGTGAGGTCCCACTCCTCAGTGGCAGCTTCAGTGAGGTCCTGATGATTGTCAAGTGGAGTTGGACGCTGTGCAATGGTCACCTTCAACAGGTCCCATGCATGCTCAATTGCATTCATGTCTGGGGACTGTACTGGCCAGTTGATGTTGCATCTTTGAAGGTACACTGACTTCATGTGTGTAGGGCCTTACAATCATTTGTAGGACCTCTTGTAAGTATCAGGGGCTGGTCAAATTGCCTTAGGTAGCAATTAGAGGGATCTGCCATCCCATCATTATTGCCACCCAAAACGTTACACTTCCACCTGCAAACAGATGGACTTCCTGAACATATCGGCATTCCTGGTGTCGTCTAGCACTTCTCCAAACCCTAGCACGTCTAGTGTCCGGTCGCAAACCAATCCTGGTCTCGTCAGCAAACATGACATTACTCTATTCTGCAATAGGACCAATGTTGATGTGCAGGAGCCCAGGCCCTTCGATTACATCGGTTCAGTGCAAAACTTCTCATTGGTCTTCTGGAATGGAGATCACCCTGTTGCAATCTGTTACGCAGTGTTTGGTCTGAGATACAAATACCTGTTGCCAAGGAGAAATCTTTTCCAATTTTTCTGGCAGTTGATGATGGGCACCTGCAAGCCGACATTTGGAGACACAATCCTGCATTGGTATTATCTTATGAGGATGACCACTGAGAGGTCTGTTGTTCACATATCCTGTCTATCTTTAATTTCTCCACATCTTTGACACACCACTTTGAGTGACATGAAACCAACCGGCAACACCTTGATGTGTCCCCCCAGGGGGTCCACAACTCTTTTGTGGATACGTGCATAGCGAGCACGGGACCCCGAGCTTTCCGGGCTGCACACCTTCCTTTTCCGCGTCCTTCCCCATCCCCCAACTTCTCCCCCCTCCCCCTCACCTCCTACTCTTTCCTTCCCTTTCTCCCCCTCTGGGAGTATGTTTTGTGCCTACGTCTGGAGACGGACGCTTGAAAATGTAACACATTTTTCGCTTTCTTCGCTCTCTCTGCTTGCTCGTCTTCATCCTTCCTTTGTCCTTCTCTTCTCCTTACCTCTTCTCTTTACCCGTTACTCCGCTGCGGCGTTTGAGACCTCTCTTCTTTCCTTTCCCTTTCTTTGTTTTTCCCTTTCTCTTTTTTCCTCCCTGTGTGTGTCTGAAGGCCAATCCACGCATTTTCATGCGTAGCCGGTGATGGGGTAATGCGTAATTCCCCGCCCCGGGTAGACAGGTAGCACACATACGTAACCCCTGGTAATGGCCAGGCCCAGGGAGGGGTGATTACCCGAGCTGATACCTTCCGAAAGTGCCGATTGGTCCCTCCGTCCATTTCTCGGGAGGTGTGACCTGAGGTGTGAACAATCGCCTAAGGCAGGAGTGCCCACAGAGAGGGCCCCCACATGGGAGGAGCACGCCATCGGAGACGCCGGTAATCATGGGGGATCCTTCTGCAATGGTTTCCTCATCTTCTACTATGTGTGCTCACAAGCGTAAGTTCAATGAGTCTCAGCCACAGACAGTTCTTCCATCGTTGCCACAGTTCCTTGTTGTTTCTTGGTCTGACGAAGGTCACGACTTCTCCACGGTCAACCCTTTCATCATTCAGAAAGGTGTTGACGCAATTGCAGGTCCTGTAAAGTCTTGTTCCAGATTACGAAATGGCACCTTGTTGTTAGAAACAGTCAGTGCCCTCCAGGCACAAAAATTGCTGCGTACTTCACTGCTACACACCTTCCCTGTCTGGGTGGAAGCGCACCGCACTGTAAATTCGTCACGTGGGATCGTTTATACACGCTCCCTCGACAGATTGTCCGACGAGGAAATTCAACACTACCTGTCTGACTAGGGCGTAACGGCTGTTCGTCGAATCATGAAAAGGGTTGACACGAACATCGTTCCAACCCGTACTGTCTTCTTGACATTTGACAGAGTTCAACTCCCATCGAACATAAAAGCGGGCTATGAGATAATTTCCCTTTGCCCTTACATCCCAAACCCTACGCGTTGCTATCGGTGTCAGCGGTTCAATCATACCAGCCAGTCCTGTTCCAATCCGGCCAAATGTGTTACTTGTGGCAAGGATGCCCATGAGGGTGCTTGTCCACCTCCATCTCCTCATTGCATCAACTGTATGGGTGACCACGCTGCTTCCTCTAGAGATTGCCCCATTTTTAAAGACGAAAAGCTCATTCAGGAAATCAGAGTGAAGGAAAAGGTGTCGACCTTTGCTGCTCAAAAATTATTCGCCAGTCGAAAGCCCACTGTGCCTCAGACAGGTAAATACAGCAGTGTCCTTGCCTCTCCTCTGCCAACAAAGGAGGCGGCCACGCAGACTTGTGATCTCACCTTTAGTGCCACGGTCGTCAGATCAGCCAGCGCAAAGATCGCCCGTTCAACCTCCCCACTTTCACCTCCTCACTCTAGGGCTCACCCTTCATCGGGTTCTGCTAAATCTCGAGCCCAAAAGTCAGACACCCGGACTTCCAAAAAAGAGCCTACTCGTGAAGATTTTTTACGTACCCCAACTTCACAACTGTCAGTTCCTCCTTCATCTAAACATCCTGTTTCCAAGCAGGCTAATAAGAAACCCAGTTCCTCTCCTTCTCCGCCACGGTGTGTCTCATCTACAGCACCACCTGGCGGTAGCCGCCCTCGGCCGTCTTCTGTGTCGCCGAGGTGCACTGCTGGCGGCCGATCAACCGGCCGATCGCTGGTGGCTGGAGCTGCTCCTGAACAACCTATGGATCAGGATCTTCTGCCTTCGGCTGAATGCCGTTCCACGGTGTTGGTTGCAAGCTCTGAGCAGTCATTGAGTTGATGGCAACCTTGGTCACATTCTTCCATTTTCTGTCCACCCTATGTCCATTATCCATTGGAATATCCGCAGAATTCGAGCCAATCGGGATGAATTGTCGATCCTCTTACGATCCTACTCGCCGGTCATCATCTGTCTTCAGGAAACAAAGCTGCGTCCCCATGACTGCTTTGTTTTCCCCCATTTTCAGTCAGTCCGATTTGATCTCCCCTCTGTTGAGGGCACTCCAGCACATGGAGGACTCATGGTTCTTCTCCATGATACTCTCCATTATCACCCAATCCCCTTAAACATTTCCTTCCAAGCTGTCGCTGTCCGTCTTTCCTTTTCTGGATATACCTTATCTCTTTGTACTGTCTTCATTCCATCGTCCACACCAATGGGACGAGCTGATCTCCTTCATCTTCTTAGTCAGCTTCCGCTCCCATATTTGCTGGTTGGGGACTTCAATGCCCACCACCCGCTTTGGGAATCTCCACATCCTTGTCCGCGTGGCTCACTATTGATACATGTCTTCCACCAAGCGGACCTTGTTTGCCTCAACACGGGGGACCCTACATTTTTGTCTGCCTCCACGACAGATTTCTCTCATTTGGACCTTTCAGTCGGTACTGTTCCGCTAGCTCGGCGCTTTGAATGGTTCGCCCTTGCTGATACACACTCGAGTGACCACTTTCCATGTGTCCTTCAATTGCAGCCACAACTGCCATATATGCGCCCGCGACACTGGAAATTTGCCCAAGCCGATTGGACACTTTTTTCGTCTCTAGCGACATTCGATGACCGTCACTTTCCTAGTGTTGACGATGAGGTCACTCATATTACCGACGTTATTATTACAGCTGCGGAACGTTCAATACCTCGCCCCGGTGCCCCCCCAGTTCCTTGGTGGAACAAGACATGCCGTGACGCAATACGTGAGCGGCGACGTGCTCTTCCCGTTTTCAGACACCATCCTACTTTGGCCAACTGTATCTGCTATAAGCAGTTCCATGCGCGATGCCGTCACGTCATCCGCGGTAGCAAGAAGGCAAGTTAGGAATTCTTTACTAGCTCATTTAACACCTTCACTCCCTCCTTGGAAGTTTGGAGTTGGATTCGATGGTTGTCTGGCGCGCATAGTTTCTCCCCGGTCTCTGGGCTCACTGTCGCACATGATACATTAGTGGATCCCGTCGCAATTTCTAACTCATTGGATCAACATTTTGCTGAGATTTCGAGCTCTTCAAATTACCCGCCAGCATTTCTCCTGAAGAAACATGCAACGGAAGGGCAACCTCTTGCTTTCTCCTCTCAAAATCACGAAAGCTATAATACTGTTTTCTCCATGTGGGAACTCCAACATGCACTCTCTTCTTCTCACTCCTCCGCCCCAGGACCGGATGGTATCCACATCCAAATGTTGCTGCATTTATCATACCATAGTCTGCGTTAACTCCTTCGCCTTTATAATCGAATTTGGACTGACAGTACTTTTCCCAGACGTTCCTGTTCCGAAACCTGGAAAGGACAAACATCTTCTCTCTAGCTATCGCGCCATTTCTCTCACGAGTAGTGTATGCAAGGTTTTGGAGCGTATGGTGAATTGCCATTTAGCTTGGTGGCTGGAATCCCGCAGTCTTTTAACACCTGCCCAATGTGGTTTCCGAAAGCATCGTTCTGCAGTTGACCATCTTGATCTCTCTCCACTTGTATCATGAACAATTTTCTCCAGAAGCACCAAACAGTAGCGATATTTTTTGATCTGGAGAGAGCGTACGATACCTGTTGGAGGACAGGCATCCTCCACACACTGTTCTCTTGGGGCTTTGCGCGGTCAGCTGCCCCTTTTTCTTCGCGAATTTATTGCAGAGCGCACATTTAGAGTGCGGGTAAACACTACTCACTCCTGTACTTTCTCCCAAGAAAACGGGGTACCCCAGGGCTCTGTGCTAAGTGTTGTACTGTTTGCCATTGCCATAAATCCAATTATGGATTGTCTCCTTCCTGATGTCTCGGGCTCTCTCTTTGTGGACGATTTCGCAATCTACTACAGCTCTCAACGGACCAGCCTTCTTGAACGACTTCTTCAGGAATGTCTCGATCGCCCCCACTCTTGGAGCATCGAAACCGGCTTCCGCTTTTCTCCCAGTAAGACCGTTTGTGTTAATTTTTGGCGTCGAACGGAGTTTCTTCCGCCTTCCCTACATCTAGGCCCCGTTAACCTTCCATTCGTGGACGTCGCTAAATTCTTGGGTGTTATATTTGACAGAAAACTGTGCTGATCCTCCCACGTTTCCTATCTTTTGGCTCACTGTCTGCGATCCCTCAACACCCTCCGTGTCCTGAATGGTACCTCCTGCGGAGTGGACCGAGTGGCCCTTCTCCGCCTCTATCGCGCCTTAATGCGATCGAAATTGGACTATGGAAGCATAGTTTACTCCTCTGCTCGGCCGTCTATTCTTCGTCGTCTCGACTCTGTCCACCACCGTGGATTACGTTTAGTATCTGGAACTTTCTACACCAGCCCTGTGGAAAACCTTTATGCTGAGACTGCTGAACCTCTTCTGAGTCGTTATGCTAGCCACCTGTCTTCCATGCCTGCAAATCCGGCCCATGAAATTTTTTTCGACGCCTCCTTGGATTTAGGGTATGCAGGCCGCCCTTCCTCCCTACTACCACTGGGAGTCCGCTTCCGTCAACTGCTCCATTCTCTTTCCTTCCGCTTTCCTAAAACTTTCTTGACAACTTGGGGTACAGCACTGCCTTGGTTCCATCCCCGGACCTGCCTGCTCCGTGACCTTTGTCAGTTTCCCAAGGATGGTACCCCCTCACTTGTCTATCGTTGGGCATTTGCTGCTCTATGCGCACAAATGAAGAATGCCACATTTATTTACACTGCTGGCTCACAAACATCGTTAGGTGTTGGGAGTGCCTATATTGTTGGCGACACCCCAAATCGATTTCGGCTTCCCGACCAGTGTTCGGTTTATACTGCGGAGCTTTACACTGTTCTCCAGACTGTCCAATACATCGGTCGCCATCAGCGGATACAGTATGTTATCTGTTCAGATTCTCTCAGCTCTCTCCTCAGTCTCCAAGCTCTCTACCCTGTCCACCCTCTGGTCCACCGGATTCAGGACTGCCTCCACTTGCTCCACTTGGGGGGCGTCTCTGTGGCGTTCCTCTGGATCCCAGGACACGTTGGTATCTGTGGAAATGAGGCGGCCGATATAGCGGTCAAGGCAGCAGTCTCTCTTCTTCGACCAGCTATTCGCATGATTCCCTTCGCCGATCTACGGAGTGTTTTATGTCATCGTGTTGCTTTTTTATGGCACGCACATTGGTAGACACTTCCCAATAATAAATTGCGGGACGTGAAACCTTTTCCCTGTGCTTGGACCTCTTCCTCCCGAACGCGTCATCGGGAGGAGGTAATTTTAACTAGACTCCGGATGGGGCACTGTCTTTTTAGCCATCGACATCTTTTAAGTGGTGATCCTCCCCCACTCTGTCCCCACTGCTCCCAGCTGTGGACGGTAAGACACCTTTTTCTTGAGTGCCCCTTTTTTACTCTGTTACTCGCCCGTCTACAGCTGTCGCCTGATATATCTTCCATTTTAGCAGATGACACGCGCTCAGCCGATCGCGTTCTCGAGTAAGACACAATACCCACCCACCATCCCCTCTCCTAAACTCAGTAGACCACCCAAACAGTACGTATACTGTTTAATTAAGTTATTTTTAAGCAATTATTCGTTATCAGCGACGTAATCTCCATAAGAATAACACACACCAGAAGTGAATTTTTCTGCAACACGGATCAAGTAAATATACGGGACACGCAACAATCGTGCAACAATGGCGTAAGCGAGCGCAACAATCATGCAACAATGCCATTGTTGGATGATTGTTGCGCTCGCTTATGGCATTGTTGCACGTCCCGTATATTTACTTGATCCGTGTTGCAGAAAAATTCACTTCCGGTGTGTGTTATTCTTATGGAGATTACGTCGCTGATAACAAATAATTGCTTAAAAATAACTTAATGAAACAGTATACGTACTGTTTGGGTGGTCTACTGAGTTTAGGAGAGGGGACGGTGGGTGAGTATTGTGTCTTACGCGTTTTACTGCGCTTGACCTTGAATTCGGACTTAGTTTCTGGCCGCTGCAACACAACACGGGTCCTAGTATTACTAGACCCGTGTTGCAGAAAAATTCATGTCCGGTTGCGTAACGGCGCTGATAACGTCTGATAAGGCCCGCCGCAGGGGTCCAGCCGCACTTCCGCTCTCAGTGCCAGTCGCTCTGCGACCGCCGAGTCGTGCGTGTGTATAGGGCTTTACATTATGAAGAGCATGTAGCGCTGTATTTTATAGATCTCGATCGTATAATCGACATTGTTGTTAGTATAATCATTGAATGTGGTGGTTATTGGTTGCGCTAGACCGCTCGTGAAAAATTTTTTTTTTATTATAGTGGTTTTTTAAAGCTTTTCTTCTGTTTTTAGTTTCTCCAATTTTTTGAGTTTTGTTCCCATTGCTGATGGTTTCCAGTTTCGTTTCTTTTTACCTTTTCCTAAGTAACAGACCGGGCGCTAATGACCGTAGCAGTTTCGCGCCATAAAAAAAAACCTTGATGTGTATGACATGCTTAAAGTAAAGCCACTATCCTCACTCCATCAAAGTGGTGTATGGCCTCTACATGGCATGATACTGCAATGCTAAAAACAAACTGAATAATACTAGACTGCTCGCAGTGTGCCGCTGTGGCAGTCATATGTTTACATGACTGAAAACCTGCCACAGAGCGCGCCAATAGTAAACACCATCCATGAGCAAGTTGATAATGCATGAAGTGCCCAGGTCAGTGAGGCCTCTAGTGTTGTAGACTAGATTTTACGATAGTATTCCAAACTTTTGTTGAGCAGTGTAGATGCATGTAAGGAAGTGTTTGGAAAAATTCAAATTACAGCTTAATTACAGTATTAATGTAAATGACACAGAGAATAGGTGAAACATACAGGGCTGACAGAATTAATGGTATGCTATAAAGAGTACAGAACTTTGAAAAAAACAAAAAATTTATTGAAATGCACACTGAAAATAAAGAAAAATGTATGTCATTGTGTATCATATACACCCTTCACTTGGTTTTGGGTATAACACCATAACAAATGGTCACTATCATGTTCCATGCATTCCTCCAGACAGTGAACCGACTTCCATATCCTGATTAGTATTTTCAGTGGGATTTTATCCACAGCTGTACATATCCTTTCCATGATTTCAGCTATGGTGTGAGGACATGGACAATGTTGGAAGCTCTGAGAGGCTGTTCACTGACGATTTGTTGCTTATACAAAAGTAAAAATGCCTGTAAATTATAGTTGAATTCAGAAAGATCCGTAGAACACTAATGCTTGGTGCATGGACTGGCAATTCAACCTCAAAACAAATAAATGTAACATGGTCTGCATAAATAGAGGGGGAAGGTCTATTATTTTTAAATATACACATTGTGCTCAGAACTGGAAACAGTAACAACCGTAAAATATCCTGGAGTATGTCTCCAGAAGGACCAAAAGTGGATTAATCAGAGAGAACATCGGAAATGTCATTGCCAGGCTGAGATTCATTGGAAGAAACTCAAGGGTATTTAACTCGTAGGTATCATTCCGGCTTGTTGACAAATATGTAGTCACTCATTGGTGGCAGACTGGCTACCTGGCCATCAGGATGTTATGTATGGATGACCTCAGAGAATGGGTAACACCAGATCAGAGGCAACAACAAAGCCAAAGAATGTTCTTGGAAATAGTAGTAGTAGTAGTAGTAGTAGTAGTAGTAGTAGTAGCTGCTGCTGCTGCTGCTTTGTTCATCCATAGATCTCTTTTTACAAGGATAGAGGACATGTCAAAGTATTTACAAGTTTAGACCAATTTAAATTAAGCTAATTCGTATACACATACATTTACAGACTTCTAGTTAGAGACAGTCATTTGATTTACTCCTGGTATACAATACTTTTTTACAAATAACTTATTTAATAATGATAATGCCACACTGTTCACTCATATCTCACTATCAGTCACTGCACACACTATACACACATTGTTTCATAACACTTCACTCACTAAGCACACACACACACACACACACACACACACACACACACACACACACACTGGTATCTCTGGGACATTTTCTGTACTGCAACTTCCCATTTGCTATCCTGAAAAACTGAGTCAGCAGTCCTCTATAATGAGTGAGATGTTGAGCTCAGAAAGAGGAAGAGGTGTTAGTATTGTGCTATGCATAGCTTGCGGGTAAGCATTCCTGTTTTTCAAGAAAAGGAAAAAAGAAGGAAAAAAACATAGTGTGAAGGCGTTAAATGAAATGTTGGATCTTTTATAATCATCATTATTATTATTTATTTATTTGCGTAACATCTTTTTTTACCAAAGTCCTACTCTGTTTTATCTAAGTAATCCTTCAATGTATAAAAGGATTGCATAACAGGTACTTTTTAGATGCCTTTTTAAATAAGTGTATTTTTGCAATTTTTTAGTCTCTTTTGGTAATTTATTGTACAGTTTTATTCCTTGGTAGAAAATGCTGTTTCTAGTTTTATGTTTATTTTTTCTTGGCAAATGTAAGTTGAGTCTAGCTCTTGTTCCATGGTCATGGGCAGAGATGTTTGTGCAGTTATTACCATTGTTATTTTTGATGTGTAAAACTGACTGGTAAATATATTCTCATGAAGCAGTTAAAATCCCCAGTGTTTTGAACAGATCTTTACAATGAGCTCGACCACTGTTTTTGGTTATTATTTGTATGGCTCTCTTCTGAAGTTTGAAAATTGTGTTCATATTTTGTGCTAAGAATTGAGTGTACGCATGAATAGTATGTAACTAAAAGACATTGCATGTTACACACTGATGATAGGATTCTGAGGGCATAACATGCTGATGACATCCTGTTTGCAAGTACCTTTGTGTGTCCACACCATTTCAATTGACAATCAATATTCATTCCTAGAAATTTTGCATTTCTTACACAGTCTATAGAGGTGCCATCTACATTTAATTTATCATCATCATTTTCCCCTCTTCAAACTGAAATTCATAACATTCTTTTTCTTTATGTTCAATGTCATTGCATTGCTTGTTGACCAATCGTAAACTTCCTTGAGAGTTTCATTTGCTTTCTCTGCAAGTTCTCATGTTTTCTGAGTGACTATAATATTGCTGTCATCAGCGAAGAGAATTTTTTCACCATTAGTAACAGTACTGGGAAAGTTATTGATGTATATCAGAAATAGTATTGGTCCTAATATGTTACCTTGCGGAACCCCTATATTAATGTATTTTGATTCTGATAAGTGTTGTGTTATCTCTACTCTTTGTAATCTATCTGCTAGGTGTGATCGAAACCAGTCATTAGCTACCTCTCTTATTCATAGTGCTTCTAATTTATTTGATAGAATCTTGTGGTCAACTGTATCAAAGGCCTTAGAAAGATCCAAAAATATCTTTGTCAAGAGCATCAAGTACAACTTTAGTGAATTCTACTATCGCTGACTCTGTATTTTTGCCACTCCGAAAACCAAACTTTGATTTGCTTAAAAGATTGTATTTATTCAGGTAATTCATTAATCTGTCTTTCATAATTGCTTCTATTATTTTTTAGAATGGTGACAGCGGGGAAATGGGCCAGTAATTTTCTATGTCTTCTGCATTACCTTTCTTAAGCAAAGGTACAACTCTTACCTGTTTTAACTGCTCTGGAAACGTCCCTGATGTGAAGGATTCATTTATTATATTTGTTAAGGGGCCTTGTATAATCTCTAAGCATTGTTTCAATACACATATTTGTACTTCATCTAAGCATTGCCTTTTCAAAGTTCAGTTTAAATAATATGGAGTATTTAGAGAATTTCGTATTCACATTGGTTTCCTTATACACTTCATCCCAGCTTTGTTTTGCTAGTTCTTTTGAAAAATCTTTTATTTAGATTTCTGATAGATGTCATTTGTAGGCTTGTAGTTTAGGGAATGGTTCGTTGCCTGATTTTTACTGTTATGTGACAGAGATGGTCTGATAGTCAGAGATCTTTTACAGCTATGTCACATTTTTCCTTGTCCATGTTTGTGGTCACATGGTCAATTACTGATGCAGTCAGTGTAGTAACCCTTGTTGCACTATCGACCAATAGGGACATGCCAAAACTCTGAAGGATATTTATGAGGGTACTGCTAGATTCATTTATGATATTAGTGTTGATATTAATGTTCACACACAGAATTTTGCTGACCTTCGTACTTGAGACTTTATCTACAACTTCTGTTAATTTATTGAAAAAAGTGTCCACACTACCACTGGGAGATATATACACATACAAAATTATTAATTTCTTGGTGATATCAAGCCCTGTTAATTCAATAGCTGATATTTCAGAGTGTTTGTCCTCACTTATTGTACTGAGGGCATGTCTTGATTTGAACTGTGTTCCTTTTCTGATATAAATGCATGATCCTCCACCCCTTGAAGCAGTTCTGCAGTAAGAGTTTACCCTGTCATACAATGATAATACTACATGTTGGATTTCTGTTTTTCTGCGCCAGTGCTCAGTAACTGTGCAGTTCAAAGTTTGGAGCTCAACTTCTAATAGTTGTATTTTATTTTTTATTGATTGCATGTTTTTATGGAGGATTGTTAAGTCAGTGAAATGCTCCATGTTACTCTTTCCAATGGTTTGTTTTTCTTAGTGACATTTGGAGTGTTAAAATCTGTATTTGTGTGATTGTTTCAGTATTTTTTAAATTGCTGGAGATACTCTTTAGGCAGGGGACCCTGTTGTCTGGATTTATCCTAAAAAAAACTTACTATTCCTACCCATAACCACAGGTATTTGACCATGTGTGGCCCAAGATCCACCCCCCACAATTTCAGCTGTACCAATCTTCCCTTCCCAGTCCTGTCAAGGTGTATGCCATGCCTAGTGAAACTCCATCTGTTGATAGTCCTGATGGGTACCAGAGAAACATGAGCGAAGTTGGTTGCCTTCAGGGCCATCTCTAACCACACATTGATTCGCCTCACAGCTCACAGCTCCATCAAGGTGTGGTCGATCATGATGCCGGAACAGCTCAACAAAGTGTACATTGGTGCCATGAGTCAGGGAAGCTATCTTTTCCAGGTCACCACCTATGTCATATGCCCCATCCCTCTCCAAACTGTTCCCACCCCACCCACTGTCCATTATAATTATTCGGGCTGTTATGCCGTGGTCGGTTGATGAATTCTGTGTCAATTCCCAACGTTTCGTCTCCGACTGCGGGAGACATCTTCAAGGGGGTCCGTAGCTCAATGGAAAGCCCAACACACCCACTGGCTCGCTACTGACTGCCGCTAAATTCTGTGTCCGCGCGCTCCCACGCCACAGTGTGACGTCACGTGTTTTGAAAACGTCAGTGCAATTGGCCGCTGTCCGTCGCCGTCGATCGCCGTTGCCATCACCCAGTAGTGGACGTGTGGTACACATCTTCTTTAACACCGGCATCCATATACCGTTTAATTTCACACCCTCCTCCTTTCGGTTGAAATTATTTAGGTGTTTAGCGATTTCGATTGCCTCCCTGTAGAGCCTTTCGTAATATCCGCTTGTGGCCGCTAGTACTTGCGTCTCCTCGAAATGAATATTGTGGTTCCCTGGCTGGAAAGCATGCTCCGCAACAGCTGATTGTTCCGTTTCTCCTCTTCTACAATTTCTCTTATGCTCTTCCAAACGTTTAGAAACAGTTCTTTTAGTGGTACCCACATAAACATCACCACAGCTGCATGGGATCCTATACACTCCAGCTTTTTCCAGTGGTTTGCGAGCGTGCTTGGCAGGCTTAAGGTATTCCTGTATCTTCCTGGTGGGCTTGTAAATTACGGTAATATTCCGCTTCGTCAAGAGCCTCCCTATTCTTTCCGTTACATTTTTAACAAACGGCAGGAAAACCTTAGGTTTTGCAGTAGCCTGTACGTCAGTATGATTTCTGCGTGGCTGCCTCAATGCACGTTTTATTTCGGCGGACGAATATCCGTTCTTCATTAGTGCATTGTGGAGATGTTCCATCTCAGTGTCGAGCAACTCAGGTTCACAAATATTTCTAGCTCTGTCCGCTAACGTCTTGATAACACCCCGCTTCTGTTGTGGGTGGTGGTTCGAATCCCGGTGCAAATAACGGTCCGTGTGCGTGGGTTTGCGGTATACTGAGTGGCCCAAACTACCATTTTCATTTCTAAAAACAAGCACGTCGAGGAAATGTAACTTGCCATCTACCTCCTCCTCCATTGTAAACTGAATTCTCGAGTTTATGCTGTTGAGATGTTTGTGGAACCGGCTTAGTTCCTCCCTACCATGTCTCCACAGCACAAACGTGTCATCCACGTATCGGAACCATACATTTGGTTTTTTGCTGGCAGTACCTAAGGCCTGTTCTTCGAATTTCTCCATAAAGAAGTTTGCAATTACGGGACTTAGGGGGGCTTTCCATAGCCATGCCATCCGTTTGCTCATAAAACTGTTCATTCCACTTGAAGTATGTGGTCGTCAAACAGCACTTAAACAGTTCTGAAATATCGGCAGGAAAAATTCGCTCCAGCTGTTCCAATACATCATTAAGTGGAACCATGGTAAACAGCGATACCACATCGAAGCTGACCAATATGTCCTCTGGCTGTCCTTGAAGATGTCTCCCGCAGTCGGAGACGAAACGTTGGGAATCAACACAGAATTCATCAACCGACCACGGCATAACAGCCCGGATAATTATAATGGACATGATATTTCCGGCCGTGAAAGTCTACATTTTAGTATCACACCACCCACTATCACTACGTGGCCCTCTTTTGTAAAGTCCTTACATAAAGACCCTGAGTTCTCTATCACATGACTTGGCCCTACATTTGGCTTGAGGATACTGGTGGCCTGGTACACTGCCCCTAAACTTTCCTGTAACCGAGGGCCTACACCTCACCCATGGCTACTACCAAGTAGCAGCACTTTCTTCTTACTAACACTTCGTACATTCCTAGGCTTCTTGGCATTGGTTGAAGTGTGCTGCACATTTCCTGCTCCTCGTTCTACCTGAGGCTCTTCTTGACTTAACTCTGGCAGTGGTAGATACCTGTTTTTGGTGTTGATGATAAATCGTCAGATTGCGTTCTCTTTCTTCCTATCCTCCTACCAGCTACCAGTTCCCAACCACCCTCCTGCCCCCTATCTCCCTTGATCGTTATCAGTTCCTTCCTTGCTTCCACCAACTGTGCCTGAAGGGCACAGATTTTCCTTTCCTGTTCCCCAATCAAAATGTTCCTACTGCATACTCTGCAGTACCAGGAGAGAGCCTCTTCTGTTCTCCCAACATTCTTCCCACTGCATCCCCCCCCCCCCCCCCCTGTGAAAATATTTCCTGCAAGATTGGCAACAAATCACTCTACTCACTACCCTATAACAGCTGCCACATTTCTCACTCATGGGTAGTTTCGAAAGAATAATTAAGTTTGAAGAATGTTTTAAATTTGTCAAGGACGCGAGATTGGCTCTGTGTGTGTGTGTGTGTGAAAGAAAAAGGAGTCTTATGTGCATTTGTTGTTGTTGTTGTTGTTTTGTACTGATTTAGAGATACAATGACAGAAGAATGAATTAGTAATTACTTTGCTTTTAGATAATTTACATTATCAAATGTGTTTTGTCAAGTTTTTAAACGTTTATAACTCAGAAAATTTAGGCCTAGATCGTGTCTGTCTTAGTAGTAAACAGTACAAAATGTGTTAGTTAAATACAATTTAGAAATGTTTAATTACACTTTTACGGAGACAATAGACAATAATGAAACTAGTAGCTGTCTTTTTTTTAACAAATTTTGCACTATCAAGAAAACTTGCATAGAATTTTTTTGTGTTTGTCATGCAAAATTTCAGGTTATGTCACGATTATTGGGACTTCAGATAACATGAAGTTTTTTCAAGAATAAGCTCTGCTGGGTCGCTAATATTCAGTTGTGTGACAAGAATGGACACTACAGCAAATATATGAAACTAAGAAAATTTAAATTTGACACTATTTCTTCTTCAATAAGTTCTTTTTGGGGACAAAGAAAATACCTGTGATCTTACTTGGTGGCCATCTTGAATTAAACAGCTTTTATTAGCAGCCCATCCTGTATGGCAGAATTGGCCAGTGCCTGCATCCAAGAACCATTGAGATGACAGAACATGCCACCCACAATGGTAGCTACAGCCATCTAGGGCAGAATTACTGAGATGGACTGTGTCAGCACAGCCCCACCACAAAGAGGCAACCAGCACCAGCGGTGCGAGTTGTGGGTAGGCTGTGAGACAGCAAGCCATGTTTGGCATGGCCTGTGATTAACCCAGGATCTCTGGTGTCAATGGAGTGCTAGACATTGACATCTACTGTAGGCCCCACCAGAACAGACCTAGTTTGATGCCTGAGATGTAAGCTGCCCAACCATAATTTCAAGCTTTCTGACCATATTTCTCATGGTTAGCAATCAGACTATGGGACAAATGGCTTACTCCAGCCATGACCACATAAAAATGAAATTGCTGCTGGACTGTACTTGGCATATCTCTAATTATTTACCGCCAAAATTGTAATGAGAGATGCTAAGATCCTTCTAGAATAAAAGATAACATATCTGACATTGATGACAATGGAAAACATGCCTAATTATATCACAGCCATTAACTTCGATAATACTGACAAATTCGTGGTCTTGCGATAGCGTTCTCGCTTCCCGCGCACGGGGTCCCGGGTTCGATTCCCGGCGGGTCAGGGATTTTTCCTGCCTCGAGATGACTGGGTGTTGTCTTCATCATCATCATCATCATCATCATCGTCATCATCATTCATCCCCATTACGGTTGGAGGAAGGCAATGGCAAACCACCTCTACTAGGACCTTGCCTAGTACAGCGGTGCAGGTCTCCCACATCGTCCCCGACGCTCCTCGGAGTATGGGACCTCATCGTCGTCACACTCCAAAAAAGCCATGGATGGTGGAACATTTCTGTTTCAATGAAATATTTCCCTTAATGCAGTATTAAACACATAATAATCCACCTTGTGTATTTATGATTCACAGCTATTTCACGACATGTTCACTTGACTGAGTCTGCCCCACTACTGCTACCATGTCCTCGCTACTAACACATACTCTTGCCATGACACGACAGGACCCTGTCTGCCGGAAAAAAGGTGAGAGACCACAGAATGTTTTAGAACATGAGGCTCAGCAGCTAGTGCCTGCTGCTAGGTAGTTCACTGGCGAGGATGTCAATTACAGTATCCTTACAGAGGACATCATGCCAGCTGGCACTAGGAGGCCCATGACTGCGTCTAGCAGCCAGTATTGATTATGGAGACAGTCGGCTGGCACTGAGGCTGCATCATTTCTCTAGATGGAATCATAGACAGGACTGGACTCAAAGTGCAGCATGGCCCCAGTAATAGTTATGTCAGGAGTGCAGGATGACATTGGGGCAGGACAGGACAGGTCAGGTCTAATGTCAGGTGACGAGAGATGAGTCCCCAGCATGTGTGCTCCTCTGTTGGGCTGGAGGCCTAGCTATACTTCTCCAGTCAGCATCATTGTGACAGGAAACCCTGCTTGTTGTCATGTGTGCCTGAAAATTGCTGCCCCAGGCATTGTATGTGCAGTGAGCTGGCATCTCGTAAGGCAGCGTGCAGAGTTCAGGATGCAGAGGTAGCAGTATTGCAGTGCCTGCCACTGGGTTTTCACAACTGGCAACCAAATTGTGGTTCACTCAAGCCGATGCAACGTGGCTTACAAAACACTCTCTCAGCCGATGCTTGAGAATCTCTAGCCAGTCTGGGATATGGGAGATACAAAGGAGTACGCTACATTCTGAATATGGTTTATTTTAGACATGACTTTTTCTTCCCTGGGCTGTTGTTATGTGTCCTTATTCACAACTGAAGTTTCAGTCTATGCCTTTCCTGAGAGACAGCTCACTAAGGAGTGTATCAGTGCAGAATCTTTCTTTTATATAAATGACAAAGAATTCTGTCCTATAATGCATATGCAATTTGTAAATGTGGTTGAGATGAGGACAGTGTCCTCTTAAAAGGAACAGTTATGCACTGACACACTTCAGTGAGCTGTCATTTGAGAATGACACAATAGGGCAAAATTGTGATTGTGAGTAGAAACATTTAATAACAACCCATTTGGAAAATGTTGTCATTTTTAAAATATTGCAGGACTGTCCAGCCATATTAACAGAAAATAATTGCCTAGTTTAGTAAATTTTAGCATCACAGAGATGCTCATCAAACTTCTCCTGTAGCAGACACCATAAGAAAGGCATTAGATCCTTAGATCCCCCATATACAGTTTGCAAAGTAACAGTGATGGGAAAGTCAGAGAACTCTGAGGTCGTATGATGGCTTACTGACAATCTTCCTTGCAACATTTGCAAAGGGAACACAAAAGGTCAGTGGAAATGACAATAGTACCAAAAGTACCGGGTGATCAAAAAGTCAGTATAAATTTGAAAACTGAATAAATCACGGAATACTGTAGATAGAGAGGTACAAATTGACACACATGCTTGGAATGACATGGGGTTTTATTAGAATCCCCCCCCCCCCCCCCAAAAAAAAAAAAAAAAATTACAAAAGTTCAAAAAACGTCCGACAGATGGCCTTTCATCTGATCAGAACAGCAATAATTAGCATAACAAAGTAAGACAAAGCAAAGATGATGATCTTTACAGGAATTGCTCAATATGTCCACCATCATTCCTCAACAATAGCTGTAGTCGAGGAATAATGTTGTGAACAGCACTGTAAAGCATGTCCTGAGTTATAGTGAGGCATTGGTGTCGGATGTTGTCTTTCAGCATCCCTAGAGATGTCGGTCGATCACGGTACACTTGCGACTTCAGGTAACTCCAAAGCCAATAATCGCATGGACTGAGGTCTGGGGATCTGGGAGCCAAGCATGACGAAAGTGGTGGCTGAGCGCACAATCATCACCAAACAATGCACGCAAGAGATCTTTCACACGTCTAGCAATACTCTTTTGTTTTTCCTAATAAAACCCCATGTCATTCCAAGCATGTGTGTCAATTTTTACCTCTCTATCTACATTATTCTGTGGTTTATTAAGTTTTCAAATTTATACTGACTTTTTGATCACCCGGTAAATTTACTCTCTGACATATTCCATAAGGTATAAATGTAGGTGGGGTAGAGTACACATTAACAGAAGAGAAACACCACACCTTACCACATATCCATCACTTGTCCTCTTTTCATTTTTATTCATGTATCCAACAGAAGAAACTGTAATTTCCCATCATCCAAATTTACTACGAGTACTACCAAAGTTCAGTTTCTGTACTTCTTAATGATTACTGCTATTTGATCAGTTGTTATTCAGGTTGCAAATTTTTGTATTGAGTTTTCTTATTCATTTCTAAAGTTGTTTTATTCTTCTGCAATGTGCAGGTAACTTCCAAAGATGACTAGGTAATTGTTTAGTAATTTGACTATGTGTAGCTCGATAGTAAGTTCCAGACTACAATTCAAAGGCTGCTCAGGGTTTGATTCCCTGTCAGAACTAGGAATTTTCTGTCACTTTTCATTTCTTTTACCCTTGGCAAAGACTGAATCGTGTAAAAATGTCAGTTTTCCCCACAGTTTAGAGTCCATATTAAACAATAGCTCGCTTATAACTGGCAAGGTAAATCAAAGGGCAGAGAAAGGTGGGGCATACCACGTCCTGTAGAACCATGCCTACTAAAGCAACCAACCTTCATTTTGGAGATAACTTTACTTTTATTTTTTTAAAGGAATGTTTCAGCAATTAAAATGTTCTTTGTATGTTTTAAAATCATGTTGCATCACCATTAAAAATAAATCTAAAAATATTCCTCTTAAATTTCCAATTACATTAAGCATACATGAGTTTAATGGATTTCTGTTCTTGTTGCAGTGGGGCAGACAGCAAATTATGCAGTTGTTATGGCACAGCTTCACACAAGGGGCAAGTGTCATGGCATCCATCCATTTATTGTGCAGCTAAGGGATGAGGAGACTCATCATCCATTGCCAGGTAAATTTAATAATCCTTTACTGTGATTGTCAGTATTTTTAAGTTACAAATGTTCCTGAAGAGTGCTGGTCTATTGATCACACTTTCTTTTTGCTGATGTAAAATAAACTCAGATATGATTAATCACTGAAAGTGTGAATCAATGTAGAATAATGGATGAACAATATCAAATGACATTGTCACATGCCATCCTCAGTCATTCTGAAATGCATTAATGGTGTACATGCAGACACATTCATGTCCAATGTGTGCTATAAAATGACTAGCTACTTACTGTAAATTGTCAGTTTGATTAGATTGTGATTTATGCAGTACTTCATCATAATGAATAATCTATGGCAGACTGTAATTGAAAAACCAGCAGTCTGTTTGAAAGTGGTGGTTTTTCTGCTAATAAAATATGATGCACATATATTACTAAATATGACAATAAATAAATAAAACAGTAACATAAGTTGTTGTGATATAAACAATGCTGTCGTTAATACTATTGATAGTTACTATGATATACAGAATCTGTTGAAGTTTCACTCACGTACAGAGATCTACAGTAGTGAATGTCAATTGTGTGTGTGTGTGTGTGTGTGTGTGTGTGTGTGTGTGTGTGTGTGTGTGTGAGTGAGAGAGAGAGAGAGAGAGAGAGAGAGAGAGAGAGAGAGAGAGAAAATCAAACTGCGCACATCCACATTACTAAGGCCTTGTTTGTCATGGCGTGGTAGAGAACAACTGCTTTTTAACCTCAAACTGTGCCCTTTTGCTGTGAGAAGTTTCGTCAAAATAATCAACTCATGTCAGTGGCAGTGGATGAGCGGTTTCCTAGGTCAGATATTGGACTGTAAGGTGTACCCAGGAACATGTATAGATTCATATTGCAATTTAGCAATGATGAAGAGTGGATTGAAGTTTAAGAGAATTGTGAAGAAGAATCATTGAGGAAAAAGTCGAATACTGTAGTACTGAGGAACTATGAGATGTAAAACTTCCTGGCAGATTAAAACTGCGTGCCCGACCGAGACTCAAACTCGGGACCTTTGCCTTTCGCGGGCAAGTGCTCTACCATCTGAGCTACCGAAGCACGACTCACGCCCGGTACTCACAGCTTTACTTCTGCCAGTATCACGTCTCCTACCTTCCAAACTTTACAGAAGCTCTCCTGCGAACCTTGCAGAACTAGCACTCCTGAAAGAAAGGATATAGCGGAGACATGGCTTAGCCACAGCCTGGGGGATGTTTCCAGAATGAGATTTTCACTCTGCAGCGGAGTGTGCGCTGATATGAAACTTCCTGGCAGATTAAAACTGTGTGCCCGACCGAGACTCGAACTCGGGACCTTTGCCTTTCGCGGGCAAGTGCTCTACCATCTGAGCTACCGAAGCACGACTCACGCCCGGTACTGCAAGGTTCGCAGGAGAGCTTCTGTAAAGTTTGGAAGGTAGGAGACGAGATACTGGCAGAAGTAAAGCTGTGAGTACCGGGCGCGAGTCGTGCTTCGGTAGCTCAGATGGTAGAGCACTTGCCCGCGAAAGGCAAAGGTCCCGAGTTCGAGTCTCGGTCGGGCACGCAGTTTTAATCTGCCAGGAAGTTTCATATCAGCGCACACTCCGCTGCAGAGTGAAAATCTCATTCTGGAAACCTCCCCCAGGCTGTGGCTAAGCCATGTCTCCGCTATATCCTTTCTTTCAGGAGTGCTAGTTCTGCAAGGTTCGCAGGAGAGCTTCTGTAAAGTTTGGAAGGTAGGAGACGAGATACTGGCAGAAGTAAAGTTGTGAGTACCGGGCGTGAGTCGTGCTTCGGTAGCTCAGATGGTAGAGCACTTGCCCGCGAAAGGCAAAGGTCCCGAGTTCGAGTCTCGATCGGGCACACAGTTTTAATCTGCCAGGAAGTTTCATATCAGCGCACGCTCCGCTGCAGAGTGAAAATCTCATTCTGGAACTATGAGATGTTTTTGATGTTCTCTGAAGCTATTACTACTGAGATAATTAACACCTCAGTAGTCAGTTAATTTGAAGAGGAATGGATGTCTTTAAAAAGACTATCAACAAACTGGGTAGATAAACATAGGTACAGGGAAGGTAACTGTGAAGAAACCTTTGGTAACAAGAGAAATACTTCAATTGCTTAATGAAAGGAGATGGTGTAAAAATGTTTAGGAAAAGACAGAAACACAACAATGTAAGTTACTTAGGAAGTGCAGGGGAGCTAGGAAAAAGTGACAGTAGGAAAAATTTGAAGAAATGCAAAAACAAATGTTTGTCATAAAGGCTGATTCATCATACAGAAAAGTCAAAACAGCATTTGTTAAAATTAAAAGCAAGGGCATCAACATTAAGAATGAAACTGAAATTTCACTGTTACACATGAAGGAGAGAACAGATAAGTAGAAAGAATACAATGAAACCGTCTATGGAGGGAGGTCTTGCCTGATAATATGATGTGGGAGTTGATATGGAAGACACAGGAGATCCAGTATTAGTCAGGCTTTATAGGGCTTTGGAAGACTTGCAATCAGATAAGGCAGAAGGGGTATAACATTGCTTTGGAAATTCTAAAGTTATTAGGAGAAGTCACAACCAAATGACTATTCAAGTCGGTGTGTTGAATCTGCGAGATCGGGACATACCATCAGACTTGCAGAAAAATATCGTCCACACAATCCCAAAAAAATTCAATGTACTTGAAACTGGCTGGGTGAGAGTAAGTAACAGAAACAAAATTTCTTCTGTTGACATTTTTATTTAGTAAAAGAAAATTTCGGGCACATAACAATATTATTACTTAGCACTCAAAATAAATATTATTACTGTACAGGTGAACACAGTTAGATAAGCTTTGAGTTAAATAATTAAAAATGTGTGCAATTTTCAAACATTTTTCCAACAGGTATCGTAATAGGAGAAATAGGTACAAAGCTGGGGATGAACTGCACAAACAATGGATACCTAGGCTTCAAAAGTGTTCGTATTCCTCGAGAAAATATGCTGATGAAGAATTCACAAGTGCTTGAGGTAATCTTCCTTAAATCTCTCTGATACAGTCTTGGGTTTTCATATCATTTTTTATGTTAATATCATACTTCTAAAAGCATGTGCGTTGGACAGATGTATGGATGGTGAAAGGACAAATACATAAAGGTACCTGTTATTTTAATTGGAACTACAGTGACAGCAATTATATCTTTTACCACTATAGAAAACTGTAGGCATAAGAACAGTGAGCACACCCACCAAATGATGTGTAGAGGTCATATGAGTTGCAGAAGGGTTCTGTTCATGTTGCTAATCAGACATTTTTTTGTAGGAGTTTTCATTGTCGAACATTATTTTGCCAACCATTCATATGCATGTTTCGTAGTGTGGTTCTGTTACAGGTATCTTTGTGTGCCTATGATGATAAAATGAAATAACCAAATACAGTAAGGGAGAAATAATACTGATGCGTCCATGCACCATGCATCATCCACCCCAGAGTTGCTTATGAAATGTCAGTATCTACATGCCTGACAGAAAAAGTGAGCTATCTAGAAGGTTAGAGGGAAACAAAAGGAAACTTCTTAAGTTCAGAGGGTATGTTTTGTTATTTCAGTGATTAGAAAATTGAGTCAGTTTTCAAAGAACTTGGCAGTTCACTGAGGTGACAGGGATAGCGATATGCACATACACATGTGGCAGCCATACTGTGTACCCAAGGTGTAAAAGGGAGTGCATTGGTGGAGCTGTCATTTGCACTCAGGTGATTCATGTGAAAAGATTTCCAACATGATTATGGCCACAAGATGGGAATTAACAGACTTTGAATATGGAATGGTAGTTGGAACTAGATGCATGGGACATTCCATTTCAGAAATCATTAGGGAATACAATATTCTGACATACGTAGTGTCAAGAGTGTGCGAAGAATAGCAAATTTCAGGCATTACCTCTCACCGTGGACAATACAGTGCCTGACGGCCTTCACTTAACAAATAAAAGTAGTGGCATTTTTGTAGAATTGCCAGTGCTAACAGACAAATAACACTACACGAAATAACTGCAGAAATCAATGCGGGATATAAGATGAATGTATCCTTCAGAACAGTGCAGCGAAATTTGGCATTAATGGGCTGTGGCAGAAGACAACTGACGAGAGTGCCTTTACTAACAGCATGACATCGCCTGCAGCATGTCTCCTGGGCTCTTCATTATATTGATTGGACCCTAGATGTCTGGAAAACAGAGGCCTGGTCAGATGAGTATTGATAATTCGTTGGTAAGAGCTGCTGGTAGGGTTCAAATGTGATGCAGACCCCATGAAGCCACCAACCCAAGTTGCTAATAAGGCAGTGTGCAAACTTCTGGTGCCTCCGTAATGGTGTGCCTTCGTTTATATGGAATGGACTTGGTCCTCTGATCCAACTGAACACAGCATTGACTGGGATGGTTATGTTCAGCTACTTGGAGACCATTTGCAACCATTCATGTTCCCAAACAATGATAGAATTTTTATGGATGACAGTGCACCATCTTACAGACCACAGTTGTTCACAATCGGTTTGAAGAACAGTCTAGACATTTCAAGTGAATGACTTGGCCACCCAGATCACCCAACATGGAACCCGTCAAACATTTATGGGACAGAATCGAGTGGTCAGTTGGTGCAAAAAATCTTGTATCGGCAACACTTTCACAATTATGGACAGCTACAGAGGTAACACAGCTCAGTATTTCTACAGGGGACTTCCAATGACTTGTGGAATCTATGCCATGTCGAGTCTCTGCACTATGCTAGACAAAATGAGGTCTGACACAATATTAGGGGGTATCCCATGACTTTTGTCACCCCAGTGTATGAGCCCACTTATCAGTATAATGATGCATTCCATCTGGCTTGGATGCATCCACTGATTCAGATGGAAGGGGTGACGTAAAATCATTGTATCCTCTCCCGGAGTGAGCTGACCCACAGCAGTTTCAACAGGTCCTTGATATCTTGCATTCTGGCAGTGGGACAGAGTTGATGTCTGAGCCAGATCCACACGTTCTACTAGGGACAGGTCTGGAGCCCTTGCTGGCCATGGGAATACCTCAACTTCACATAGATAGTTCGTAGAGACATGTGCCATGTGTTAGCGAACATTAAACTATTGAAAAATGGCACCACAATAGTGTTGCATGAGAGGTAACACACGAGGATGTGAGAGGGCCATGGCGCACTGTTGTGCTGTATGAGTTCCCACATTCACTACAAGCCATGCCCTGAAATCATACCCAATCACTTCCCACGCCGTAATGCCAGGAGTAAAACCACTGTGCCTCTCTGTAATGTTGGAAAAATGGTATCTCTTCCCAGGTCCCCACATTACTCACTGATGATGATCTGGGGTAATAAAGAGCCGCAATTCATCACTGAACACAATGCGATACCGGTCACTGGAGTTGTGGACCCAAAAACTTTGCATATCACTGCCTTAGACCATAGGTTTTTGGAATGAGTTCACCGTTGTTTACCCATATTGATTTCTAGAGTGTTAGTTGTTTGTGTGGTCAATTGAACAATGTTTCATGAACTGGTAATTCTCTGTATCTTTTGAGTTTCATCCATTCCTGTGTTATTGCTTGTGGTTGTTGGAGATATGGTTGGCAAATACTGCAAGCACTGATAGCCATGGTATTGGTCTGGATTTACTTCTGCTCCAAACAGGAGAACAGTTTGTGGCAACAGGATGCACAAGTGCTTGTGTAGTTCACAAGGTGTTCGCATTATATCCCCAGCTGACCAACCCTGAAGGCACCACATAGCTGAATGAGTGCCAAGGTCCCTGGCAGGTACATATCTAACGTGCTCAACAAAGGTTGGGGACACCGAGGATGTTGCCAAACTGGTGGGTCTTAGAGGGACAATTGCTGATTTATTCACGCACATTTCTGTGTTCCACTCCTCCGTAATCACGACACAGGATGATGCAAAACAGGAAGGTTGCAAAAGCGTAAGAGCCCTTTGCTGCTTCAGATAGTGTTCAGATTTCATAGAATGGTTTTGAACAGTCTCTAGTGCGGCCACCCTGGATACCAGAGCAAAAATTGCAACCTCACTACACTCCAAATGAGTCGGAGCATGTGGTTGCAGCCCCACAATGTCCTTAGAGTAGGGTTGAATTGTCAGAGGGATGTCAGCAGTGGCAAACACTGTCAAGAACATCGTGCCATTGCTCATTGCAGTGTGAACCATTTTAGACCGCGATATATGTGGGAATTCATGCCCTAAGGGAAGAAATGGTTTCACTGACGTACTTTATGCACTTACTGAGGACGTTTTGTGTCAGTTCTGAGCAGTAGGTTGCCTGAAATCATTTTCTCGGTCACCCATAAGAAAATCATGTGAGCAGTAGGTTGCCTGAAATCTTTTTCTCGGTCACCCATAAGAAAACATATGATCAGTAGGTTGCCTGAAATATTTTTCTCGGTCACTCATAAGAAAATCATGTGATTTCAACACTGGGTGTCATGGTCCTGACCTCCATCGCAGAGGTGTGAAAACAAGGGGAGGAAATGTCAGAAGTGTGGTGACCTCCCCATCGTGTGACATGTCCATGATGATGCTGGGCAGAATTATGTTGAAATTTGGTGCCAATGTGACATCATTATCCCATTTTACAACTCACATCAACTTCCGAGCTGTGGCCTCTTTTTTGCATGTGTCAATACCTTGTAGCTTGACGTGTCATGGAGTCCAAGAGTGATATCACCAGGCATTACATTTTTGCACCATTACAAAGGAAGCTTCTAGGCATCTTTGAGCCAAATTTCAATATTTTGGCCACTGTGGGAGACAATAACGAGGCTTCAAAAAAGAGATACTTTTTTGTGGATTGTAGAATGTCTTTAATATTTGCATCATCATACGTACTGTGACAGATGATGATTCATGAGGGCCACAGGATTATTTTGGAACATTGCAGAGCAAATTTATTCAAAATGATAAAATAGGTGATTCTGATAAATTCACATAGCACATGAATACTCAATATTTTATTACGAAAATATAACGAAAAATGTATTTCAGAATCCACATTTCTGTTTGTTTCAAGTAGATGCCAATGAACTGCAATAAGAATACTTATACTTACAATAGCACAAAAATAGTATTAATAAGGAACTGACAAATGTCTGTTGCTTTGTGGCACACTCAGAACAACCATCACTAATAGCCAGTAATTGTTTTACTAGAGGAATAATTATGCACTTCTTCTATCAAAATAATAAGGAAATATTACTACAGAATTTCTTTTGGAAGAAGTGTAAAAATTGGCTTTTAGCACAGCACGGAAATAATGGAGTGTTATTAGCAAAAAAATTGCTGAATTTCAGGAGAATGTGTGAGTCATTTAATTGTGAATGTGTTAAAGCTATATGTATGTTTTAGCATGTTTGAGTTTTGCAAATTATCTATAGCCAAGGCATTCGTTGCCAAATAAAACTGAGACTGACATTTCCTTTTAGGATGGAACATATGTGAAGTCTCCCAGTGACAAGTTAACATACGGAACAATGATGTTTGTCAGAGTTGTTCTAGTACAGGATATGTCCAGCCACTTATCAAAAGCAGTTACAATTGCTACGAGGTACAGCGCTGTGCGTAGGCAATCAGAGATGAAAGCAGGGTATGTGTGCATATATTTTTTATTTTGTAGAATAAGCATTTTATAAGACATTGACTTTTTGGTTAATTCTATTTGAATGCCTAAAGAATGATGAGATTGTTGTACTTAATGAAATTCCTGCTGTAGTTTCTAAGTACAAGGGCATTTCATATTGATTTACAGTTTATTTATTCCTGTCACGCATGATGCGCATCTGACACACAATTATGATTACAAGTACATTGTGCTTTGGTCTAGGTAGTAGGACAATTACTTAACATGTAATCGCTATATAGTGCAACCCATTTTCTCAACTGCTGCCATAATGCAAGTGGAGAACATTACTAGAGGAATAATTATGCACTTCTTCTATCAAAATAATAAGGAAATACTACTACAGAATTTCTTTTGGAAGAAGTGTAAAAATTGGCTTTTAGCTCATCAAGGATGGTGCTGGACGACTTGATTTCTGTGGAAGGAGGGTATAAATGTTTTCAATACTCACAGGTGATTGGTGGTAGTGTGTGGAAAGTGTACACCATCACAAAAACTGCGTACAATTGGATGGATGGCTGTAAAAGTGGCTGCACATCAATGGAGAAAGGAACCAATCTTGAAGGAAAAGATTGGTAACACCAGTCAGCATTTTAAGAGTGGAAAAGTGTATTCAGGAGAATAGGTGCATGACATTCACAGAATTGGAGGCAGCCGTAGGTCTTGCAAAAGGCACTGTGCACTACATAGTGCATGAATAGCTTATCATTTTGAGTCCCAACAATATGAAAAGTGTAATTTTAAAATTTTTCACGATATCAACCTTTATTATCGTAGTAAGCATAAAATAAAAGAAGAAATCAGCCAACTGTAGACAATCAATTGTCTTAAGGAGGTGGTTTTACTTTGAAACTGCTGGGATATAGTTTTCAAGTAGCCATCATTTCATATGATATGTGTGAAAGCAAACTTGCATTTTTCCTTGGCGAAGTCCCGCATCTTGGAAATTCCATGAACTTGTAACATGTAAATTAAATTATAATCCTAAATAACAAGCAAAAGTAGGCCTAAAATTTAATAAATTCTGTATTGCAAATACATCTGTGCCAATGGCTCCTGTTTGAAACCACTCATAAAAGCAGTAGTACAAACTCAAATTACATTACAATAAATTTACAATCTCCTACAATCACTAGCACAGTCACCATGTGACTGTTGCTCTCAATGCTGTAAGTGACTGCTACAATGTACTATATTAGTAGAAGTACTTCACTGTACCACTAGATGTGTACCACTAGATGTCTCTGTCTTGCGACAGCATCAGTGGCAGCATTGGTTGTTTCATGCTAAAGACACTGGTAATTATAAAAATAATAAAATAATAGTTTCAGGAAGAAGCCACAGGCACTCAAAGGGTCAAACTCAGAAAGATGTCCACCATGTGGATCCCCAAATCCCTGAATGCAGCACAAACACAACATTGCGAAGACATATGAAGTGGCCTCCCTTCAATGCCACAGCTAGGATCTGAAAGGTGTCATGTCCAAACTCAGGATTGGCAATGAAACTTGACTCTGCTACCATGAGCTGGAGATCAAAGCCCAATCAATGCAACGGAAGCGTACAAGTAACCTCCTGAAAAAGTCCCATGCAGTGCCTTCAGGGAAAAACACATGGTACAAGGAGGGAACCCCGTCGTTAACTGACTGGAACCAGGGACCACCGTCCAAAAGCATGATGTATTTGGAGGCTGCGACATGCAATTCAAAATAAACGAACAGGAAAATGGATGAAAGGAGTGCTCTTGCAACATGATCATGCCCATCCCCATCCAAGTCAGACAACCATGAGGAGTTCCAGGTACTGTGACATGCACCATATACTCCTGACTTGATCCCTCCTTATTACCATAGATCCATGACTATGAGAAACCACTGCATGGACGTCATTTCACAAACAACCAGGAACTTCAAGCTGGTGTCCTGCGGTGGGTGAAACAGACTCCAAAAAAGTGTATCGAGGAAGACATAAAGTAATTACCACCTTGGTGGTGTAAGTGTGTGGAGCTTAATGGAGTCTATGTAGAAAAAGTGCATGTATCTGCTGAGACAGAGAGATTCATAGTGGATATATAAATTGTAGATAATCATGGAATGCCTCTCGTATAATATTGTATCACATGGCTAATAACAAGTTCCTCCCGTTAAAACTGTAACTATGTCATTCATGATATATTAGTAGGCTTTGATCTACTGTTCTTGAAGAAGAATTGTGACTACAATGCAATATGCTGTAAGTGGTACCTAAGAGAGATTTTCTGCAATTTTCTCTGAAAATTAACAATATGAATTTAGACAAATTGCTACTTGTCACATAGAGGAGATACTGAGCAGTGGACAGGCACATTTAAAAGTAGTGCATTGGATAAGCTATTGGACTAATTCCTTTTAGTAGTAGTAGTACTAAAGATTAATTTAGTAACTATTGATTGCTTATCATACATTCACTTTTGAAGTTAACATTGTAGTTATTGTGGGCAACTGTCCTAGCTGACTGATTTTTAGGATAATTCAGGAACCCTTCAGATGGTCTTAAAACATATAATAATAGTTCAATTTTCTGTTAATTTACACACACTGTGCTCTGAATCTATTCAATTCATTTCATTCTTATGAGTCATATTTCATTGATTTGCAACCCTTCCTAATAAATTCATGTACTGCACCAAACATACAGGCTTTTATTTCTATATAAGTGACTTATTGTTTCAAAATCTGAAATTCTAACAGGCCTTGTTTGGGGTTGCTGTAATCAAAAAGCATAGCCCCAGAAATAGGCATTTGGGTGCACTTCTTGTTCACTTATTTATTTTAGATTAAGTGTCCTTTTCATTCCATAGATCCATAGTGAGGATGTCCTTGTGGATGTAAAACTTGTTGTAAAACTAACAACAACAATAACAGACTAAATAATTCATATTACACACTATTAGACTCTTGAGCCTTTACTAGGTTGGATGAGTTCCCCAAAAAATGATCCTATATGGCATTATGGAATGAAAGTAAGTGGAATATGCTAGCTTTTTTATTACTACCTATGTCTGACAACATCCATATTGCAAATAAAAAATTGTTTAGACACTTCAACAATTCTGTGGTCTGCTGCTCCCAACTGAATTTATTATAAGTTATCATCTCAAGAATTTAACACTGTCAACCTCTTTTACTTGTTTTTCGTCATATTTTAGGCGTGTACTGATGGAAATGTCTTAAAAGTTTTACACTGTGTATAATAGGCCTTTTCAGACTTTAGTGATAAAAAATTGTACAAATGTTGACGAAAATGCCATTAACCAATCTTTCTAAAACTATACTTGATTTGCTATTTATTGAAACGTTGTGTGTCGTCAACAAGTAAATAAGCTTGGGATCTTGTGATAGTACGGATACAATGTGAATAAGTATACAGAAGAAAAGTAGGGGCTCTAAGACGGAACTTTGTGGGACACCTTAAGTTATTAGTTCCCAATGGATAATACAGGAGTTTTTCCGTATGTTTCCTATCAGAGTGATAAAATTTGAGCCATTTTGCAGCATTTCTTGTAACACCATAGTATCTCAATTTACTTAAACTGTGTACATTTATTCACATCATACATATGAGAACTAATTATATGTGGTGTCCCACAAGGTTCCATCATAGGCCCTTACTTTTTCCTATGTATATCAGTGACCTTTGTAATGTTACCTCACTGGATATTTTACTGAGTAGTAGACTCTCCTACAAGCATTCCATGCTTTCCCTGTAGTAAATGGATTATCTGACCATGATGCACAACCGATTAACTTACAAAACCTAACAGTCTGTACACTTCAGAAACCATTAAGTAAAAGTGTGAGGGTGCTCAACTCGGTATCTATAGATCACTTCAGAGAAAGTTTAGGAAATGTAAACTGGGAAGATATATATAATGAACCAAATGCTAATGATAAATGCAACATTGTTTTCCGAAGAAAATTACTAAATGTGACACCACACACTTTTCAAAGAAACCTTGTATTACTACAGGTATTAAAGTGTCTTCAGAAAGAAAAAGAAAACTGTATGAGACTACAAGAACTAGGAATGATCTAGAAGTAGTTTTACACTATAAAAATTATTGTAACATACTGGGAAAAATTGTAAGGAAATCAAGAAATATGTATGTTAGAGAAGAAATTAACAACTCCAGCAATAAAATCAAATCGATATGGAATGTTGTTAGAAGGGAGACAGGAAAAGTAACCACGGGGGTAGGTAGTATTACTATTAAAGAGAAAGAGACCATCCTAGCCAACAGTACACAAGTAGCTAATGTATTTAACAAACATTTCTTAAATGTAGGAGAAAAAATTGGTGAGAATAGTTCAAAGGAAAAAGCCAGACAGTACATGGAAGAGTCTGTTTTGAAAAAATTTAGTCAGATAAAGTTTCACCTAACAACCTCTTGTGAAATAAGTAAAATTATTAAATCTTTGAAAAATAAATGTTCTGTTGGAGTAGATGACATCTCTAATAAGATATTAAAACAATGTGGAGCAATTACAGCTGATATTCTGAGTCACATATGTAATGCATCACTAACTCGAGGTATTTTCCCAGACAGGTTAAAATATTGTCAGGCCTCTCTACATAAAGGGAAAACACAGATGTCAATAATTATCAGCCAGTATCCTTGCTTACAGCATTTTCTAAATCTTCGAGAAAGTAATGTACTCAAAGAGTGTTTAGTCATCTCAACAGTAATAGGATACTTGGTAAATTCCAGTTTGGATTTCAAAAATGCTGTTCCACTGAGACAACAATATAAAATTTCACTGTCCACATAATACAATCTTTAAATAGTGAAATGTCGCCAATAGGAATTTTCTGTGACTTGTCCAAAGCATTTGATTGTGTGAACCGTGACATTATGTTACAGAAATTACATTTCTATGGTATAAATGGAATAGCATATGAGTGGTTTAAGTCATACCTACAGAACAGGAAGCAGAAAGTTTTCTTATATGGGTCAAGTGATTTAAATAAGTTTGCCACTTCATCTAACTGGAGTGAAATTACATTAGGTGTTCCACAAGATTCGATCATGGTTCCCCTTCTGTTCTTGATATATGTGAATGACTTCCCTTCCTATCTGAAACAGGAAGCTGAACTGACACCGTTTGCTGATGGTACAAGCATTGTTATTACTCCAGTAAAAGAAACTCCAATTGAAAATGATGCAAATAAGTTCTTTGGAAAAGTCATTAATTGGTTTTCTGCAAATGGGCTTGCTCTAAACTTTGAAAAAACACAGTACATCCAATTTTCTGCTGCAAAAAGTACAATTCCTTCAATAAATATAACACATCAACAGAAGTCAGTAGGCAGGATAGAGCATACTAAGTTTTTGGGTGTTCATATAGATGAGAATCTTAATTGGAAAATTCATATTTTGGATCGTCTAAAGTGACTAGGTTCAGCAACTTTTGCAATCAGAATAACTGCCAATTTTGAGGATATAGAAATTAGTAAGCTAACATACTTTGCATACTTTCAGTCTCATGTGGAATAATATTTTGGGGTAACTCAACATCTAGACAAAAAGTATTCACTGCTCAAAAGATAGTGGTTAGAATAATGTGTGGGGTTCATAGTCGCACATCTTGTAGGCATCTTTTTAAAAGATTGGGAATTCTTACAACAGTCTCACAGTACATTTACTCACTAATGAAATTTATTTTCAACAACATAGACCAGTTTAAAAACAACAGTGACTTTCATGATTGTAATGCCACAAAAAAGAAAGACTTACACTATCCTTTACGCAACCTATCTTTGGCACAGAAACGGGTAAAATACGCTGTTATAAAAATTTTCGACAAATTACAAGATAAAAATAAAATGTCTGACAGACAGCAGCAATAGCTTGAAAAATAAATTGAAAACGTATCTCCTTGACAATTCCTTCTATACCATAGATGAATTCTTGAATAGGAATAAAAAAATCTATAAATATGGTATATGCATTTTGTGTCATTTAATATTAAAAATCTTGTTTCATATGTGTGTTTCTTGTGTACTTGACACGTTCCACATCATAATGGCTGCTGTACTGTGCGATTGATCAATGGAACATGCAACCAACTAACAAACTAACTAACTAACTAACTAACAAACTATGAGCGAACCAACTGCGACTTCACATGACGTTGCTTGTACCTGAGGTAACTGGACTAGATGCCTGGCTCTGTTCACAAAAATAATAGCTCGATAACATGGTAGGGTCATACTGGTTAGATGTACTGTATTAAAGTAGTTTTCTTAGTAGTAGACATCTGTGTGGCCTACATTTGAAAGCTTTCTGAAAGTCAAGAAATGCCAAATCCAATTGATTACCTGCATCTTTCTCTCTTACAAGACAGTACTTGAAGAACACGAGTTTGGTTTCACTTTATTCATGCTATACTCAAAATGTGTAAATTTATAATTATTAATCCTGTTTGTTTATTTTAGGCAAAGGGAACCCCAAATTATAGATTACGTTACACAACAGTACAAACTGTTCCCAAATATTGCCTTGTACTTCGCTCTGCGCTTTAGTGCAAATTGGCTTTGGGAAATGTATAACAGTGTCACATCTGAATTGGAGTCTGGTGATATGGAAAGACTGCCTGAGGTAAGTCATTTGTTTTTCACTTTCTTACGTACATGACTAATGTAAAAAATGTGCTAAAATAATGAATAAAAATTAACTATGTAGGAAAAGATAGATTGCTACTTACCATAAAAATGATGGTTAAGTAGCAGACAGGAACAATTGAGAGACTTTACACATTAGATTTCAGCCACTGTCTTCATCAGAAAAAAGAAGAGAAAGACACACACATTCATTCACACAAGCAAGCACACCTCACATATACATGACTGCCATCTCCTGCAGCTTGGATTGGAATGCAATTGTGACGTAGAACACAAGCAGAAATTCTGGTCTGAGCTGCTGGAGATGATGGACATGTGTGTGTGACATGTGCTTGTTTGTGTGAATGACTGTGCATGTGTTTCTCTTCTTTTTCTGACAAATACTGTAGCGTAAAGCTAATGTGTAAGTGTCTTTTAATTGTGCCGGTCTGCAACTTAACAAGTCATCTTTGGGTAAGTAGCAATCTCTCTTTTCCTAGATTGTTGATATTTCAATCTGGATTTTCCATTGTGTTTATAAAAATTAATTAATTCAAGCTTGCATACTGAAATCTGTAATTAAAAAACTGCACAAAAAGGATCAAAGGCCTGTGGGGGTGAGAGGAGTGCAAATTCCATGGGAAAGAAGTACGGATCGGATTAAAAAACACAGACTATTTACATTGAGGTTGGTTAGACAGAAAATGAAATAAATATAAAATGAAATTAGATAAAAACCAACACTGAAACACTTATTTGGGTTATTAACAAAGAAAGTTGTAAATTAAACAGACTGATGAACCTCAGGTTGCTTTCATTACCCAAGAACCACTGATCCAGAAATGTTTAACTTAATTTCTTCCCTACAATAGATTTACAGATTTGTAAGCTTATTTATTTGCATCTAGTTAACTTTCTCTGATGATGAGTTCACAGCATGTTTGTACTAGTATATCTGATGTCCTACAGTACCAGTTATGGACTGAAATTGAGAAAAATAATTATTTTCTTTTACATAAGTGTTCTTAACTCTATTTTGTCCACAGAATCATAATTTATTAAGTATGTATGTAATGTACGCCATTCATTAATGTGGAAAATTACTTTGATGTTACAGTCTTGTTAAGGCATAGTCTTTTAGATGATGTGAGTTTTGCCTCATCATGTGTCAAGCTTAGCCAGACAGTTATCTAGAATGGATCAAACCCCCATCCATTTTCAGCTGTAACCAAAAATTTAACAAGTGTAGCAATAACATATTAGCAACTTTTCTCCTCTGCTGTTCATTGTCCACCATAATTTCTTTATAATTAACTGTGACATAATTAAAATTTCTTTGCAATTAACTGGCACACGATTAAAAAGTGATCGGGGTTGTTTGACTACAGTGTTTTCTGATGACACAAGCATCCCAATCTACGTGTCAAACTCAACTGTACCAGAATTGTGAATTGAAGTGTGAATTGTGATTTATTTGTCTCGTAATGTACATAATCATTTGATTCAGGTGCAGGAGACACATCAAATTGTCGTATAATTTCACCATAAACAAAGAAAAGCAACTGCTTATGTGAAATCAAAACAGGCCAACAGCTGGTTTCATTCTTAAATTAGTTTTTCACTTTGCAAGGCAGTGTGCATTGTTTCGAAACTTCTGGGAAGATTAAAACTGTAGGCTGGACCAGGACTCAAACCCAGAATTGTGCCTTTCATGTGCAGTGCTCTTGCTCTAAGACAGCCAGGTACCATTCATGATCCACACTCAAAGACAAGCTTAGGTTCAAGTCCAGGTGCACAATTAGCTTTAATGTGTCAGGAAGTTTCAACACAGCACAGACTCAGCTGCAGAGTGAGAAATTCATTCCAGAAACAATCTCCTAGTCTGTGGCTAAGCCAATTCTCTGCAGTATCCTTTCTTCTTCTTCTTCTTCTTCCTCCTCTTCCTCTTCCTCTTCCTCTTCCAGATTTGAGTTTTGGTCCTGCTCACAGTTTTAATCTGGCAGGAAGTTTCAGTTTCACTCTTAATTTCACAAAAATTAAAAATTAATATTATGTCATATCAAACAAATAAGAATGACCTGTTATAGAAAGAAGGAAAAAATGGTATTTTAAACACTGGAGACAACATGCTTTTTATTGTCTTTTTTGTTGTCAAACATGTGTAATATCAGTAAAAAGGAAAGAATCAATAAAACAACTGCAGATGTTGGTATAAGTTACTTTTCTTTTCAGCTGCATGCAATGTCATGTTGTCTGAAAGCTGTTGCAACTGCAGATGCAGCTGCAGGAGTGGAAACTTGCCGGCTAGCATGTGGTGGTCACGGTTACATGACATCCAGCAATCTTCCCTGCATCTATGGTCTTGTAACTGCTGCCTGCACATACGAGGGAGAGAACACCGTTATGCTTCTGCAGACTGCCAGGTAACAACTCTATAGTACTGCCACATGTCATTAGTGCCCTTGTGTATTTGGGGAAAACAGAAGAATAAAACTGCTGTGAAGCAGAATAGGAGTTAGAATGGCATAAAATGAATGAAAAAGTGCTATATTTATGATATGGAATGTTTGACTTATTTTAACACTTTCCTCTTTATATTTATACTGTTGAAGAATAGGTACATATAAATGAGTGGAACGGTACAAGTTCCATTAAAAAATCAGCAGATTGCAGGCCAAATGTTTCAGACCAGTAACGTTTAATTCAAAGGAAATAATAAGAGTTTCACAGCTTTTAATATTCATTTAATGGCACATTGCATGTGAATATAGGAGGAATAGTAAATAAATAATATTTATTGAATTAGTTGTACTAATACACTAATTCAAATAAACATTCCTTATAACATGCGCTCGATTTTTATTGGTTCAGATGTACAGCTAGTTACAGAGATAAGTTCTCACCCATTCCATGGGTTTAGTTATTAACCATCTTTTTCTTTTGAAGTTCAAGTTGTGAAGTTGTCAATAGTTAAAACTTCCAGGTCGAGAGGCTTTGGTCAATCTGTAAAACTACTTCTTCCTTATGTTTCATTGCCAGCTGTGGGAAACATCTTCTGAGGTGTGTCTTTTACAGATCGACCACGGCCTCTCAGCTCGGAAGTTTTAACTTATGAAGATGCTGGCCATGAAAGCCTACATGTTATGATTGTGAAGTTGCGCTTGAGTGTAGATAATTGAATTTTTGCACCATGACTGTGATCTGCTGGCCAATTCCACTCTATCATTTAAACATGCCACACACATTTAAAAATACAGAGGCTGCCAATAAGGTATCTGTGTACAGATTTTGAAACAAAAATCCTGACATTCTTGACATGAGCATCGTCAGTAGACATCGAAGGACATCCTGAATGGGGTCATCTTTAACTTCCATCTGGCCATTTTTAAACCGTGTAAACCATTCATAACACTGAGTACAGCTTAAGCACTCATCACTATAGGCTTCCTGCATCATTTGTTGTGTCTCTGTAAAGGTTTACTTGAGTTTCACACCAAATTTAATGCAGACACATTGCTCTAATAACTCTGTCATCTCAAAATTCACAAACTGTGTGACACAACATTCTACTCAATACAGCACTGAACAACAACTGACTAACATACAACAATGAAACTTCCAGCAGTTACACATTAAAACAGGTGTGTGCAGAGATGCCAACTACATTTCACTCCAACACAGCAGTGGCCATGAAATTACGAATGTTCCATAATTTTTTGAGGAGACCTCATGCAAACCATTATTAAATTTGTAGAATATAGTCCATAAACATGCGCACACAGAGTTGCTACATGTCTCTGTGTTTCACATACAAGAATTTGGCAGACATTGTATATGCAGGGCCTGTATCCTTACCATTTACAGTGGATTCAGGGCCTTCAAGGAGGATATGAAGGTGGGCAACTGGAATGTTGTCATCAGCTAATTGCAAATCAGCAGCTAATCTCATTAATATTGTTTACTGATGAAGCCACTTTAACTCATGACTGTATCAAATAACACTGATAACTCACATTGTTTCTTCAATGACAACTCACATGCCTTTATGGAGACACATTTTCAAGAATGTTTCTCTGTAAATGTGCAGTATGGTATAATAGACGGACCAGTTATTTAGACTTCACTGCAAATTAGCTTCTGGCATTATTGGAAGAGGTTCCTTTGGCTACAAGGGAGGGTATGTTGTTCTGCACATTGTAGTAGTTAGGTGAGACATCATATAAACCTAACAATCCCTGAAAAATGGATCAGTAGAAATTTCATGTTACTTGCCCCTTTTAGATCTTTGCCTGTGGTGGTGGTTGAAAGGCAAAGTCTACAAAGAAAAGGTAACCACACAGACAGGTGATATCATCAAGAGAATTCAAAAGCACATTTAAGTCATAAGTGGAATTTATTAAAATAAACTTTGAAGTTTATCAATTGTGTTTGCTTAAAAACCTTCTGTCAGTATTCTGTTTGAGTTACATTCTAACAGCTGTGTTTCTGTGAACAATAAAACTGGATGCATTGTGATATGGAATGTTTTACTTGAATTAGTCTATACTACCATCTCTTAAAATATGTTCCTCCTGAAATGTGCTGTATATCTGTAGATTTTTTAACTGATAAGTGATTCAGTAATTTCCATACATTTTGCTGGACAGAAATCTATGGCTACAATATATGCACTCTTAAATGTTTCTGTCTCCCTATTTATCACTCTCACCCCCCCCCCTCCTCCTCCTTACCTACTCTAGTCTCTCTCTCTCTCTCAACCCTATACACTGTGAAATGGAATGGATGCTTTAGTTGAATAAGTTTCAGTGTCAGCTGTCTTTTTATTGGTGTCTATTGGGCTGTTACTGCATCTCAACACAGTTACTCTTTATCTGTCATTACTCACTGCAGTTTGTTTTTTGAAAATACATTATTTTGTTTTGCGTTGAAGGTTGTTAAACTGTAAAATCATTGTTAACTTTCTGCAGGTTCTTGATGAAAGCATGGGGCCTTGCTGCCAGCAATCAGGCACTGACACCAACGGTGGCTTACTTACGCCAAGCTGTAGGCAGAGGCAGTGAGGGAACCTTTGAGAAAACAATGCAAGGACTCATCCGTGCATACTGGCAAGTGGCTGCAGGGTACGTACAGAAAACAATGTTAATGAAGTTTTTACAAAGCATATGGAAGTTATGCTATAAAACTGAAACCAGTGTTTGCGACAAAAGTGATTGTCCTTTGGTTCATTGTAAGCAGTTTCTTGTTCATAATGGAGCAGTGCTGCAGATGGGATATGGCAAAGATACTTTCATTTCAGGATCATGCAGAAAGCAAAATGGATTTCAAGGAATCTTTTCCCCTCACATCCTCCATATTATGACCATAGATAGATCATTAAATACTTTTTGTATGTGGTTATAAAATACCACAAACTTTCAAAAAATATGTAGATTCCACTAGAAACATATTCTGTACTTTGCACCAGGACTAGAAGAAAGTAAGTTTATTATTCCATCACTGTTGAACTCACAAAAGTAGTGTGCATATAAGAAGGCAGATGGTGGACGACATGGAGCATGAGTACACAGTGTACCATGTGACACACTAGCCACTAGTATCATCCTGTTGCACTGACCTGTAGCATAAAGTTTGGAATGCACTTTGCTTGTAAGGTGATAGGTTTTTTGAAACTGTAGTCTTTATTATGGCTGATATATGACAAAAAAAGCAAATAGAAAAATCTTCTGTGCCCAAACACATTTTTACCATATGAGATGGAAAGAGAGTGATTTTTGGGTACTGCAATGGACGAGATTTGAAAACCTGGGAGTTTAAAGGTGGAAGACAAGGTAATACACAAGACAGAGATTATTGATGAAACATCATGCATGAGTTCATAAGAGTGAAAAGCCAAGCGCTTTGTTCGTAACAGAAGTAAGAGGGGGACGGCGAAAAATAGATAAGTCAGAAAATGAAAGATGTAGAAAACTAAAATGGAGTGAAGAAAGGAGTAGCTACTGTGGAGAAATGAAGAGATGCAACATAAATTAAGGCCAGGTAGGTGGCGAGAACCTAGGACACAGTGTAGTGTTAGTTCCCACCTGTAGAGTTCTGTAATACTGGTAACTGGGGGAAGAATCCAGATGGTGTGTGTGGTGAAACAGGCACCAAAGTCGCAACTGTCATGTCGTAAAGCATGCTCTGCAACAGGATATTGTGTGTTGCCTATGTCCATTCATTCTAACTGATAACTTGGTAATAGTCACGTCGATGTAAAAGGCCCAACAGTGTTTACGTAACAGCCGGTATATGACGTGTCTTTTTACAAGGTTGCTGTCCCCTTTGATAGTATATGTTTCCCAGTTACAGGGCTGGTATAGATGGTGGTAGGAGGGTGCCCAGGGCAAGTCTTGCAGCAGGGACAGCCACAAGGATAGGAGCCATAGCGTAGGGAGATGGGTGCATAAAGAGCATAGAGTCTGACTATGACAAGGATATTGCGGAGATTGGAATGGCAATGAAAAGGTATTCTAGGTGTGGTGGGCAAAATCTAAGACAGTGTGTCCCACATTTCAGGGCATGATTTTAGGAAGTCGTGGCCTTGTTGAAGTAGCTAATTAATACATTCAGGACCAGGATATTACTGTGTGACAAGTGGTGTGCTCCGAAGTTGGTTTTTGGAGGGATCAGCAGTACCAGGGTTGGATGTGATGGCCGGAAATCTGCTTTTGAACTAGGCTGGTGGGGTAATGCTGCTCAGCCTTTTACATTGGCATGAATGCCATGAAGTTATCAGTTAGGGTGAATGGGCATAGGCAGAAGGTGTACAGTGGTAACACACAATATCCTATTGCAAAGCATGCTTTACAACATGACAGTCCAGTTGTAACCTCGGTGCCTGGTTTCACCACACGCGCCATCTGGATTCTTCCCCCAGATATCAGTTTTGCAGAACTCTACTAGTGGGAACTAACACTATAACGTGTCCTATGTTCTTGCCACCTACCTGGTCTTAATTTATGTTAATTTCTTGCATCTCTTCATTTCTTCCTTTATTCACTCCATTGTATTTTTCTACATCTTTCATTTTCTGTCTTGTCTATCTTTTGCTGTCCCCCTCCACCTCTGTTATGTACAATGCACTTAGCTTTTCACTCTTATTAACTCATGTATGATGTTTTATCAGTAATCTCTGTCTTGCATATTACCCTGACTTCCACCTTTAAGCTCTCAGGTTTTCAAATCTCATCCAGTGCAGTCCCCAACAGTCTGTCTTTATTTCTTACCCCGTCCCGTACATCTCCCGATATCTGCCCCTTTTCCTAGACCTCTCCAGTCCTTTTTCTTCACTCCTCTTCCTTCTCCTTCAACCCTTCTGCCTGAAGACTGAGCCACTGACTCTGACAGCTTTTGTAATTATAACCTGCTTTTATGTGTGTGTTCTGCTGCTGCTTGATGAGTAGATTTTTTTTATCTATCCAATTATATTATTTTGTAAACAAAGAAGGGCAGCACAAATGGACACAGGTTTGTCTGAATCATGGGAGAGTGTCATAGACATTCAGAAAAAACTGATCTGGCAGACACTTGAAGATTCATACAAACCTTCTTGTGAAAGGCTACTTTTGAAGTTTTAAGAACCAGTATTAAGTGATTAACTTCTCTTATCTGGGGTTCACGGTCATGCCAAATTTTTTGAAGGTCATCACGGTTGCCAATGACTTTAAAATTAATTGATTAGACAATACTATTGCAGTTTTGGTTGTGGGTGTATTATCATGTGGAATACTGTAAAACTGTGTTTCAGCACATGTCGGACCTTAAAATACACCTGACATGCGTGTACGTCATAATCACATTTCCATATGTGATATACATAGTCTTGTTCTCAGTTAATGTAGCTGCATTCTTGCAGTTCAGTCACTCTTCACTTTTCTAACAAACTTTCCATATAGATAATCTCTTTAAATAATTCCTCCAGAGGAACTATGACGACTGTTTGAATTGAGAACATTGATTGTTAAGGGGTCACAAGTTATGATTTATTCACTCAGTAAACATCAACACTTTTGATAACATTCAGCATTTCAATCTACATGCCACAATGAAATTTAAGCAACAACCTATTGTGGCATGGACATGCTGTAAAATCATTAAGACAACCGAGCAGTGCCAATGAATGCACTATCCAACTTGGCTCACTCTGTCCTCGCCGAGAGTCCAACTGCAACTAACTCACACCACAACAATGACTGGTCTCTAGCCTACTGTCCACAAGTAAAGATTAACTTATTCTGGTAGCCACAGCTACAACACGTTCAATGGAGAACTTCATCAGTAACTATACATTCTAAATTATTAACATACAGCAAATACTTGGCATGTGAAGACACTACCCTCACATGCTCTCAGATCTCAAAAATTAATTTTGCCTAGAAATTTGTGGTGACATAAAGTTTCAGTGTGAAATTGATCATGTAAGAAGGGCCCCAGTAAACAGTAAAGAGCACAAGGGAATATGATATAACCTTAATTAAAGAAATATTGAAGTTATTGTCATTCCAAGAGAGTTACCACACCACAACATTACCAAGAGAAATTATTTTTAGCATCATCAAAACAGCCCACTTTGTGCCTGTGAGAGATCGATAAAGAAAGATGAGAGTATTAAGCCACAAACTGTCAGGCATTAAGCCACAAACTGTCAGCACAGTATACAGTAATCTAACTGCCACTGTTGTGTAAAATAACATTCTTCTGTCTTTTATTCCTAACTGAATTCATCAACTTTAAAGTTCATCATTAAAGTATCTACTGAAGTAATCAACTTTTTAATTAGTCAATGAAGTAATCAATTTCAGTAGATCAATTAATAAAGCACTGCTAAACCAGACAGTAATAATCATTAATAAAATTAACATTCTTGTTATCACCACAATCAAAGATGAAATATTGTCATAACACAACAAAAAGACACACATGCTTAACAATGCAGCCACACAGATAAATAAGTAATCAAAGTGACATCCATCATCTGTAATTAATGGATTTTAAAAAAGGGGGGCGGGGGGGGGGGGGGGGGGGAAAGGTGGCAAATGTTGTTTCAGTTGCAGTGAGTGCATGAGACAAATACATGAATACATAAATACCTTACATCTTTGCAATATCCAAAAAATATTTTTGTTGCACTTTGGTATCACATTTAATCACTACAGTAGTGGGTACTCATTGTTTTTTTTTTTTTTTTTTTTTTTTTTAAAAAAATACCTAACCAGCAAAGTAAATACATTACATGGGATTCACAACAGTGACACTGCTCCACATCATGTGGGTTTGTTGATAAACACCCCGTTGTCCATGGCCTGCTGGGTAGGGCGACTGCACACAGAGATGCTCTGGTGGAGTGGGGGACATTGCGCTGCTTACAGCGGTGGTGGCAGTGTAGCATGGCTGGTTGCCACAGTGCGCCACTCAGCAGAGAATTTGTAATCTATTGGATGTCACATGTTGTGACATTGGTTACTTTCCATGAGCCAGCAGTTTGCACACTCTGACATAGTGGTGACGTAATACTGCCAGGTTATGGTACCTCATAAACACAGAAAGAAAACATGCAGCAGGACACTTCACTTTAACACACTTTAACCACAACAAAAATAAATGTAATCATCACATGCTAACAGTACAATTCAAAATGGCACAGAGATGAAATTTAAGTACATTCACATTGTAATAATTCCTAAGCAAATTAAGTTTGAAAACCATCACAAGACATATTACATCATAGCACTTGCAAAAAATCAAACTATTCATTAATTCTCTGTTATTAACATCTTAATAGCAGCGTACAAAGAAAAAAACTCAATCAATTTGTTATCCTAACTCACTGGGAAAAAATCCTCAACCATTCTGTTCTTGTCTTGAGCACTATCACACTATTCTTCTCCATTTCCTTCCAGCCTCATGTGATAAAGTTTGATGTTTTCAACAAGATGAGGTCCAAAATATTTTTCCCATTAAGTTTTTCTATTTCAACAGAGTTGGGTTGTACTATTCTCCAAATTCTAAATGGTCTCAAATAGTAATGTAAAAACTTCGTAACTTTTTCCTTTGCTACGGACTATTTAAAATGGTATTGTATTAATAAACAATCCCTGATCTTATACACAACAGGTTTCACTAAATGGTTCTGTCTTTCTTTTCTTGCCAAGGCCATCCATTTGCTTCAGAGCTGTATGTTGTTGCTGCGTTTTTGCCCCCAGCCGTCAGTTCACTTTGTGATGGAAAATAAATAAATTCATCAAAGATACTGTCAGGTTCTTTATCATGCAAAATGGTACAAGCTGGAACACCAGCACTATCATGGGTTAAGCTGTTCATTACCTCTTCAAAGTCAGACAACTTATTATCCAATTAATGTGCTTCCTTCCGCAATATGCTCTAAACAGTCGTTCAAGTACGCGCATCGTACGTTCCGCAGGTTTCGATGCAGGTCTATATGTTGATGTACCAATCAATAAATGATTTCCATACCTTAAAATGAAATTACAGTCTATTATCTGTCAAAATACTACACAGTCGTATGGTATTCAGAAAGTAACCCACTTTCAATTTCTTAATGACAATCTTACTGTTAGTTTTTCTTAGTGGGAAGAAATGAACAAATTTTGAAAATAATTCGATGATGACTATGTATGAAATTTCCATGAGACTTTGGAAAAAGTCGAAGAAGATTTAACCCAACAATCTCACCTATTTTATGTGGCAAAATGTTGTGCATAAGTCCTTTATGTTGCGTTGTAGATATTTTGGTATACTGACATAAGTCAGGAGATTCTTTAATAATCTGTCAACTCACTGAGTAGTTGTTGAAAATTGTGAGTTTTTCAAATTGCTGTAAGCATTTCTTCAGACCAAAGTTTCCAGAACCATAGTGGATGTATTTAATTAAAACATTAATCAGTCATATGCTGTGGTATGCAAAGCCTCCATTCTTCAGAGTTTAAGTCTGTTCTTTTGTACAAGATAACATATTCAAACTATGGAAAATCCAGGATGGAATGTAACAATATTATGAAAAGGATAGTTGCCACTCAACATATAGCGGAGTGGCTTCAGCTGCCAGAAACTGTGGTCATGTGTGTGTAAGTTCCGTTTGTTTGTGTGTGTGTGTGTGTGTGTGTGTGTGTGTGTGGAACAAATTTTTGATTCTCCTTCAAATCCTTTCATGAAATTAATTTTGATGTCGTTCACATGTGGTGTATCTGTACAAACTTTTTTCAAATTTTGAGGAAGATGTGTCAGATCATCAGCTACCACATTTGTTTCACCAGGAATGTAGTGAATCTCGAAACTGTATTCCTGCAGAGCGATAGCCCATCTGGAAAGACAATTAAGAAGTAATTTACAGTGCAGAAGGAGAGATAATGCCATATGATCTGTCCATACAATAGTACACCATCCCAGAAGAAAATAGTGGAATTGGTCAAAGCCCCAAATAATTGCAAGCACTTCTCTTTCCGTCACTGTACATTTTCTCTCCCATGCTGTCAAAACATGACCTGTAAACGTCAACTATACAGTTCTGTTCTTGACCATCTTCAATGATTATTTGATATAGAACAACACCAAGTCCACACTCACTGGATCTGTTTCAAGATTAAATGGTTCATGAAGGTCAGGCTGGTGTAATAGTGGAGATTCCAAAAGTTGTTACTGTATCTCATCAAATGCTTCTTGTTATTCAGTCCCCCAGCTCCAAACAGAGTTCTTCTTGATTAATGACAGTAACGCAGGTGATGACTGACAATGTCCTTTCAGAAATCAACAATAATACCCATAGAACCTAAGAAAGGATTGAAGTTATTTCTCAGATGTTGACACAGGAAAATTTCATACAGCTTCTAATTTCTGTGGATCTGGTTTACAATTAATAAAAGTTCTGGGTTATTATGCCTTGGTCGAATGGATTTCATGTGTTTCAATCCGTGTTGATGAGATAACACATCTAAAAATTAGATTTTCTTTCGAGCGAATTCAGATTTTTGCAAACTGATTGTAACTCCAGCTGATTCAAATGTATTCAAAACTTGATCGAGGATATACATGTGCTCTTCAGAAGATGGAGACGCGATTAAAATGTCATCAGCATACACGATTATGTGCTGTATGAGTTGTTCTCCAAGAATGTCATCTAGAGTTCTTAGAAATGCTGCTGGCAAAATGTTTAAAAGAATGACATCCATTCGAAATGATAACACCATCCACTGAACAAAAATGCAGCATATTTTCAGCTCCCTTCCTCCAGTTCCAATTGCCAATAGCTACTTGTCATGTAAGGCTACTAAGAAAATAAGCACCAGCAAACTTCTGCAAATATTCCATGTTTTTGGGCTGATCCCTGTGGGACAAAATAATGTGATTAATAGCTCGAGCCTCCATCACCAGGCAGACGGATCCATCTTTCTTAACTACTGGATATATCGGATTGCAATATTCACTATCCGATCTGTCATAGAGTTCACCATGTGTTTAATCTCCTCTCCTATGGCCTCTCTTATAGCTAATGGTATTGAATATGATTTAATTTTAAATGGCTCATGCAGCCATACTTTAATATGATATTTACACTCCCTTCAGTAAATCCTTGTTTATTTGAAAATACTTTGGCATGCACATACGTAAAACTTCTTGTAATTCTTCTCAATAAGAAGCTGACAAGTTACTAAGTCATCTATTTTTTCCTGAATTTTTTATGTGACGTCTCAAACTATTTCTTCCTTTCCTCTGGACACATTTTCTTTCATATACCCTGGTGCTTCAATATCATCTATTTTATTTTGAGTCACACTAATTCCTAGTCCTGCAGACATGTCTCCTTTTCTTCTACTAAACTGACAAAACAAGGCTCCAATTCATCATTCCCATCACAAACACTTAAACGTCCTCTTCCATAATAAATCTTACATCTTCTTTCTGCCAGCCAGTCATTGCCAGAAGTCCAGTCCACAGACAAAGAATCAAGAATATCTGTCTGAAATCTTGCTTCTAATGAGCGCCCATCCAGTAACAGCACAACTTCTGTGCCCAGTTACTGTAATGATATGCACACTATTGACAGGGAAAGCAGGTACCTCTTCTGTTCCATGAAGCAGTTCATACAAACTTTTAGAAATTGCTGTAGTATCACTGTCAGAATCTAAAATTGCTGTAATTTTCTGTCCACTTACACTAAGTTCAATTACTGGATTCAACACTTCATTTACATTGTGTGTACCTTCCTCTCAGTAGTTCAGCCCTAATATCTTCACTTTCACACTTAATCATTTGTATTCTCCTATTTGACCCAATAGACTTTCCAGACGTTGTGGAGCACATCTCATCGAAACTCCTAGTCTGTCATCCATATCTCTGAGTGACAAATAATGCCAAACTCTTCCATAATCTAATATCTGCTGGTTATGTCTACCAAAATCATTTTGTCTCCTCTCATCATTTCGAATCTGATCATCATTACACCAGTAATTTCTCGAATGTTCATCTCCTCTTGTGGTAGTGTGTTGCTGTTGATTGTCACATTGTAGGTCCATAATTATCTTGCTGCAGTGCATCATTTCATTGAAACAATTCATTAGAATGAGTTGAGATTCACTCTGATCCACTCAGTGTTCCTTCATTATATATTTCTTCTAAATGAACAACAACCCGTTATAACTCATCAAAATCATCAAATTTTCACAATGCTAACTGTTTCCTTACTTTCCGTGGTAAATGCTTTATCAGAATTATGATTAAATTATCAACACATAGGATTGTTCAGATAATTACTGTACTTCCAGTGATTTTGAAGAAATACATGCATTGACTCCTCGTGCCGGTCCTGAGCATACTGATTGGATACACAGTTTCCCCATGTCCTAGCACCTGCATGCATGTGCCTTATACAAAAATATCGATTCTTTTCTGATTCATTTTGAATTCATACAAATACAACTTCAAATTGTTTCATGAAATCCACAGGGTGTAATTGTTTATATTGGTCAAATTCTTTAGCTGTCCTTGACCAAGCACAATGTTAACAAGGTTTTTACAACAACCTGTACCATGATTTTCTTGTATTAAAATTTCAATTTCTTGTTGGATAATGTTTGTATCTACTGGGGTACGGAATATTCTTACATTCTTAATTGTGCCAGTGTCTGTATTTTTGATCCTAGATTGAAACATTGTTGCACACCTGATGCTACTTTAATGACTGATTTCTTATTTTCTTGACACACAGTTGGAACTAGAAATACCTCCTTATTTGTAATGGCACTGCTCAGTAAAGCTCATTTAATACATCTTTTTGTGAGGTGACTTGTTTCTGTATCTTAGTTACATCTGCTTTGACATTTTGATACTGTGCTGTAACCTTGCACATGACTCCTACATTCCTGAACAAAATTATTAAACTGACCCTGAAACTCATTACAAAAATGCAATACCTTTTGATCAAACATTTTGTCCAGTTTTTAGTACGTTGTTTGAATTTTTTGTTCAGATTTTGCTCATAATCATAGTTTTTTGTTCAAATCAGCGTTCAGTTTTTGTAAAAACTGCATCAGTACATCCACGTTTCCTACAACCTCAACCATATTGTTATCTGTTACTGCATGACTTGGTTCAACATTTACAGTCAAGTTTGTATTTCCACTTCCTGGGGCATCTACATTTTGAATTCCACACAATTCTGATTCATTAACACACCACTGTCCTGATTAAGACTGTCCTCTCCGTTGATTATGTCACCATTCTCTGTTTGACTAGACATTGTTGTTCAATTATATACTGCACACACAAATTATAATTAAAATGAGATTATTTACAGCCTACCATTCTTTTCCTGTCCAACATTGCTTGGAAATGTCTAATTCACTCACCATACACAGATGCTGGCACTCGAGCTCTGGATACAAAGATTGTTGCAGAAAGTGATGTCCTTGTCATCGTTTTTCATGTATAACAACACTGTCAGTATTCCTTCAGGCCCGCTATATTTACATCGCAGTCTCTCCTTGCTTTTCCAACAAACTTTCCGTACAGCTAATCTCATTAAATAATCCCTCCAGGGCTACTACGATGACATTTCAAGTGAGAACATGACGTGTTAAGGGCCCATGGATTATGATTTATTCAAACACTCAGTAAATATTAACACTTTTGATAACATTCAGCATTTCAATCTACATGCCACAATTTGCTACCGATCACTTCCACACTGAAACAAACATAAGTAATGACTGATCACTGCACTATGGCAAAAACATTGCCATGTGAGGTCACTGTACCATCGCAAACTTTTAAATATGTTCTTACGGTTTGACATGAGCTGAAGCATAGTTTCACAGTATTCTACTTGATAATGGCCACACAACTAAAATTGAAATAGTGGGTGTTAAATAAATAATTTTATGGTCAAAGGCAACCATGATGTCCTTAAGGAATCTAGGAATGTAGTACAACCGTCTACATATTGCAAAGACAATATTAATAGAAGTACAGTGAGCACAGAAACTTCTAAGTAGTTATTCCTCCCATGATCCATACACAAATGGAAGGAAGAGTCCATGATCAATGTTACAGTCAGAAACACTCTCTATCATATACTGCACAATGGTTTACGGAGTATATATGTAGGTGTTGAAAGAATAATTTTCTCACTGTGTGCTTTAAATGACATATTGAAATTTTCTGTTTTAGAACAAAATTATCCCATAGATTGGTGAGGATGTAAAATATAGTGGCAGTGGCTCAAAACCACCCAATACCAGTGACTGGTTTTTGTTATATGTAAATTGAAGGTGGAGGGGGGAGGGGTGGGAAGAAATGAAAGGAAAGGAAAGGAAAGGAAAGAGAAGGGATTACTGATGTCAGCTGCATCAAGACATTACATGGAATCAGCGGCAACAAGTGAAAATGTATGCCGGACCAGATTGGAACCCGGGATCTCCTGCTTACCAGGCAGATGCGTTAATTACTACGCTATCCGGGCTGGAGTGTTATCGTAACTGCACAGACTGTCACAGCATGCCTCACAGCCAACACACATTACCACCGAGCGCCGCCTATCTGCATTCATACAACTGATTCCCCTAGCTGGGCATGGACCCACCTTCTTCAGTGTGGGTGCACAAGTACATCCGAGCATGAGGAAATGGACAGGGACTGCAGATAGACGGAGCTCTGTGGGAATGTTGGTCGGCCGTGAGGTGTGCCGAGGTAATCTGTGCAGTTGCAATAACACTGTGTCCCAGATGGCGCATTGGTTAACGCACCTGCCTAGTAAGCAGGAGATCCTGGGTTTGAATCCCGATCTGGTACACATTTTCACTTGTCGCCACTGGTTCTGCGTAATGTCCTGATGCATCTAACATCAATAACCCCTTCCTCTTCCTTTCATTTCTTCCCCCCCACCTTCAATTTCCGTATAATGTATCATAGCTGTGGATTTTGTGTGGTGTCTGTTCTTTCGGGCATGTCCAAAAGCTTGGACACCATGCATTCATATAATCATATAGCTGTCTTTTGTGTCTGGTGCTAGCTTCCCTTCAATCCTCCATTGTGGCTATAGTAGCCATGTGGTGGTAGTTATTGTGATCATGGAGATATGAGTGTTTGATGTGGCCACCAGACTGTCTCTTTTGCATCAGTGGATTTTTCAAGAGGGAAATTCCAGATTGTTCTTAGGCATTTATGAGTTCTCTCTAATTTTAACAAATGTTTTTGAATGTTCTGCAGTATTCTCTCTAGATTATCACTTTGAAACGGCACATATCTCATTGATGTACACTGTGGCATTATCTTGTTAAACAGTGAATTGTGCAAGATAGTAAAGAGAGAGAAACAACTCAAAGAAAGGCCTATCCCCCTATAGAGAGAAAGAATGCAGACAAAGAATAGTTGTGTGAAAGAATAATTTTAGCAAGAAAAGATAAATCCCTTGATGTAGTCAGAAAAGCTCCTAACAGAATTCCTGAATTCAATGTTCCCAGTATGCCCGTGCAAAAATGTTTCTATTAAAACTACGTAGAACCAGAGAAATTAGCGGAAAAGGAACGGTAGTATTCACACCACAAATTCCATTCATTTCAACTTGCCATCTTGTTTTAAAAGGATCAGATTTCCAGTGAGATTAGCGCACAGCATGACAATCGATAAAATGCAATGGAAAACATTCTAACATTGCGGAGTGGATTTCAAAAGTCTTGTATCTTGCATGGGCAACTGCAAGTAGCATGTTCAACAAAAAACTTTTATGTCAACCTAAAAACTTATTCAGTTTTGCATCCAAAAGCAAAGCAGCAAATCTTATTTGTGGCTACATAAGTTAGATGAATAGTATTGGACAGACAAGAAATTTGTGGCACAACCTGACTAAAAGAATTGATTGGTTGATAGGACATGTTCTGAGGCACCAAGGAATCACCAGTTTAGTACTGGAGAGGAGTGTGAGTGTAAAAATCATAGAGGGAGACCAAGAGATAAATACAGTAAGCAGATTGAGAAGGATGTAGGTTACAGTAGTTTTTGAGATATTAAGAAGTTCACACAGGATAGAGTAGCATGGAGAGCTGCATCAAACCAGTCTTCGGATCAGACTGCATGTGGAAAAATAGACAAAGCAAAGCAAGTCTCTTTCAGTTAATGTGTTTACATGCATATTAACACAGAAAGATAATATTCTGAATTTAGGACAATTCTGAAATTGGGACAAACAGAGTTCCTTGATCATGTGTCATTCATCCCAGTACAAAATATAAAATATTTTACCAGTGAATCTTCATTTAATATGTGACCAATAACTAAGCCTAGCTATCAAAGTGGCATTCATATTGAAAGGCTTGCAGCAGCTGTGACCCAGATTACTTTTATTTACTATTTAGAAAATTAAATTATTTTTACATATTTGGGATTGCATATTACAGACTGTTTTAAGATTACAAATCAGATTTCTGTGTACTAACTAGAAGTTTATCTGGCACATATCTTGATTGTGTGGTTGAGTTTATAGCCCTGGTCAGAATGCTGACACTATCAGCAAATATTAAATATCGCTGTGATATCTGTGTAAGGCAGGATCAGATGGAGTCTTTGGAGGGATAGTCTTTGTATAGAATGTTGAGGAAAATACAATCAATATGTCACCATTGTATACATAGTGTTAGGGGTATAAGTGCAGATATTTCTGTTGATGGGGGTGGGGTGGGGTGGGGCTGGGCTGGGGGAAGGGGGCAGTGTACAGACAACATCAATATTCACTTCATTTACAGACTAATAATTTTAGCTGTTTCAAGTAATATGTTCTTAGGTTGGTTGGTACCTCCAAATACGCATGACACAAGCAAGACATTAACATTTATTTTCCCCTGGGTAACAGGTTGGGTATTAAAAATGTAGGGTGCAAAGCAGATCGTCTATACTGACAGTAGTCGTCCACTTCATGGCGCAGCTGTACCAACTGTACAGAAAACATAAGGGAGTAAATTATGTGATATGTTTGTGGGAAGACTGTTACATGCAAAGAAAAAACAACTAAAACACTGAAGTGGGTATGTATTAAAGTGCCAGTTATCACAATATCTGCACCTACACCCTGAATGGACGAGGAAATGAGTTTCTAAAATTTTTCATGTCAAAAATCTTTGCTGAATCCTGCTGCTTATTTATGCAGTTTAAAAGTTCACCTGAACCAATATTTCTATTCACTTAAAAGAGGAGAGAGAAATATTATTTTAGTGGAACATCAGATTTCTTAGTAAAAAAAATTAATAAGAGATATTTGCATAAAATTAACTGCACTTGACAGAATGTGAGAGTAATATCAAAAAGGGAACACCTTCCTGATGTTCTGCATCTCTTCCGGTGCTACTAAGGAGCTGCAATAAAATTGCAGCAAATAAATGAAGTGAGCGCTAAAGAACTTGGGAATCTGTTGCAGTACCAAATCTGTTGATTAAAGAAGTTGAAATATTTAAAGTAAAATATCCATGCTCCCCTTTCTTTTTAAATTCCTGTGCTTCCGTGAATATTGCTGACGTACAAATGAGATGTGTGCAGACCGAACACGTTTATTCACTTAGTGCATGGTCTTGAATATGAACCACAAGTTATTCAGTATGTATTTCCTTAATCTTTTCTTAAATTCATTCACTGGTGAAACAATGAGCTGTTTGTGTAAGTTATTAATGATTTAGTTGAATTGAAGTATCACAAAATATCCATTAGTTGATATAGCTTCTCTTGAAGTCTATTGTAGTAGTTGTGTTTTATTAGTAACTGGTGATATTATATGCCAAAAATTGCACATTTTCAATTAAGTGTGTTTGTACACAGAAAAATTAAGCTTTGTCACCAAGACATGGAAAGGAGGATACGAGGTGGATATTCGTCTGAGGACGCCTGGAATATGACGTCTATAGAACTAGTACAGTGCGCAGAGGTGAGTTTGTCTTCAACTGAAACCAAATGACGTAATCCTTCTAACTTGCATTCGTAGTACTACTTTTACTCTGTAAGCTACATTATCTTATTATTAGACATTTTCAGGCTTTTTACTTTTTTGTGAAGGGGAATGTTAATAGAAAGTTCTTTAAGGGACTTACGGGAGGTAATTTTTATTTGAAATCCAACTGTGTTTTATGTTAATTAGAGTTACTGTATGCAAACTGTATCAAAGGAAAATTCAGTAAAGAAAACTAATAAATTATGAGATTGAACTGCTGGCCATTATTTACTTTCAGAAGAATGTATGTGTTGCACTTCCCATAGACAAATATAAAACTAAAAGCGGCCCACTACCTAGATTCAGAACTAATACTTACTTCCTCAAGAGGAGCGAGGGATAGTTTGGGGGGGTTAAAAAGAAAGTGCTGCCCACGCATAACCCCAGGATGAGAGAGAGATCAACCTTTAGCGAGGACAAGGGTACCGTACACCAATGCAAATAATATCAAAGAAAATGTTGCTTATAATAGAAATGGAACTCCAGTTAATTTTAGGTGCAAACTAAATCTAGCATGAACATGGCTTGACCAAGCAGGATATCTTGTGATAACAAAAGTTTCTGGAGCAAAAAAGAAAAAGTATGAAATGGAGTAGTGTTGAAGACAGTAATGGTTGATATGCTGGAACATAGGTCAGAAAGCTTAACCACGAGTGACAGTGATACAGATACGAACTACTGCTATTTTATGATGGCTGTTATGTGAATTTCCATTTTGGACTTAAAAGTTAAATTTTGTAAAATGTACGTATTATCATCAAAAACAACAAAAATTTTTAATGTGTTTTAGTAAATGTGTAAACTTCTGCTTATTTCTGTACTGACTCATTTTCTGCCAACATTTTCTGACTTGAATAAAATACTTTTGAGTTTTAGGCCATATTACACCATTAAAAAGTATTTTAAAAAAGAGAGAAACAGTTACTTTAGCTGAAGCATGTTACACAGCTGGAAGCTGAAGCATTTTACACAACTGGAAATGGAATACTCACATTTGTTAAAGCTAGCAGATCATGACAGAATGGTGATAAAGAGTTAATTAATCTGAAGCCAATTTTTTATATTTATTTTCTGTTACTTTGCAGATGTCACAATAAAAAATTATGATAAAGTTTTAAATTTTTTAATGTCAAAATAAAATCATAGGTATTTTCAGAAGCCCTATTTGCTTACAGAGTGAAGAAAACAGTTTGTTTTGGTCACTGTAAATAATAGCAGTAGTTATTAAACACAGACTCAAGTACGGCTGATAAGCTGGCGAATAAGCTACTAATGGTAAATAAAAAGCAGCTATTTAGAATAACTAAGGAAGCACCAGCTTTTCAACTAATTTCAGCATGTTTGTTTTAACCTGTGTACAGAATTTACTTAGTTAGTTGACGATGCAACGTACAAAATTAATTTCTCACTACTACTTCTCTTTGTCAATGTATAACTGTAATCAATGTATAACCTTGAAGGCCTATGTGATGTAACAGAACACAAGGAATGAATGAAGAGAGCCGAAGTCGGGGGGAGCAATAATATCTCTTTGACTGTTTGCAAGAATCTGCTGTCTAAGGGTTGGCACAAATCCACATGTAAAGTTTATCAATCTATTTGAGGATTATCCATAGTCTGTTTGTTGTTGTGGCCTTCAGTCCAAAGACTGGTTTGATGCAGCTCCCCATGCTACTCTATCCTGTGAGCCACTTCATCTCCAAATAACTGGTACAACCTACATCTTTCTGAATCTGCTTACTTTATTCATCTCTTGGTCTCCCTCTACAATTTTTACTCCCTACACACACACACACACACACACACACACACACACACACTTCATCAAATGCAAAATTAGTGAACGCTTGATGTCTCCGCATGTGTCCTATCAACTGATCCCTTCTTTTGCTCAAGCTGTACCACAAATTTATTGTCTCCCCAATTCAGTATTATTCTGTAGCACCACATTTCAAAAGCTTTTACTCTCTTTTTATCTAAACTGTTTATCATCCACGTTTCACTTCCATGAATGCCTACACTCCAGACAAACCTTCAGAAAAGACTTCGTAACACTTAAATCTATTTTTACTGTTAACAGCTTTCCCTTCTTCAGAAATGCTTTTTTTGCCATTATCAGTCTACATTTTATGTCCTCTCTACTTTGTCTGTAATCAGTTATTTTGCTTCTCAGATAGCAAATATCATTTACTGCTTTAAGTGTCCTGTTTCCTAATCTGATTCGCTTAGCATCGTCTGATTTAATTGAACTGCATTCCATTATCCTCCTTTTGCTTTTGTTGATGTTCATCTAATATCCCCTATTCAAAACACTGTCCATTCTGTTCAGCTGCTCTTCAAAGTCCTTTGCTGTCTGTGACAGAATAACATCATCTGTGAACCTCAAGGTTTTTATTTTTCTCCATGGATTTTAATTCCTACTCCAAATTTTTCTTTGATTTCCTTTACTGCTTGTTCAGTGTACAGATTGAATAATGTCGGGGATTGGCTAAAACCCTGTCTCACTTCCTTCTCCACCGCTGCTTGCCTCTCATACACCTCAACTCTTATTACTGCCATCTGGTTTCTGTACAAGTTGTAAATAGACCTTTGCTGTCTGTATTTTACCCCCAATACCTTCAGAATTTCAAAGAAAGTATTCCAGTCAACACTGTCAAAAGCTTTGGCTAAGTCTACAAATGCTATAAGTGTATTCTAAGATAAGTGATATTGTCAGTATTGACTTGTGTGTGTTCCTACATTTCTCCGGAATCCAAACTGATCTTCCCCAAGGTCTGCTTCTACCAGTTTTTCCATTCTTTTGTAAAGAATTCACGTTAGCATCTTGCAACCATGACTTATTAAACTAATAGTTCGGTAATTTTCTCAGTGGTCAGCAACTGCCTCCTTTAGAATTGGGATTACCACATTCTTCTTTGAGTCTGTGAGGGTATTTTGGCTGTCTCATACATCTTGCACAGCAGATGGAAGAGTTTTTGCCACACTGGCTCTCCCAAGGCTGTCAGTAGTTCTGATGGAATGTCATCAACTCCCGGGGCCTTGTTTTGACCTGGATCTTTCAGAGTCTTGTCAAATTCTTCTCGCACCATCGTATCTCCTATCTCATCTTCATCTACATCCACTTCCCTTTCTATAATATTGCTTTCAATTTCATCTCTCTTGTATAGACCCTCCATATACTCCTTCCACCTTTCAACTTTCCCTTCTTTGCTTAGGACTAGTTTACCATTTGAGCTCTTCATATAGCTGCTTCTCTTTTCCCTCTTTAATTTTCCTGCAGGTGTTATCTATCTTTCCCCTACTGGAATATGCTTCTAAATTCTTACATTTGTCCTCTAGTCACTTCTGCTTAGCAATTATACACTTCCTGTCAATCTCATTTTTTAGACATTTATTTTCCCTTTCGCCTGCTTCATTTGCTGCATTTTTTTAATTTTCTCCTTTTATCAGTTAAATTCAATATCTCATCTGTTATCCAAGGATTCCTACAAGGTGTTGTCTTTTTACCTATGAAAGCCTTGTCTTTTTGCCTACTTGATCCAATGCTGCCTTCAGTATCTCATCTCTCAAACATACCCATTCTTCTGCCACTGTGTTTCTTTCCCCTGTTCCAGTCAACCGTGGCCTGGTACTTTCTCTGAAGCTATCAACAACTCCTGGTTCTTTCAACTTATCCAGGTCCCATTCCTTTAATTTTCTACCTTTCTCCAATTTATTCAGTTTTAATCTGTAGGCCATAACCTATAAATTGTGGTCAGAGGCCAAATCTGCCCCTGGAAATGTCTTACAATTTAAACTCTGGTTCCTAAATCTCTATCTAACTATTATATGATCAAACTGAAACCTCCTGGTGGCTCCAGGTCTCTTTCATGTATACAACCTCCTCTTATGATTCTTAAACCAAGTGTTAAAAATGATGATTAAATTATGCTCTGTGCGAAATTCTACCAAGCGACTTCCTCTTTCATTCCTTTCCCCCAGTCCATATTCACCTAGCATTTTTCCCTCTCTTACTTTCCCTACTATCTAATTCCAGTCCACCACAACCATTAATTTTTGTCTCCCTTAACTATCTGAATAATTTCTTTTATCTCATCATACATTTCCTCACTCTCTATTTCATCTGTGGAGCTAGTTGGCTTATATACTTGTACTACTGTGGTAGGCTTGGACTTCGTATCTATCTTGGCTACAATAATGCATTCACTATGCTGTTCATAGTAGCTTGCCAGCATTCCTATTTTCTTATTCATTATTAAACCTACTTCTGCATTAACCTTAATTGATTTTATATTTATAACCCTGTATTCACCTTACCTGAAATCTTGTGCCCCTTGCCACCGAACCTCACTAATTCCTAGTATATCTAACTTCAAAATATCCATATCCCTTTTTAAAGTTTCTAACCCACCTGTCCGATTAAGCGATCTAACAAATCATGTTCCGATCTGTAGAATTTCAGTTTTGTTTCTCCTGATGACATCTTCCTGAGTAGTCCTGATGTGGTGATCCGAATGGGGGGCTATTTTACGTCTGGAATATTTTACCCAAGAGGACGTCATCATCATTTAACCATACAGTAGAGCTTCTTGTCCTCAGGAAAAATTACGGCTGTTTCCCCATGCTTTCAGCTGTTTACAGTACCAGCACAAAAAGAATGTTTTGGTTGATGTTACGAGGCCTGGACAGTCAATCATCCAGACTGTTGCCCCACCATCTACTGAAAAGGCTGCTGCCCCTCTTCAGGAACCACACGTTTCTCTGGCCTCTCAACAGATACCCCTCCATTGTGGTTGCACCTACAATAAGGCTATCTGTATCGCTGAAGCTTGCGAGCCACACCGCCAATGGCTAGGTCATGATTCATGAGGGGTGTATCAATAGTCTGTGATATTGATATTGTACTGGTGAATTGTTATGGTGAACATGGCTATCAAATAACGTAGGTGAATACAAAGTTCACAAATTGCAACAACAGTTGCCTGTCACATCAGTCCCAAATTGCTGATGATTGGAGCTTCAGGCTGAGTTCTCATTAACTTCCATAACCATAGTACAACAGCCTTTAGTAGTTCAAGTAACACATTTCATCGAATCAGATTAAATGATTTGCAATCATATGTGGCAAATTCACTACCCATACAGACCTGCTCCTCCCTTAACAACTTCAGGACACACCGCGCCTCACCCTGCCTTCAGGTACATGTGCAACCCTTCCTACATTCCCTGAAATATCTCCCACACCAACATTCCATGCATTTAGTTAAGGTAAGGCTTAGAGACTGTAGTGTTAAGTGTTCATGACTGACTTCTTGCTGTTAGTTAAATTCCATTCCCTGCCTTGCAGTACTAGAGCTAGAATTTTGAATAATATCATCATTTATCCACACCTTTTGTGTAACACACTTGTTTTTAACATTTGTCTCCTGCCCTTGTTCTGTTCAACTGAATTCATAGTTTATTTGATCACTGTTCAATGTAATGTTGTATTTGTTTGTAGGAATGAAAATAGTTTATCAATTCATAACTGTTTTCTGTAGATATTATAATTAATTTGTTGTTGATGATTGCAGTCTCACTGCCGTGCATTCATTGTGGAAAAATTTGCTGAAAGAGTATCCAGTTTGGAAACATCAGATGCTCTTCGAGCTGTTTTGGCCCAGCTTTGTGAATTATATGCCACCTACTGGGTTTTGCAACGGTCAGGTGACTTTCTTCGGGTTAGTATACAACTTGATATTAGTATATATATTTATCAGAGGCTGTTAACTTTGAAAAGTGATATCATTCATGTGACTTCAGGAGGGTGATCCTACTATATCAGGTGTAACACAGTGTGCCAAAGAATATCTTCTGAAATTACGTGTCAGGCCCCTCTCATTTGTTCCTTTCATTTCAATATTTCTCTCTCATTTCCAGTTTGCTGGTGCCAAGCCTCAAGACATAGAGGATGTGCAGCTGTGGATGGAATCCCTCTTGACTTTATTACGGCCAAATGCAGTCGGTATTGTAGATGGTTTTGATATCTGTGATGAAATTCTGCGCTCTACGTTGGGTTCCTGGGACGGCCAAGTGTACCAACGTCTCTTCGATGAAGCTTTAAAAAGTCCACTCAACAGAGAACCTGTCAACATGTCCTTCAAAAAGTACATGCAACCACTATTCAAATCCAACCTGTAATCTGATGGAGAGACTTCTCACTTAAAAACCAAGGCACTATGTTGTACTTCAATGTAGTTTTTATCACAACTATGATAAGCATTTATTTTTTTATAACTGTTTCTCTCTGATTTTGGTATCAAGAATTTTTTATTCTGTACATTTAGGGCAAGGGATGAAATGCTGCATAATAAATGTGATCCTTTATTTTTCTAATGGTATCCACACTAAAGGATTCCAAAAATTTTTATGTGCTAGTTAAATTTGTCATAAATTTTATATAAAAGTTAAATTGCTAAAACTATTTTTATATTACATTTTTCGTACTAATGTATGTAAATAAGAGAACATAAAAGTTACAGAAAAGTTAAAATGTAATACTGTACAGTTAATGTAGACTTGGGAGTAGATGTAACAGTCCTGTTTCCTGGTTTGTCACAGAAGTAATACTCGCAATGTCAGAAATACAGAATAAAGTACAAAATTTTGGTTAATACACTGTCAATTACTTCAGAGTTGGTCTCAAATAAAATGTATTTAGGCTTGTTAATAATCTGACATTAGAACTATGTACAGTGATACTGTAAAGCATATAAAGAGCACAACTGTTAAATATGTTTATGCATTTAAGTAGCATTTCTTTAATTTTCATTTATCTCTTACACGAACTTGTCAAATAACCAGCCACAATAACAGTTGGGGTGATAAATTAATGCCAGGAAGCAGAAGTTATTTACTGAAAAGAATGTTGTATCTTCTGACGATAATTGGAGTTTCCAACACATTAGAAGGCAGCCTGAAGTATTAAACACAGTAATAAATAGAAGTGGACACACTGTCCATCAGCAAAGTGATGGATGGCCAGCTGCCCCTTATTTAATAGTAATGTATATGTTGGACATGTTTTTGTTCATATTGCTTTGTTAACTGTGTGTTTTCTGTAACTGGCAGCCTTCTGTGTGGTCAGACTGATAAGATTCAGTTAAGTGATGAGACATAATCCTGTGCAAATCTCTAGTCAACTTTTATTGATGCATGCTGGAAATTTCAGGTAGAAGACCTGAAATTTTCCATATGTCGGGGGTGTTTTGTGTAATTGTTCTTTGGTCTTGTTATCAGTATTAACTGTAAAAATACAGCTGGACAAAATAAAACTTGAAAGTATTTTTTAATAATAGTTTGAATTTTTCTTATCAGATGCTATGCGTTTTCAGCTTACGTTTCACATTATACACATAAGTTTTTGTTTCCTATGTACATTATTAACAATGTAACAAAATTCATGTGCAATCCTTTTCTTAGCCTGACTCTAATGCATTATGAACTGTGTGATCTGGTGCAGTTTTCAAGCAGTAGATTATTAAAATATTTTTAAGAGCAATTCTCAGGTAGCAGAGAAAGTATTATTGTAGTAATTGCTCACTTGTACAGTCTTTTCTCAGCTAAATTTCTGTTTCAAGTATTGATCATTTTTAGAACTTTAATTTCTGTTTCAAGTATTGTACATTTTTAGAACTTTTATTATGTTGTCAGCGGTCATAATTCTCATCAGACCCAGATTTGATCTTTCTTCTGTTTGTGTCGACATAGCTTTGGACTACCTGTTTTGTAACAGGGTTATCCAGAGAGTAAATACATGTTAATAAAAATTGAAAACTGATTTAATTTTTCACAAGTTCTATTTCCTCAGTTTCCCACATGATGTGCCATATGTAAGAAAACTATTCTGTCACCATTTTACATGAAAAGAGAGTTCAAATTGGCCGCATTGACTCCAAATCCTCTCAAAGTATTAGGCTTCATAACCTGACATAAGGAAGACGATTATTCTGAACTATGTTGAAACCTGAGGTGAAACTTGGGCAGCTATAAATACAGCTCAAAATGAGTGCTAATGCTGTCACATACACTTTTCATCCAAGAAAAAAGTGAAAACATCAATTTCACTGGCAGGGAATGATGGAAATCATTCTTTGGCACAAGAAATGGATATTTTTTCATTGAACGTTTACTTCAACAAAACATTATCAGTCAATCTACCATGAGAAAATTGTCTCTCTGTCTATAACAAACAGTGAGAAATAAAGATATGGATAATTTGTTTATCATATTGAAAAGACTATGGTAGATGAGAACTTGTGCAATCCTTTGAGTGGGGAATTTTGGTGCAGCCATCATAAAGTACATGTTTCCAAAGTTGGAGTCTTAGCTGTGTATAATGATTAGACTCCAGAGGCAATGATACGACAGTAGCAAAAACGAGAATACTGTCTAGTTGACTTGCACCATTGGGCAGTGTTGTCAGTTCTATTACTGCTTTTAAACTGTTTTTATAAAAATTTTATGGAAGTATTGTGCTTGTCTGCCATATGCTGGTGGCCGGATTGCTTGATGGCCTGTCCTCGTGCATGTCGCCTACCAAATGACAATGACATAATAACCAAATTTGGCCAATAGTGGAAAATAAACAATAATTACAGTTTATGGTAGAAATACTAGAGAAGGAATGTTGCTACTCACCATATAGCGGAGATTCTGAGTCGCAATAGGCACAACAAAAAATTTCACACAATTATAGTTTTTGGCCATTAATGCCTTTGTTGGTAATAACAAACAAACACACACACACACACACACACACACACACACACACACACACACACACACGCAAATGCAACTTGCACACATGTCTGCAGCCTGAGTCACATAAGTAATGCATCACTAACTGAAGTTATTTTCCCAGACATGTTAAAATATGCCTCTATCAAGCCTCTCTACACAAAAAGGGGACACCACAGATGTCAATAATAACCATCCAGTATCCTTACCCACAGCATTTTCAAAAATCATTGAGAAGGTAATATACTTGAGGGCTGTTAGCCATCTCAACAGTAATGGGATACTTAGTAGATCACAGTTCAGATTTCAAAAATTGTGTCCCAATGAGACAGTAACATACAATTTCACTGCACACATAATAGTCTTTAAATAGTAAAATGTAACCGACAGGAATTTTCTGTGACTTATCCAAAGCACTTGATTTTGTGAACCATGACATTATGTTACAGAAATTACAATTCTATGGTATAAATGGAACAGCATGTGAGTGGTTTAAGTCATATCTGCAGAACAGGAAGCAAAAAGTTTCTTTATATGGTTTAAGTGATTTAGGGGTGTTTGCCACTTCATGTAACTGGGGTGAAACTACATTGGGTGTTCCACAGGGTTCGATCATAGGTCCCCCTTCTGTTCTTGATACACATGAATGACGTCCCCTTCTCATGTGAAGCAAGAAGCTAAATTGACCATTATTAATCCACTAAAACAAACTCCAATAGAAAATTATACAAATAATGTCCTTGGAAAAGTTATGAATTGGATTTCTGCGAATGGGCTTGCTCATGACTTTGAAAAAAGGTAGTACATCCAAATTTCTGCTGCAAAGAGTACAGTTCCTTCAATAACACATCAACAGAAGTCAGTAGCCAGGGTAGAGCATACTAAGTTTTTGATTGTACATATCACAATGGGCTGGAATCTTAATTGGAAAATTCATGTTTTGCCGTAGAATTGTTAGGTCGGGGCTTTGGTGTGATGGGTGCTGTAGTTTTTTCCATGTGGGTGACTGTAGTGGCGTGGGAATAGGGGAAGTAAATGAGACTCATCAGTGGTTTTGTAGGATTTGTAGTAGAGATAGGAAGATACTGGAACAGGAGGGGAAAATTGCTGCCCTTCAGGCTGAGTTAGACAAGGCCAGGGGAGATCTTGACAGGTTAAGGAGGGAGAAGGGTAAAGAGAGGTGGGAAGTGGCAACAGGCAACAGGAGGAACAGGCCTAGAACTTTGTCTGACAGCTTTATGGTGAATGTGGAAAATAGATTTGACCTGTTGCTTCAGTTAGAAGCTGGTGAGCCTCAAGCAGTTACAGGTGTAGACAGGGCACAACAAACTTTCAGCAGCAAATTGAAAAGTAAGAATGTAGGGAAATCAGTAAAGAGAAAGAAAGTGTTGTTGTTAGGTAGTTCCCATGGAAGAGGTGTTGGCCAACTCTTGCAGGATGAACTAGGATCAGAATACCAGGTCACCAATTTTTTTAAACCTAGTGCTGGTCTGGAGCAGGTGACAGAGGATTTAGGATCACTTTGCAAAGATTTCACTAAGGAAGACACCGTGGTTATAGTGGGTGGGGCAGGTAACAGTATTGACAGAGATCCTGGGTACAGCATAGAGTGTGACCTGGCGAAGATTGCATCAGCATCGAGGCATACCAGTGTTGAGTTTGTATCTGTTCTTGGGCGCCATGACCGACCTCATTTGAACACTTCTGTCAAGAGAGTTAATTTGGAGCTGGAACGGCTGCTCATGTCGGGTGCGGGGTCACACATTGGTGTGGTTCATGTTGATTCTGTCAGTAGGTGGGATTATACTAGGCATGGCCTTCACCTCAACAGGAAGGGGAAGGGTAAATTGGCTGGGGAAATAGCAGGAAAGTTAAAGGGGGGAGGCACTGTCATGAGTGGTAAAATACCAGTGGTTATAGGATTCAGAAAAGACCCTTTTTTAGGGTAGGGAGGACAGAAAGAAAACAAATTTTAAGAGAGGTTAGAACTGAGACAAACCTTCAGTTTGAGAAAGAAATCAAAAAACATAATTCCAGCTTATTACATCAACATAAACAGCCATTGGTTAAGAATTTTCAACTGTCAGCAGATATTTTAACTCCATCCAATTTTAAGTCAGTCAATGTGAAATGTCAGCTATCTTTATTGCATCAAAATATTCGAGGACTGAGAAATAAAATTAATGAATTAACTATCTGCATAGATGAATTAGAGTCTTCAAACCCAGCTGACATAATCTGCCTCTCTGAACATCATGTGACCACTGGTATAGAACTTTTAAGTGTTACAGGGTTTAGGTTAGCATCTCACTATTGTAGATCAGAAATGGAGAAAGGAGGAGTTGCCGCATTCATCAGGAACTGTCATAAATTTAAGAACATAGACATTCATAAATTTTGCCTAGAACAGCATATGGAAGCATGTGCAACAGAATTAGATTTTCACAAAAAATCTTTCATAATATTAAGTGTATATCGAGCACCTGCAGGTAACTTTAATCTGTTTGTAAACCACCTTGAAGCTGTACTGGCCCATTTAACAACCAAAAACAAAGAAATAGTGGTTGCTGGTGATTTCAATGTAGATTTCCTTAAAGACTCTCCCAATAAGAACCTATTTGAGTTAGTAACACTATCATTCAACTTAATTCCCACAGTAAAGTTCCCCACTAGGATAACCACTTGCTCACAAACAGCCATTGATAATATCTTTATAGAAAAGTCAAATGAACAAAATTATATTACAAAACCAATAGTCAATGGCCTCTCAGACCATGACATGCTGTTCCTTCTGTTAAATGTTAATACTGAACAGGATATAAAATCTGTTAAATCTGAGCTCAAGAGGGTAATCAGTAAGCCAAAAATTGATTATTTTAGGACACTCCTCAGAGACATTCACTGGACTGATGTTTACAGTGCTCATGGCATGAATGAAAAATATAACATTTTTGCTAATAAAGTGCTTACCTTATTTGAACACTGCTTTCCCCCAAAACTTACCAAGGTTAGAGCAAAGTCTACAAAGAAGCCATGGATTACTCGAGGAATAGGGGTATCTTGTAAAACAAAAAGAAAACTGTATCTGTCAATCCGAAACATTTCCAATGTTGATGCTATAGCACATTATAAGAAATACTGCAAAATATTAAAGACTGTAATACGGATGTCAAAGCAAATATATTACAAGGAAAAGATAGTCATATCAGATAACAAAATAAAGACAATATGGGATATAGTGAAGGAGGAGACCGGTAGAACCAGACATGAAGAGGAACAAATAGCATTAAGAGTAAATGATGCATTGGTGACAGATGTGTATAGTGTTGCAGAACTTTTTAACAAACATTTTATAACTGTTACTGAAAAGATGGGGTTGTCAGGTTCGGTAGATGCTGCTATGGATTACCTTAGACCAGACATTTCAAGTAACTTCCATAATATGAATTTGACCCTCACTACCCCAACAGAAATAATGTCCATCATAAAATCTTTAAAATCAAAAACATCTAGTGGGTATGATGAAATATCAACAAAGTTAATTAAAGAATGTGATTCTGAGCTAAGTAACATATTAAGCTATCTGTGTAACCAGTCGTTTATCAGTGGAATATTTCCCGAATGGCTGAAATACGCTGAAGTTAAGCCACTGTTTAAGAAGGGAGATAAAGAAATAGCATCAAATTTCCGTCCAATTTCACTGTTGCCAGCATTCTCAAAAATTTTCGAAAAAGTAATGTACAGTCGTCTTTATAACCATCTTATCTCAAATAACATACTGTCAAAGTCACAGTTTGGATTTCTAAAAGGTTCTGATATTGAGAAGGCTATCTACACTTACAGTGAAAATGTACTTAATTCATTAGACAAAAAATTGCAGGCAACTGGTATATTTTGTGATCTGTCAAAGGCATTTGACTGTGTAAATCACAATATCCTTTTAAGTAAACTAGAATATTATAGTGTAACAGGAAATGCTGCAAAATGGTTCAAATCTTATATCTCTGGCAGGAAACAAAGGGTGTTATTAGGAAAGAGACATGTATCAAGCTATCAGGCATCATCCAACTGGGAACTAATTACATGTGGGGTCCCACAAGGTTCCATTTTGGGGCCCTTACTTTTTCTTGTGTATATCAATGACCTTTCATCAGTAACATTACCAGATGCCAAGTTTGTTTTGTTTGCTGATGATACAAACATTGCAATAAATAGCAAATCAAGTGTAGTCTTAGAAAGATCAGCCAATAAAATATTTGTAGACATTAATCACTGGTTCCTAGCCAATTCTTTGTCACTAAACTTTGAAAAAACACACTACATGCAGTTCAGAACTTGTAAGGGGTGTCCCAAGAGTATATGTCTAACATATGATGACAAGAAGATAGAAGAAGTGGACGGTGTTAAATTCTTGGGATTACAGCTTGATAATAAATTCAACTGGGAGGAGCACACCACAGAACTGCTGAAGCGTCTTAACAAATCTCTGTTTGCAATGCGAATTTTGTCAGACATAGGGGATATAAAAATGAAAAAGCTGGCATACTATGCTTACTTTCATTCCATAATGTCATATGGGATTATTTTCTGGGGTAATTCATCAAGCCAAGCTAAAGTTTTCCGGGCACAAAAACGTGCAGTAAGAATTATATGTGGTGTGAACTCAAGAACATCCTGCAGAAGCCTGTTTAGGGAACTAGGGATACTAACTACAGCTTCCCAATATATTTATTCCTTAATGAAATTTGTCATTAAAAATATATCACTTTTTCAAACCAACAGCTCAATTCATGGAATCAATACTAGAAATAAGAATAATCTTCACAAGGATTTAAAGTCACTTAGTCTTGTACAAAAAGGTGTGCATTATTCAGGAACACACATTTTCAATAACTTGCCAGCAGCCATAAAAAGCTTAACAACCAATGAAATTCAGTTTAAGAGAAGCCTAAAGGATTTATTGGTGGCCAACTCCTTCTACTCCATTGATGAATTTCTGAGGAAAACCAACTGATTTGTATATAGGTACAACATAACTTCTGCACAATTTCAGTGCAGTAATGTGTTCACTGAAAATTTGTGTGTGTGTGTGTGTGTGTGTGTGTGTGTGTGTAAGTATAATCTAACTTCTGCACCATTTCAGTGCAGTAATGTGTTCATTGTAAATAAGTATTACAGTAGTTGTATTACATGTTTCTTACCTTATAAATAAATATAAAACTTTTTTATTTTAAATTCAGTGCAATAGTATTTGTAAAATGACCCTTAGTGTTCATTAAAAAATGACGATCATTCCACTTGGGACCTGTGGAATGGTACATTAGCTTATTTGTTTTAGTTTAAATATTTGTCATGTATTGTTGTTTTTCTGACATGTTCCACATCCTGGAGGACCTCCTCACTACGGATCAATTGGAATGAAAGTAAATCAAATCTAATCTAATCTATTTCCTAAAGCAACTTTTGCAATCAGAATAATTACCCATTTTGAGAATTAAGCTAACATACTTTGCATACTTTCACTCTCTGATGTCATATGGGATAATATTTTGGAGTAACACAACACTTAGGCAAAAAGTATTCACTGCTCAAAAGAAAAGTTGGTTAGAATAACGTGTGGGGCTCATAGCTGCACATCTTGTAGTCATCTGTTTAACAGGTTAGGAATTCTTACAACAGCCTCACGGTACATTTACTCAGCAATGAAATTTGTTCATAACAACATGGACCAATTTAAAAACAGTGATATTCATGATTATAATACCAGAAGAAAGAGAGACTTACACTATCGTCTACATAACCTATCTCTGGCACAGAAAAGGGGTAAAATATGCTGCTGTAAAACTTTTCGATAAATTATGAGATGAAATAAAATGTCTGACTTACAGTAGTAATAGTTTCAAAAAATAAACTGAAATCGTATCTCCTTGACAGCTCCTTCCATACCATGGATGAATTTGTGAATGGGAATAAATAAATCTATAGATATAATATGCATTTTGTGCCATTTAAGGGAATGGGGTAGGTAATAAAAATTTTAAGCTTTTTTTAAAAAGAAAGAAAGAAACCTTGATTCTTGTGTGCATTTTTTATGTACTTGACACATTCCACATCATAATGGTTACAGTGAGATTGACCAATGGAACTTTTAACTAACTAACTTAGTCTCTTGTAGAATTTTGTAAAACACTTATCCTCATGCATTATGACATTTCTGGAGACCAAAGGTCTCCTTTGTACATATAAAGATAGATTACACAAATAATGATCTTGAAAAACCTAGCCCATGAGGTCCAGAAGACAGTAAATTACAGCTGCCGGGGTTGATATCCTTTTCCTTGACTTCCAAAGACATTCAATTCAGTTATGCATTATTGCCTAAAGGACAAAATATGAGGATACCAGACCAGCTTTGTTCTTGGATCAAAGAGTTCCTAGCAAACAGAATACTGGATGTCACTCTTAACTGAGAAACATCTTCAGAACTTAACATAGCTTTGGGTGTACCTCAAAGAAGTGTTGTTGGACCATTAAAAATATGTATATCACCTAGGGGATAATCTTAGGAGCCCCAAGAAGCTGTTTGCCGATGATACTGTTGTATATGAAAATGTTTCAATGCTAGAAAATTGTGGCAAAATGCAGGAAGACCTGAAAAGGATTGAAACCTGGTGCAGGGATTGGCAGTTGACCCTGACTGTAAATGAATGGAATGTGTTGTCCATGGACAGGTGGAAAGGTCATTTGTTGTATTGTATGAACCACCAGTGATGTAGCAGAAGTGTAAACTGCACACTGGTGGTTACTCCATGAAAAGTGTCAAGCCCTAATATGTTTAGTCTTCTTTTTTTCGGCAGAGAGAGCTACCCTTGATGTCAGTTATCTTTGTAATTTGATTTGCAGAATAAAGAGTTGGCTCAAACCATAGTTTTATCTGTAGTTACATTAACATAAAAGCCCCACAGGCTAAAGTGGTGACCACAAAAACTGTCAACAAGAACTAGTTTGCACAGGCAATTGAGATTCAGAGGCTTTACACAAGATTGAGGAAATGCAACTAGGAAGCCTCCAAAATTAGATAAGGAAGCAACTTGAAGAACTTAAATTGAGATTAGAGATACTAACTACTCCAATGACAAGCATCAGTACATAACAGCAGCATGAAGAGAAATGAGCAAACGATGAAAGTACAGACACCACAGTACATACTAGAAAACCAGAACTTGGTTTGCAATGATTGAACTCACTTTTATTCAGAATGAGTTCATCGACGAGCACAAGAAGTTCACAATGACAGTGAATGTACTTGATGCTGGAGTAGCAGCAAGGGGAGAGGATGTGATACTCTGACATCCAGCAGAATGACTATATACAACATTAAAAAATGTAGCAGTTATCAAAATGCGGGCACTGTTGAGTCAACGAATATGGCAAGTGCTCAAAGAGGAACATATAAGGGATAGGACGCCATCAGAATATTGGAGACATCTTCAAGAGATTGTCAAAGAAGTGGATTTGCTGGATGCAACACTCGAGCATGTTTGACTGGCTCAGTTGTCAGGCATGGTAAAAGCAGCAATTGTAGGCTGCGGCAATGACTACACACATGCTGTGGTGGAGGTAGCCAAGAGAGTACATGTGACATTGGACAGTTCAAGTGCAGCATACAAGGCAATAATTAAAGAGGGAGCTGTATCGTACGTGGTGGCAGGAGTGCAGAAAATTCGACAAAAATATGTTTCTAAACAACTGCAACAGGACAAATGTGTTGGTCCACCAGCGTTTTGGGAATAGAGCTACAGTATGTTCAAACCGATGCTTTTAACCAAAGAGCAGCAATAGGTGTGGCGAGCCATAACATTCGAGAAGAGCGCCTACGACATACAGGTGGGGGCAGTCTTAAAAAATTTTCTTATCCCTTCCAGAAGGCTGTATGTCAGTCACATTAAACAACGCCGCTATTTCCTAGTGGATTGTGCATCAGATGTCATTGTACTACTTCTTGCAGACTATCATTAAGTTAATGTGATTAACTGCAGCAAATAAATCGGCAATAGTTACTAAAATTATGTGCAAGTTAGAGAGAGATTTAACACTCAAGCAAGGCAACTCCCGGACTCTCATTCTGGCAGAGGTTTCAGGAGCAATATTAGGTGCAGATTTTCTTTATGACATGAAAATTGTAATAGACATCAATAAGGCACAGAGTAAAAGAAATCACGAGATAATATTTGGCATATTGAGACAATGAACTTACCTAACCGACAAGCATAAATACAGAGTAGTGTCATATGTAAAAAAGGCCAAGAAGATGATAAGCATGCGCGCTCTGATTTATAAGACTGTGCATCACATCTACACCACACCAGTCAATCAACAAACTCGCAGGTTAGCATCTACAACTACGTGATTACTCTGCTGTTCACAATAAAGTGCCTGGCAGAGGGTTCAAACAACCACCTTCAAGATGTGTGTCCACCGATCCACTCTCGAACGGCGCGCGGGAGAAACGACTTAAATTTTTCTGTGCGAGCCTTGATTTATTTTGTCGTGGTGATATTTCTCCCTATATAGGTGGGTGCCAACAGAATGTTTTCGCAAACGGACGAGAAGATGAATGATTGAAATTTCACGAGAAGATCCCGTCGCAACGAGAAACGCCTTTGTTTTAGTGATTGCCACTCCAATTCACGTATCAAGTCTGTGGCACTATCTTCCCTATTTCGCGAATAATACAAAACGAGCTGCCCTTCTTTGAACTTTTTCGATGTCATCCGTCAGTCCCACCTGATGCGGATCCCACACCGCACAGCAATGTGCCAGAATAGGGCGAACAAGCGTGGTGTAAGCTATCTCTTTAGTAGACCTGTTGCACCTTCTAAGTATTCTGCCAATGAATGACAGTCTTTGATTTGCTCTACCCACAACATTATGTATGTGATCGTTTCGATTTAGATTATTTGTAACTATAATCCCTAAGTATTTAGTTGAATTTAAAGCCTTCAGATTTGAGTGACTTATCTCGTAATCGAAATTTAGCGGATTTCTGTTAGTACTTACGTGAATAACTTCACACTTTTCTTTATTCAGGGTCGATTGCCACTTTTCGCACCACACAGATATCTTATCTAAATTATTTTGCAATTCGTTTTGGTCATCTGATGACTTTTCGAGACGGTAAAAGACAGCATCATCTGCAAACAATCTAAGAGGGGTTGTTTGATTAGAAGACGTTTGCGAGGAACGGTGTCGTAAGCCTTCTGGAAACTCGTTTTCAGTAAACCTGCTTACTACCGTAGTAATTCTTTGTTTTGAGTCATTACTGAACGTATTTTAAAAGGTAACTATCGTCAAACAAGGAAAATAAACAATTCCAACATAATTTTGTAATTTTACAAAGCATAATATAACTAATATTTTTCTTAAATTATTGGGGTGACTCTTGCCCCCCCTCCCCCCAAACGAATTTTGAGGGGGCTCAGGCCCCTTCAGGTCCCATGGAGCCGGCGTCTGTGCCAGTACCGGTATCTAAAAAAAATCGACAAGAATGTTTTCAAATAAACGTATATAAAGACATATTTTATTTTTAAGGTAAAAATAAGTTGTAACTCGTAAATGCTTACATATTTCGCTGTTTTTTAAGTCATTAAAATCCGGGCCTTAATGATCACACAAGTGCAGAACAATCACAAGAAGCATTCACGTCCATTAAAGAGCTAGCGTACGGGTCCGCTGCTGGTGGCACAACCACATAAAACTAATCACAAATAAAAAAAAAAACAGTTGGCAGACCGAGATTCATTGGAAGGATTCTCAGGAAACGTAGTCCATCGACAAAGGAGGTACGGTTGTTAAAAGAAAAGAAAAAATTCCTTGACGTCTATATTTATGTGCTGCTCCATGACTCTGCTGTCAATATCTTTATTCTTGGCTTGAGTGTAACTTCTGTGTTTTTTCTTACAGTAAATGTGTTTTTTTTTCGTATCCAGGGTGTAATTACAAAGCTAATAAAATGTTTTCTTGCCTTTAAATAATATTTTTCATCAGGTTATGGGTCCAGTGCACGTGTAAAGGCAAACAACACAGTTTAATTAAAACAATAATTGAAATGAGCGTATGTCTGTAAAGAAACATGACTGCTAGTGGCGATTATAAGGTCAGCATTGATAAGCTTGAAGGACCTGACGACTGGGCCAAATGGAAATGGCATATTTCTATGGCGCTACGTTCATATGGACTAGAAGATATTATTAACGGTACACGTGAACGTGTAGAGTTGCCGCAAGATGCGACAAGTGAACAAAAAGAAGCGTATGTGGAATGTCACAAGGACGACGCAAAGGCAGCAAGTCTTAAGCCCGGTCCACACGCAACGATCTGTCTGCGCAGACATCGGCGCAGATGTCTGTACATGCAAAAGATCGCTGCAAATGTGGTGTGTTCACACGACACAAACCCCAATCTACTACTCGCCCGCCATCTGTCGGTGTAGAAAAGAAATATCAGTGGCAAGCGACTACGCTCCCCGAAAACGTCAAAATTTAATTCAGTTATTTTGAAAAATAGAAATGGAGGAAGTTCTGTTGTGGTCTGTGTTCGCAACTTGTGTTGCAAAAAACATTCAGACCAACCGCAGGAAACAGAGAAAGCGGTCAAAATGGTGCAGACAGTGGCTGCTAAAGCGAAAGCAGTTTTGTCACGTAAATTTACTGCGAGAGTTGCAGGGCGAACCTGTTCTGTTTTACATAACCTCGTGTTCCATTTCCTCGCACATTGGCACTCCAATTTCATCTTCAATTGTACTCCTGCTTGGTCTTGGCGTTTCTTGATCACTAAGAAAGCCAAGTAGATCAAAATACCATAACGTTGGCTGGTATACTTGATCTACTCCTACACCAGATCTTCTAGATTTCTGAACTTTGGATAACTCTTTTCGGTAAACAGTTCGCTGACAGACTAATTTACTTGACTTGCCTTCATGAACTCATCTTTCAGGAAAGCGTAAATGGCTTCACATGTGTTGGGTATTATTTCCCTCAATGCTTGTTTCGATATTGCAGATGAAAATTCCAAATCATTGTAGCTCCTTCCTGTTGCTAGGAATCTTAATGTTACTGCCAGGCGTTCATGAGGAGAAACTTCCCTTCTCATACAAGTATTTTTCTCATAATATGAGGGGTTACATGCTTTAAGAGATAATTATAAGTTTCGACATCCATCCGCAAATAATTTCGCCAGTTCGCAACGAAATTATTTTTTTATTACCGTTTCTCTGTTTGCCGAGGCGCCAACTGCCCGCAATTTTTCAATTAGAGCATTGTATGCTGCTGTCTTTTTGTCTCGGTCACTATATTCTTTACTTTTAATCTTCCACAAACATGGGTGGTTTCTGTATATTTCAATGAATTCACTTACAAACTCTCGAGAACACTGAGGAGTATCAGCCATTTTAATGCCCTGTGCACACAAATACAAACACTAGACTGAGCAAACAGCTGTTTCGCGCCAGATTTGCGACGATCTCCTGTCCACACGCTCCAACTTGTCTGCGCAGATGTGGTTTGAACCGACAGATTTGAGAGGTTTCGCTCAAACCTCCAACTCCAACTTCCAGGTTTGCACACACCTCAGGTTGGTGCAAATCTTCTGTTCACACGCAACGATCTGTCTGCGCAGATGTGATGTGCGCAGACATTTGCGCAGACAGATCGTTGCGTGTGGACGGGCCTTTATAGCAAGTGCGCTAAGTAAACCTGTTGCAGAACTCGTCTTAACGTGCGAGAATGCTAAAGAAATCTGGGACAAATTACGCGCCCGATTTGAACGTAGCAGTACTCAGCGTTTGAATATGTTGATTGAAACATTTTTCCGTGTTAAACGTGATGAATCGGAAGATATTAGTGCACATGTGGCCAAACTGCAAATAGTTATTTGTGGACCTGAACGATGAATTATCAAAACATGAAGAAAATACGCTATCTGAAAGAATCTTAAATGGTCGAACTTTGTCTACACTGGGAAAAGACTACAATTTTAAGGATCTCTGGGATACGATACCGACAGAAAAGCAAAGCTTGAATTTATTGATTGAAAAACTCTGTACTATTGAACCGCGTGAACAAGACGTTAATGGAAGTGCAGCTTTTGTCGTTTCTAAAACAAGAAAACGGCAAACAAATAATCAGCAAGTAAAGATGACGAAGTCACAATTAAAACAGAAGTTTCCGTGTAATAAATGCAAACAATTAGGTCACTGGGCAGCAGTGTGTCCACAGAACACTCATGACAGCATTAAAAGAAAAGAAGCGAGACAGTGAACACGCTGCATTTACTTCATACGCTATGGGTGTGTGTACCAGTAATTACAGTGACCCAAATAAATGGTATTGCGACAGTGGCGCTACAAATCATATCACTCCCAACAAACAGTATTTTGTTTCGTATAGTGAATTTGATGTTCCTCAAGTAATTTCATTGGGAAAACAAGATGTGAAAATGTGTGCGTTCGGTCAAGGAACAGTTTACATCCAAATCCGACGAAACAATAAATGGTACAATGCTAGAATGGACAATGTTTTATAGGTCCCTGATGCAAGTGCTAATCTGTTCTCTGTGAGAGCCATTGCCTGCAGAGGCTACAGTACTAATTTTAGTTATAATAATGTCTGTGTTCGAAAACAAGTCAGTGGCAATATTGTTATGACAGGTTATGTGAAAAATGGACTTTATGTGTTGAACATGCGTGTTGTTAGAAATGCAAAAATGAATCGTATGAGCTTGATGACTTCATCCGAAACTTTGCAAGTGTACCATGAAAGGTTTGGTCATCAGAATAAACAACGTGTGAAGAATATTTTAAAAGGAATGAACATTAATGTGGAAGATGCCAAGAGTGAATTTTGTGACGGCTGTGCGGTTGGAAAGATGCATAGGCTGCCATTCAAAACACGAACAATACGCGCTACCAGTACTGGTGAATTAATCCACGCGGATGTAAATGGACCAATTAGCACGAAATCTTTTGGAGGCAAGCATTATTATGTATGTTTCAAAGACGATTTTAGTAAATTTCGTCGAATTTTCTTTTTAAGACACAAAAGTGAAGTGTGTACTGCGCTTAAGCAGTTTTTAAATGAAGCACGAACTAATGGACATGTTGCCAAACAATTTAGATGTGATGGTGGCAAAGAATTTAACAATAAGAATGTCAGTGAACTGCTTGCAGACAGGGGAATAGAGCTACTGATTCCTCCTCCTTACACTCCTGAACAAAATGGTGTGGCTGAACGGGAAAATAGGACCATTGTTGAAGCTGCCCGGCAATGCTAAATCCGAGTAAATTACCTAAAGGGTTGTGGGCAGAGGCATGTAACACAGCAGTCTACCTAATAAATCGTACTGGAAAATCTTCAGTTGAAAATAAAACCCCTTACGAACTATGGTTTAATTGACCAGTAGGACGACTTGATCATCTCAGAATTTTTGGTACAGGCTGCTATGTTCACATTAACAAACAATTCCGTTCCAAGTTTGATGATAAGGCAGTTTTTGGACGACTTGTTGGATATGTTAATGACAGTTAATGACAAAGATGGGTTCAGAGTTTGGATTCCAAAAAAATGGTTCAAATGGCTCTGAGCACTATGGGACTCAACTGCTGAGGTCATTAGTCCCCTAGAACTTAGAACTAGTTAAACCTAACTAACGTAAGGACAACACACACATCCATGCCCGAGGCAGGAGTCGAACCTACGACCGTAGCGGTCTCGCGGTTCCAGACTGCAGCGCCAGAACCGCGCGGCCACTTCGGCCGGCTGTTTGGATTCCATCTAAAAGAAAAGTGGTGTTGAGTCACGATGTTAAATTTAAGCCAGAAATTGTTTGTGATTTACATAGTGATCATGTTGAATTTGCAGTCCCTCGGGAAGAATTTAATGATCCGAATTCATCTAAAGATGACCAATGTAAATCTCCTAGGCTGTACACTTCTGGAGGAAGCCAAACTCAAGAAAAAATTGGCACTCTCGATTCTAGAGAAAGTCAAGAGTCGAGTGAATCTGAAGAAAATAAAGAATTAACAGAATTTCTAAAAGCAGAAGCTGCTGAATCTTCTAATGAAGAGAAACAGAAGAATAAAAGACAACGAAGAAAACCAACCTGGATGGAAAGTGGTGAATTTTGTATGGCAACAAAAGTTGATGCACTTGGATACAAAGATCCAAACTGTTTTTCAGAAATATTGCAGTCAAACGAGAAGGAAGAATGGATGCAAGCTATTAGTGAAGAACTTCAATCACTTAAGAAAAACAATACCTGGGTGCTGGTTGACCGTCCGAAGAATGCCAAAGTATTGCAAAACCGCTGGGTTCTACGGCGAAAGGTCGCAGTCAATGGAGGTACTCGCTTTAAAGCCAGATTGGTTGCAAAAGGCTGTATTCAGAAAGCAGGAATTGATTATGACGACGCCTTTAGCCCTGTGGCACGTTATGACACCATACGAACTCTGTTGGCTGTAGCTGCTTCAAAGAAAATGCTGCTAGAACAATTCGATGTAAAGACAGCTTTTTTGAATGGAATACTTGAAGATGAAGTATATATGGAACAACCAGAAGGTTTCGAAGATGGTACAGGCCGAGTATGCTTCTTAAAAAAAGGTCTTTATGGGTTGAAGCAAGCGTCACGTTGCTGGAACAAACGTTTTGTTGAGCTCATGAAGAAAGCTGGTTTTTCAAACAGTGATGCAGACCCATGCCTATTTTATCGTAGACAAAATGGAAATAGCCTTTATGTGGCAATCTACGTTGATGATGGCCTGATTGTCGGCAGTAACAAGAAAGAAATTGCTGTTTTTATGGATGTTTTACAACATGAATTCGAAATAACAACTGGCAGTTTTGACAATTTTCTTGGCATAAAAATAAAGCAATATGAAGATGGTGCAATAATGATAAGTCAAGAGAAATACACAGAAGAAATTCTGCAAAGATTTCGAATGGCAGAATGCAATACAATCTCAACTCCTATTGGACGTGAGGACAATAATCAAAACGAAGAAGTTTCGTCATCTGTACCCTACCGTGAAGCAATTGGTTGTCTCATGTACCTTTCAACAGTAACTCGTCCAGACATCACTTTTGCAGTCAATAAAGCTGCTCGAGCTATGGAGAAACCAACCACTGAAGACTGGAATAGAGTAAAGCGCTTTTTCCGGTATTTGAAAGGGACCTTAAATTTTGGAATTGTATATAATAAAAAAGAAGAGTTAAAGATTTACGCTGATGCAGATTTCGCAGGTGATAACCGGACAAGGCGCTCAACAACTGGAATTCTTGCAAAGTACTCAGGTGGTGCAGTGTCATGGACAAGTCTGTTGCAGAAAGTAGTGGCCACATCCACAACCGAGGCGGAAATAACTGCAGCTAGTGAAGGAGCAAAAGAGTTAGTTTGGTTACGTCGTCTGCTATCAGAATTAGTGGAAATGTCGGGGCAGCCTCCAGTTCTTTACATTGACAATGCTAGTGTATTGAAGCAAAAAATCCAGAATATCATCGACGTTCTAAACATATAGAGGTCCGACATTTCTATGTTCGTGAAAGATATCTGAACGGTGAGATTTTCTTGGAACACATTGATGGACACAACCAGTTGGCAGATATTTTGACGAAACCTCTTGAACGAGTTCGATTTAATTTTCTATGTTCAGAAATTGGCATGCAAGAGACAAAGCAATAATTTCATGATTTTTTCTTTTGGAGGAAGTGTTAAAAGAAAAGAAAAAATTCCTTGACGTCTATATTTATGTGCTGCTCCATGACTCTGCTGTCAATATCTTTATTCTTGGTTTGTGTGTAACTTCTGTGTTTTTTCTTACAGTAAATGTGCTTTTTTTCGTATCCAGGGTGTAATTACAATGCTAATAAAATGTTTTCTTGCCTTTAAATAATATTTTTCATCAACGGTAACATACAAAAGCCTCGTTCGACCAATACTTGAATACTGCTAGTCAATCTGGGACCTGTATCAGATAGGACTGAAACAGTAATTCGAGAAGATCCAAAGAAGAGCAGCGCGTTTCGTCACTGTTTCATGCTCAGCCAACTTCAGTGGCAGACGCTGCAAAAGAGGCATTCTGCAGCATGGTGTGACTTACTTCTAAAATTCCTGGAGGAGTCCACCAATATAATGCGTCCTCCTACGTACTTCTCGCCAAAAGAAAGTAAAATTATAGAGACCAGAGCTCACTCTAGGGACTGCGGTTATCGCTGAAACAGATGCGGCTTTTCGCGGATGATGCTGTAGTATACAGAGAAGTTGCAGCATTAGAAAATTGTAGCGAAATGCAGGAAGATCTGCAGCGGATAGGCACTTGGTGCAGGGAGTGGCAACTGTCCCTTAACATAGACAAATGTAATGTATTGCGAATACATAGAAAGAAGGATTCTTTATTGTATGATTATATGATAGCGGAACAAACACTGGTAGCAGTTACTTCTGTAAAATATCTGGGAGTATGCGTGCGGAACGATTTGAAGTGGAATGATTATATAAAATTAATTGTTGGTAAGGCGGGTACCAGGTTGAGATTCATTGGGAGAGTGCTTAGAAAATGTAGTCCATCAACAAAGGAGGTGGCTTACAAAACACTCGTTCGACCTATACTTGAGTATTGCTCATCAGTGTGGGATCCGTACCAGATCGGTTTGACGGAGGAGATAGAGAAGATCCAAAGAAGAGCGGCGCGTTTCGTCACAGGGTTATTTGGTAACCGTGATAGCGTTAGGGAGATTTTTAATAAACTCAAGTGGCAGACTCTGCAAGAGAGGCGCTCTGCATCGCGGTGTAGCTTGCTCGCCAGGTTTCGAGAGGGTGCGTTTCTGGATGAGGTATCGAATATATCGCTTCCCCCTACTTATACCTCCCGAGGAGATCACGAATGTAAAATTAGAGAGATTAGAGCGCGCACGGAGGCTTTCAGACAGTCGTTCTTCCCGCGAACCATACGCGACTGGAACAGGAAAGGGAGGTAATGACAGTGGCACGTAAAGTGCCCTCCGCCACACACCGTTGGGTGGCTTGCGGAGTATAAATGTAGATGTAGATGTAGATGTAGATTTAGAAACAACCGGTTATCGGTAATATCGGTTTTTTCTCATGCCATTTTAACCTGAAAGTTAAAACTGCTCAAAAAACCGGTTTCTGAAACGACCGATTTTTTGTTTTTTATTGATAGGCTATTATTTCCTGTTACAAACGTATAAATCGAGAAAAGACAGAAAAATTTTGACTTAGTTTCATGATACATACAGTCAAAATATTTAATTAAAATGGCAAATAGAAAAAAAAATTGTCCATCCATCTTTGCTACTTTTCTCGAAAATTGACAAGTGGCTGAATACTACAAAAAATAACCAGTTTTCTGCTATTGATTTTAATTTTTCGATACTGTTGTTATCAGAGGTCATTCCACTATTTGGGAATTATAAATAGAGAATGCTAAAAGTTGAAAACTAAAGTCGAGAGCTCTATTTTTCCTGTTAAACTGTCCACTTTCAAGGTCTACATGCAGATAGAGGCATATTATGAAGACACAGGTAGCAGATTCGCTACTTTCTATTTTCATTGTATACTATGAATGAACTGTTAAGTTTTTAATTTGTTGTTGTAAGCATAATTTCCTTTCTCTTTTTTTATTTCATAGAAATGGCAGACAAATCATTAATCTTTTAAGCAAATGAAGCATTGTATTTCATTGGTACGTCACATTGCAAAAGTCTTTCCAGGCTACGGTTGGTGCTTCTGCAATACAACAGATGTCCGGCGACAACGAGGAACTACCATATAGATCGCCGCGCGGGATTAGCCGAGCGGTATCAGGCGCTGCAGTCATGGACTATGCGGGTAGTCCCGGTGGAGGTTCGAGTCCTCCCTCGGGCATGGGTGTGTATGTAAGCTTAGGGACTAATGACCTTAGCAAATAAGTCCCATAAGATTTCACACACTTTTTTTTTTTTATTTTACCATATAGATCAGGTGGCGGAAAGTCCTGCGCACTATACGTACACGCGCACCTTAAGCCAAGACACACGGCAACGGGGACTTTATTGTCTAAATAATGCTGTGCAAATTCTTGTGCTATGTGTTTTTTGCTCGTTTCTGTCGGCATTGTTATTAAAACAGCACTGATCGTTTTTCCCATTTTCTATAATAAGGCAATATTTCAAACCAACACAAACTTTACAAATAAAAATTACTCTTATTTTTAAAAGATGTTTATTTAAAAATGAAAAACTTTAACACTGCTGTTGTGGCTAAACGATATTTCGGTTTTTCTTCTCAATTATTAGTAAAAAATTTAAAAAAACACCTGTTATAACTGAGACCAAACAAATACCAAAAAATACCGATTAATCGGAACTAAAATCCCGGTATCGGTTTTAACCGGTCGCTTTTTCCCTTCCCTAGCTCACACTCAGGTTTATCAACACTCGTTCCTTCCCGGGACCATTCGCCACTGGAACAGGAAGACAAGGAAGTGGCGGTGTTATACAGATTATCCTCCACCATACAACATAAGCTGGCTTGCGAATTATAGGTGTAGATCTAAATAATGTTTATTTTACACAGTGAAAAATTCAATTACGTCACATTGCTGGTGGCGTCATACATACGAGTTTCCGATAAAATTAATACTAGGGTAGTGAATCCCAAGACTGAAACTGCTTAATTGGATTCGAGAGAACGAAGTTTAATGCCAGCATTCCTCAAACTCAAACAATAATTGCAATAACAAAGAAAAGTCGCTCGGCGTTCCGAAAGAAAGCATCGTATAAGATCAGGCGATTATTGCAAAAATTAAAAAATAACAAAAGCCACGCCACATAAGAAGAAAGTCGAGGACAGATCGACGTTGAATTTTCACGTACCTTGACCAGTACAATATGTATAAAAAATGGAATGTGTGGGAATTCTAGGCATAGCTTCCATTTACTCACGTGCAGCACCAGAAGTTTACTCGAGTTGCATTTAATAGCGGAAAAAGTGTCGCTATTAAACTGGAGAAACGCAACGTCTGCAGATTATTTTCTAATGCACGTTATCATTAGGAACCTCAGAAATCTGGAATTACATGCTTCTCCGAGACGTTATTGCAGAAAAATTACGAATAAGCATAGAGAAAACAACTACATCCACAGAAGAACGTGTATTTTTTTTTTCCAAGAAGATACGAAATGCGTCGGGTCCGTTTTCATTTTACACCCGGTAAAAACTGAGAAGTATATTCAGCTGCTGCAGCCTATTTGCTATAGCAGCATTGTACCTTCGGTATAAGCAGAAATGCCAGCGATGGTAAGCTAGTTCCGCTAGCACTTAGCTCTTTCACTGTTGCTCTCTTGATATTGTCATCACTTACCAATATCACAGGCTGATACTTCCCTCCACGTAACATTTAGTGCAAGTGACAGTTGAGGATTTAATACCTCGCTATCGACCATCTCTATATCTCACAGTGCAGAAAACTTTTTTTTTTTAATTCAACTTTGGCACGTATTTTTTTTTAAATTTATGGCTTCCCATGGATCCGGAGGCGATACTATTAGTCTTTTTAGAATTTTTTTTTATAAAAATTGACATTATAGAAAATTAAGAAACATTTGTTCAAATGACTCTGAGCACCATGGGACTTACCATCTGAGGTCATCAGTCCCCTAGAACTTAGAACTACTTAAACCTAACTAACCTAAGGACATCACACACATCCATGCCGGAGGGAGGATTCGAACCTGCGACCGTAGCAGTCGCGCTGTTCCAGATTGAAGCGCCTAGAACCGCTCGGCTACACCAGCCGGCGAAACATTTGTAGCTGAGCTTCTATTCACATGGTATACAAATTTAATCACTGATTTTTATAGTACAGCCTGAAAAATGGATCTACACCTAAGCAACATTGCAGTTTGTGTAAATTATTCTTGGTTCCTTTTTCTCTTCGCTTGTACTAAACAAACGAATTCTTTTGCTTTTCATAATTTTCTCTGGTATATGTTCACCCACATTTGAAAGTCTCGAGTTCATCAGGAGCGCTAGTATCAAACTTTTTAATGAATACATGTCATATCTTTTATGAGAATCCTCACTGCAGTTTTCTACCTAATTGTAAAGTAAATGTTACTTGCTATAGATTTCCAGTGACTGCTGCGTGGACAAAATAATTTTGGGTGTTGGGCTGCGTCATTGTAACTACTAAAACAGGTAAATTGCCGACGTTTCGCGCGCCCTGCTGCGCTCCTCTTCAGCGCTGTGCACTGGTGAAGCTCTTCCTTTATAAACTGTCATTTTCGATTGTCCGGTGGCTCCCAACGTCACATATCTGGGATGTCACTTGAAGAGGTAGTAGTGGAGGGGCAGTTGTACGGTACGCTACTGCAGTGCTGTCCTGGTGGCTGATTTTGTTGGCTCTGGGGGAGAATCCACAAAGACTAAACCTACTCCTTGGCCTGAAACATTAACACCCACCAATTCACTTGTTGGTGAAAAGCACCAGTACAATGTTGATAGATATTTAGTATATTTTCTTCCTAATTTTTGAAACAAGAATTTGGTTTTTGTTCTAGGAATACACTATCTGGTCAGAAGTATCCGGACAGCCCTATGTACAGCAGAACTGACCGCCAAATGGCATGAGAGGCAAACCCGCCAGTATAAAAGGAGTGACTTCGAACCTAGGCTACGTCAGTGGATGCCACCTTAGTAAGAAAACCATCAGGGACATTTCAGTCCTTTTAAATCTGCGCAGGTCGACTATTTGTGCGCCGGCCGCTGGGGCCGAGCGGTTCTAGGCGCTTCAGTCCGGAACCGCACTGCTGCTACGGTCGCAGGTTCGAATCCTGCGCCGTCCATGGTGGCCGAGCGGTTCTAGGCGCTACAGTCTGGATTCGCGCGACGCTACGGTCGCAGGTTCGAATCCTGCCTCGGGCATGGATGTGTGTGATGTCCTTAGGTTAGTTAGGTTTAAGTAGTTCTAAGTTCTAGGGGACTGATGACCTCAGCAGTTAAGTCCCGTAGTGCTCCGAGCCATTTGAACCATTTTTAGAATCCTGCCTCGGGCATGGATGTGTGCGATGTCCTTAGGTTAGTTAGGTTTAAGTAGATCTAAGTCTAGGGGACTGATGACCTCAGATGTTAAGTCCCATAGTGCTTAGACCCATTTGAACCATTTTCGACTATTTGTGATGTTATCGTGAAGTGGAAATGCTCAGGAACAACCGCAGCTAAACAGATACCAAGTGGATCTTATGTACCAACGGACGGAAAAGTCGAGCTTTGCGGAGACTGATTGTAAAAAGTCGCATAAAATCAGCCGAAGGAGTCACTCGTGAGTTCCAAAACGCTACCAGCAGTCCACCTAGCACAATGACTGCGCGCAGAGAGTTAAAAAGGATGGGTTAGAATGGCCCAGCAGCTCCTCATTTCTGTAGTCAGCTACGGTTGAGATGTTGTAAAGCGCGACGCAACCGAAGAGTGGATCACTGCAAAGACTGATCTGGAGCCATGAATCACGTTACACCCTGTGGAAATCCGGTGGTTTGGTGAATGCCTGGAGAACCTAACCGGTCGTCACGTGTAGTGTTAAACGAAAAGCACGGAGGAGGTGATGTAGCAGCACCTTTTTAAGGGTGTAATCTATTGCGCTTAAGAAGCCGCTAAATATGGAAGAAAACGAACACATTTTGCCGCGTTGTGTGCTGTGTAATTCTGTTCAACGAGCACTGCGTAGAGTTGTGATCAGTATTGGAGAGCAATGTTAGGCTGGTGTTACACTATCATATATCTTTCACAAAGAAATATGATCAAATATTAGTCAAATTTCTTTGACGTGACGCAAAAAAGGGGTATTACACTGTCGTCATATTTTTCGTCTAAGTTCAAAATGGCGGATAACAACTTGTTATTATGCCCTGCAGTTGCCAGTATCACAATTGGATTGTGTGTGTGTGTTTGGATGAAAAGCGGCGGAAAAAAAGGAAACATACTTGCGTGAAGCCGTAGGTATTACGTGACGTGGAGTACACGCTACAGGGAGTCTGGCTCGGAGCAGTCCTTGCAGTAACCGATTTGTAACAGTTCGTTGTGTTACTGTAGTGCCAAAAGGATGCGGCCCCTCCACGCCCACACCAACGTGGTGACCAAACCAAAAGTTATGTTATCCATGCGTCTGGGTAAGATTACTCATTAACATGGTCCATCATGAGATAGAAAGTGGACGAAAGCGATAGAAAGGTAACGGTTGTAAGGGCAGAGGGAAAAAAGTGCCAAGGCAAGCGCCAAGGGAAAAAAACCTCTGCGACAGTAGGAAGGGGAGTATGGGCAGTAGCGGTTTGCCGGCTGCGACACTGCATGCAAGGTGTGGTTAATGTTAGTGCGAGGTATCGTGCATCGTTACCTTTGTCGTTGCGGAAGCTTGTTGTGGGGCTTGCTGCAGTTGCTGCGTCCCTGTAACAGTTCAAGGTCGTTGTACATTAGTGGGCGATCGGTGATAGATCAGCTCACAGTGTAGGGGGGGGGGGGGGGGCTGATTTGCGTGCTGTGTACAGTACGGTTTCCCTGCGGTTGCCTGTTTTTCGGCGGGTCGAGCATCTGGGGTTACCAGTAGTAGCTGTGTTGTTGAGGCTCGCCAGTACTGTCGTCTTAGCGTGCTATGGACCATAGATGTTTAGTTCCTTGCCAATAGGGTCTTTGGTCTACTATGTCTCCATCTGTGGTTGTGGTCGTAGTTACCCAGAGAAAGGATAAATGGGATGCGCGAGTGTCTCGTGTTATTGTACAGTCGTGTGGAGAGTTTTTGGAATACGTGCAAAATGGTATCTAGCCGATATTCCCGGTGAAGGTCCGCGGTGCGTGTGTAGTGCGGAGCGTTGCTTATGATTCTGAGTGCTTTGGTCTGTATGAGCTGCAGACGGCGCAAGCCTGTGGGCGCAGCGTATCCCCAGATGGGGCTGCGTACGTCATCAGGTTCAAATTGGTTCAAATGGCTCTGAACACTATGGGACTGTGGTCACCAGTCCCTTAGAACTTAGAACTACTTAAACCTAACTAACCTAAGGACACCACACACATCCATGCCCGAGGCAGGATTCGAACCTGCGACCGTAGCGGTCACGCGGTTCCAGACTGAAGCGCCTAGAGCCGCACGGCCACACCGGCCGGCACGTCATCAGGGGTCGAATAAGTGTCATGTACATGGACCTAGACACCCTCCTATTCAGTGTGCTACGCCTGTTAAGCATAGGGTAGAGTTGTTTGAGCCTCGCGTTTGCTTTGTTGGTCACATGTTGAGTGTCGTCCCCGCAGAGTAGTTACCGGTCCAGCCAGAGACCGAGGTATTTGACCTACTCGCGGAAACGTATTGGGCGTGTGTGTAGTGTTATTGGGTTGCAGTGCTGATGTTTGCCCAGTTGCTTCGGTCTTCTAGTGAACAGAACGGCTTCGCACTTTTCGACGTTTACTCTAACACGCCATTTCACCAGCCAAGGCTCTGCCGCTCTGAGTGCAGTCTGCAGACGTGAGTTAATGTTTGACGGCTTCCGATCTTGCGCAAGGATGGCAGTGTCATCCGCGTAGATTCCCACCGTCGTGTTGTGTGTAGCTGGGAGGTCGTTAATGTAGAGGTTAAACAGTAAGGGCCCTGGGATGCTTCCTTGGGGTACTCCTGCCTGGATACCAGGTCGTGTCGATTGTTTGTCCTGCATGTCGGTGTTGAAACTCCTGTCCGTGAGATATGAGTGTATGAGACGTGCGGGCCCGTCGGGGAACCCTGCGTCGCTGAGTTTGCGTATAAGGCCGTTGTGCCATAGACGATCGAAAGCCTTTTCGATGTCCAGGAACACCACCCCAGTTGCTTTGTTTGTGTTGTATCCGTGTGTTATGTATTCAACGACGCGGAGGAGTTGTTGTGTGGTCGAGTGGTGATTCCTGAAACCGAATTGTGATACAGTGCCTGGTGAGTCGTTTTAGTATTACCTTCTCAACGATCTTGCTGAGCGCGCTCAGCAGACTGATGGGTCGATAATTTTGTGGGAGGGAGTGATCTTTCCCCAGCTTCCTGAACATCAGGACCTGGCCGTCTTCCAAAAGGCGGGGAAGTGTTGGTGTTTGAGTATGGCATTCTTGATGTGTGTGAGGTAGTCTAATGCTTTGTCCGTGAACTCCTGGAGGACACGGTTTTGAATGCCATCGTGACCAGGGGCCTTCCTAGCGGTGGTATGCATGATGGCCCATTTGACTTCAGCTGAGCTAGCATGTCGGATGACGTTGCGCGCTCGTTGGGCCAGGATGCGTGTGACCTCCTGCAGGGCCAACTGCTGCTTAAATTGCTGCTGCAGATGTAGATAGATGGACCAGAGACATACGCCGAACCGACGGTCTTTCCTGTCGGTAGTGCCACGTGCCCTATGGAGCCCGGGCTTCCTGCAACCGTAAGTTCTCGTGGCCACTGCTGCCATCAGTCGTACAGTGGCTGCATTCTTCACAAGTCTTTCTGCGGTATCACAGAAGGAACATCCAGTTTCTCGTAGACCTATTACACGACCTCCTTCAAACTCAGCGAGGTGTTGATAATGGTGTCTTTGACGCCCTAAAGGCACTCTTGACTAACATCAACTCACCACGTCCAATCTCAAAGGTAACTAACGGGCACGACCGTTACAGCGTGTATATAAACGAAACATGATTTGCATCCACATAGTGGCGCTAGTAGACATCATCTTTCAGATGTAGAAACAGGCCTATCAACTTTCGTTTTGTCGCACAACTCCTTCTTGGTGTTGCGATTCTTTCCCTCAGTGAATGTTAATTACATATTGTAGTTCTAGAATTGAGGTTCGCCGATGACATTGTAATTCTGTCAGAGACAGCAAAGGACTTGGAAGAGCAGTTGAACGGAATGGACAGTGTCTTGAAAGGAGGGTATAAGATGAACATCAACAAAAGCAAAACAAGGATAATGGAATGTAGTCGAATTAAGTCGGGTGATGCTGAAGGGATTAGATTAGGAAATGAGACACTTAAAGTAGTAAAGGAGTTTTGCTATTTGGGGAGCAAAATAACTGATGATCGTCGAAGTAGAGAGGATATAAAATGTAGACTGGCAAGAAAAGCATTTCTGAAGAAGAGAAATTTGTTAACATCGAGTATAGATTTAAGTGTCAGGAAGTCGTTTCTGAGAGTATTTGTATGGAGTGTAGCCATGTGTGGAAGTGAAACACGGACGATAAATAGTTTAGACAAGAAGAGAATAGAAGCTTTCGAAACGTGGTGATACAGAAGAATGCTGAAGATTAGATGGGTAGATCACATAACTAATGAGGAGGTATTGAATAGAATTGGGGAGAAGAGGAGTTTGTGGCACAACTTGACGAGAAGAAGGAACCGGTTGGTAGGACATGTTCTGAGGCATCAAGGGATCACAAATTTAGCATTGGAGGGCAGCGTGGAGGGTAAAAACCGTAGAGAGAGACCAAGAGATGAATACTCTAAACAGATTCAGAAGGATGTAGGTTGCAGTAGGTACTGGGAGATGAAGAAGCTTGCACAGGATAGAGTAGCATGAAGAGGTGCATCAAACCAGTCTCTGGACTGAAGACCACAACAACAAACAACAACTTTTATGTATTGTATATATTCTACGTACTTTTTGTAAAATAGAATACTGATTTTGTTTAATGCTGTGTTCTGCCGTGTCGTAAGTACTGGTGTTTGGTGTACCATCTACCTTGCGCAAAGTAACGAAAGGTAAAAATAGAGGTAATTTCCAAATGAATAAGCTGTCTTAAAAGGCAGTAATGTCGAAGCAACGCCTTTTAATCTGATACATTTGTGTTAAAAGCATTTAGCTTCTCTGGCCACGAGTAGAGAGCAACGTTCCCTTTTTTCGTGGACTTGCGCAAGACCGGTGACGTCATGCGAAGCTGAGCAATGTTCCACGCTGTCCGCTCCAGCGTGGAAGCAAAGAACTTGGCAGCACAGCTGCACACCACTGCGCGTGTCGTCTGCGCTCTGACCTCAACACGCCCGGAAACAAATCACGCCGCATCAGGAGACGTCGTCGCCTTGAGTGTCCTCTTAACAAGGCTGTCAAGTAATAAGTACTTTCCGTGACAAGATGACCCCAATGAATCTAAAAACCTAATGATATGTGACAAATAGACTATAACAGATAACGTAATTTTCACTTTAGCATTCGACAATCACATTTAAGGTAATCAAAAAGTACCATGAAAGCTGAAGAAACATGGGTTTTAGGTAGCTTCTTTTATATTTTATTTGTTTTGTTACAACAAATAAAAGAATCAGAATCGAACTTCACACCTACTTCGAATTACATTTCTCCAGTCTTTCTGTATTTGTGAGGTGCTGATCTACCGCTAGTTGTGATTACGCCTTGTAAAACATGAATTTGAGTACAGTATTCGTTTAGTTGAAACAGATTCCTTTAATCATGTATATCGAAACCTATAAAAACTTTGTCGCCTGCACATCCGTTGCTCAAAACACACCATTCGAGAATTATCAGAAATGCTGTTTGTAAAGTGACAAAAGAACTCATTGCACCGCATTCAAGGAACACACTACAGACTACACGCTGACTCAACAAAGTGGGTATTACTGTACCGACTGTGCTTTGCACTCCACATTTGCATCAATGGTGAGCGAATCACTTCATTTTTTTCTTTTTCTCCGTAAGACACTATCTGCAAATTTTGTTTGGGAACATTAGCATATTTTTCTCGTCTGTTAAAAAAATAATAAATTAGAATTCTAGCACGCAATCAGTCACGTGCAGCACACAACAAGAGGGGCTTCGCAGTTTTGCTGAGATTTACATCACAAATCGGACAACACAGTGCGTGGCAATCAAGAATCCATGAATAATCTTTAGGCACATTTCTTATGTGCATTAATCAGATTCTTATAATCACTACGTTTAAATGGGTTCTGAAATCTGGTTTTTCAAAAACCGATTTCCCAGATACGTTTCTGGTTGCTTGTGTAACACTCCATATGGAAGTGCGGTTCTGGTTGCTAGAGTTTAAGCTTCCACAATCGGTTTTCGGCTTTATGTAAACGTTTTACCACTTTTGGGTCGTGATTAGATCGTTAAGCTGCTACTTACTTCTTAAATCGTTGGCTAAAGCGGACGAAGTGATTTTCTGAAGGAAAATTAGTAAAATTGGACCGACCAAGAAGCTATTAATTCCCTTTATTTAACTGGCGATTTGTAGTTTTTTTTTCTTTATAATTTGGAAAGGGAGAAATGAACGCTGATGTAGTTATTCAATTGTCAAAACATAAATGTTTGGAAACAACTTCTTTTCTTTCCCACAGAATCCATGGCTGGTGACAAAATATACCCTAATTCTATGTACAGGATTAAAAAGTGTGTTCACTGGTTAGGAAATTCTTAAGTCATTCCAAGCCTAGTGTGATAATTTCGACCATTTTTCGCTTCGCTCTTTTTCCGCAACGTGCATAATATAAGCGGGTGTAACAAAACAGTTTCCCATGGATTTACTGTTGTGGGTAAGACTTATAAATATTATTTTCTTCTAAAGGGTTCACTGAAATCCACAAGAAAATCGTACCCTCTGTTTATGAACAATTTTACAGAGGTTCTGACAATCTCATTTCATCGTGCTGACGAAATCGGAACAGTACATTTACAAACACCTTAGTGTTAAGCAACAGGCTTGGGAAATCGACATATAATCGTGTTAGCTAAATCTGTTCTGCTGTTGCGAATAAAAAATACAGCGGTTTCCAAAAATTAGTTTTCGTCCTTCGAAAAGTTGTTCCGCATGTACGTAATGAATGATACTTATTATAATTATTTTTATGTATTTGCTGATCGATGGAAACCGTCTTCCGTCAATCAAAACAGCTTGAATAACAAGCAGAAATTAAACTACTGCACCTCGTTGTTTAACTGTGTCGGACAGATAATTGTCATCTTCACTATGTCGTCATTCATCAAGAGCCATACGTAAAGAGCCATACGCTAAGAGGCAGGCCGAATATGATGAACGCAAAGTTAAATGGGTCATCGGAAGCAGTTACGTCACGTCCTCCATTTGCCGCCTCCATGTGTGTCTTTCTGCGAAAAGCCACGAGCACTGGTGCCTTTAAAAAGACCCTACCCACTCCACAGTTTACTCGGTAACTCCGGACAAAACAAGATAGTGACAAGCGTGAGAGCGAGTGTAAAATGAAAAACGTTTTAAATTTAAACTAATTCGTGGGACGTGAACCTGAATGATTTTAATACACTGTATCTGCAATTGACCAGATCACCCTGGGTTTTGTGGTACCCCTGTACTGTTCACTAATACTTTGGCTGAAACCTCTGCAGTGACTTTCACGTGAAGATAGAAGACCGGCAAGAGTCCTCAGGTATTTTGACGTAACAGAATGCTGTCGTACAGAAGGCGTTAGATAACGGAACCGAACTCCACGTATGTTCCAATATGCTGCCTGGCGACTTTTTTGGTTTTCCCAACAGAAAACGTTACAGAAATAATGTTCGGACTGTGCGTTGCTGGACTTGCGTTGTTAGTAGTGCTAGTGTCGTGGTTTGCCGTTAGGTGCCGATACTGGTACGGCGACGTAGTGTTGAAACACAAGCATCAGTACCCATTAGAGGTGGGCAAACTGAAACACGTAACTGTTTCGAAACTAATGAAACAGTACGATGTAATGTTTCGATACACTGTTTCGAAACAGTGAAACAGTTTGTGCTTTGTAATCTAATAAATCTACACATTTTATCATCTTGAATGTCTACTGTATAACTATGTCCACATAAACATAAATGAGGTGCGAGAGCGCTAATCATATCGTAGAAAGTATGAAACTATCACTTAGGCGTCTTGGCAGTTTCGTATTTCCTTCAGCAAATGCGCTGCTTTCGTGTCGTGTGACTTTCATACTTTTCAATTGGCTGAGGACAGCCATAGCTGAAGACAAGAAACGCCACGAATGGAACAGGAGGTGGGAGCAAACTGCAGAAATAACGGATATGCTACTGGGATTCCCACATTCCATTAGTATGGCTAATATAACAATCCTACTAATTTCCATGCACACAAAGGGAATCATTGTGGATAATAGACACAGTGACTATAGACTCACAAATAACACCAAATAATTCGAATAAATAACAAAATATAACAGAAAATTTTTTTTGTGTTTCAAGGTGTGTCGAACCGTTACTATAAATTTACGATGCTTCCCGTTCACCATTACACTATCAGTGATATGTCAAACAGATTGCTTGCAATTATACCTACATCAAATTTATGTACATGTCTAATAACTGTCACTCTACGCCTTTTTTTATTTAAAATGTTGTAGTCTTACTTGCGTTTCTTAATATGATTTCTGTACATGACCAGAGAAGCGTATGTTATAAAAAAAGTGTAATTTAACTGAATGATTTTCACATATTTATTATTTTGAATGTGAATAGTATGCGTTGTTTTATTGTTTGGTTAGTGTTTATAAAGCAGATGTTACGCCATTTCGGAATAGGACAGTCAGCTAGAAACGAAGCTTTATTTTCGGATATCTTAAGCTTCATGCTATTGCTTGTCAAAAGATTTCGACCTCTTGAAAGTGTTTCATGAAGTGGTATGTTGTGTTTCAGTACCTGTGCCGAGCCCGAATCTCGTCCGACACAGAGCGGAATGAAACACCACTGTTTCGAAACAGTGAACCATAGCCGTTCCGAAACACTGAAACAGTTCCAGGTATCGATACACTGTATCGAAACATAGAAACAGTGGCCAAGTCTAGTACCCATTACAGTTGTAGAAAATCAACACGGATCTGGACAAGGTGAGCGGGGCTTTACTTGCCCCGTAAAGCTGTTTTATCAAAACAACTGCAGCAGTGTTACTGCTATTCGCGAGTATCGACGCGTTAAAGAAGTACGGAGAGGTCCTCTTTCCGCACTGGGGTTGAAGAACAAGGTTCGGAAAATCAAATTAATTCGCGATTTGAGAACTATTCTACGGAGAGGCCGACGGCCCCAGAAATTGCGCTGGGCGCAAGTGCTATCTTCAAGCTGGCACAACACCTTAACATTCCACGGTACTTTGGTCAAAAAGTCGGGCACCAGTGGTTGGTTAACGTTCCCTATATCACTTGAACAAGTCTTTTATCGAAACGATGTGGAACGAGTCAGTTTAAACGATTAGTGTTAACATTAAGGAACACGTTTTTTTTAGTCTATTCATGCAGCTTCACAAACAAGTTTTTTTTCTGGCTACCAGATTTAAAATAAAATTCGTCCACTTCTAGTGCGGTTCCAGACTGTCATGGAAGCAATTGTAGTGACATTGAGCAAAGTTTGTAACCTGAAATGTAAACATTGTATGCTATTAACAAGTGTTACCCCCTCATGTAGAAAATAAAATGCGTTTCTTTCAATGGTGTATTCGTTATTTCTCTTCTGCAAGCCCTTATAAATTGCGAGCTAATATCCCAAAGATGTTCGGGCTCACATGCGGTTCCTCTTCGTCAAAATGTCTTGGCTCAAACCCGTCTAGGGGTTGAACCGCACGTGTCGCATTACACGCCCTAAATTAGACACTTATGGCAAGTTTGCGAAATACAAAGTTAACATAAAATATAATAACAGTAATAATAATATCGGTAAATAAATTAACGACCCATAAATTATGTAGGCCACACAGCTGCGATCTAGTTAGAATAATGATTATTCAGAAAGCAAACTAATAGCGAAAGTGGTCCTATTTAGAGTTACTGTTACACTCGAGCGCATACCCATTTGACACAGTTCGATCATTCATTCACAATCTCATCGCGAAACACAATACTCCACCTCGATATTTACGTGAAGAGTTCACTCCAGGTGAAATTCTCTAAGTCGTTTCACTTCCTAGCTGCCTATGACGACTGTCGCGTCTCCATCCGAACGGTACGTTTACGCGTTTCTCGTGCACCGAACATCCTCGCTCAACTGACTAGCGCAGTTCCCTTTCCTGAAGCCATCCATCTGATTGGCTACAGCTTATTCTACATTACTTGACATTTTAACATATTTAAATAATCAAAGCTTGACCACTTTCACGTTCTAAATAAGATAACAATAATATCCATTACATAATAAACGTAAAATTCTCTTACATAAAACCAATACAATTTCCTTCTTAACTTCGAATGCCACGGCCAGTAGCCTTGCACCAATGTGCTTTCTGATAAATAAATAAAGAGCAAAAGTAAGCATTATGCATTAAACTTTACAACACATATTCTATTACCTAATGATTTAATAAGGTGTCACATTGTCATCGTTCAACGCTTTTTGTGTGGAGCCGCGCCGGATCAGCCGAGCGGTTTTGGGCGCTGCAGTCAGGGACTGTGCGGCTGGTCCCAGCGGAGGTTCGAGTCCTCCCTCGGGCATGGATGTGTGTGTTTGTCAATAGGGTAATTTAGGTTAAGTATTGTGTAATCTTAGGGACTGATGACCTTAGCAGTTAAGTCTCATAAGATTTCACACACATTTGAACTTTTTTTTTTTGTGCGGAGGAAATGATCTGATGCTTAACAGAAAATACTGATAATTTAAAATTTGCTATATATTTTAAACAAATGAAGTTACAGAGTTGATATTTACGACGTTTGTAATTTTAATGATGCGCTTCGATATTAAATGTCGATCGTTTAGATCGACTAAAGCGTTAAGATTTTAGCATTCAGGTCTTTGTTACATAACTTGTGAATTTCACTTTAACAGTAAATCCTAAACTATTGTAGATATGATCACTATTCAAGTTTTATTGGGATCACCATGAACACTTATGAAGGATGGTAGCTTAAAATTACTGTGGCTTAATTCCCTGAATTACTACAGAATTAAATAGTTTTCATAAATGTTTTCCTTTATGGCCGATCTTAGGTCCGCCATATTTAACACTGCTATGCTTCCCTGGGTTTCCCTATGACGTAGGTTCTCGTCTGTCTCACTCGCACACTACAGCGCTTAGGCCTCATTCAGCACAATAGACGTCTGTGAATTTCCCCATCTCGTGGCGAAACTGCGCTCTTTGTAGTACACGGTCCTGGACGACAGGGTTCGTTTCACAATTCCCGGGGGCTGACTCTTGTGGCCATATACTTAAATGAGAGCGAAATGCTCGTTAACTCACAAAATGTTTGCACAAAGTATCATTATCCTAGGATCACTCGTTTTTCCTGAAGGCCCAGTCAGGTACCGAAAGCTAAACTAGAACAACGCTCATCTGAAAAAAAGAAAATGGTGCCAATGGACCGTCCATTGTTGTTCGGCGCACTGTTGTGTACTTCTTCACACACAACAGTAAGGACAGTTGGGGTACAGAACAGTGCAGCAGCTGTTGCAGTAGGAAAGCTGAACAGGAGCAGATATGATTAGCGAACAAGTAAGTACAGTAAACAGAAGCTTTACTTAACTGGTAGCTTTGTCCAAGTGTACGAGGGGCGTTTGAAAAGTACGTGCAAAAATAGAAACTACTTACATGTTTGGGGTAAACCTTTTTATATTTTTCGACATAGTCTCCTTTCAGACTTATACGCTTCGTCCAACATTGTTTTAATTTGGCCGAATAATAGGAATTGTCCAAGTCTGCAAAATAGCTATTAGTTGCTGCAAAATATTTGTCCCGCCAGCCAGTTCTTCAAATTGGGGAACAAATAGTAGTGTGAGGGTGCCAAGTCTAGAGAACAGTGGGGATGTGAAACGAATTGGAGTCCTATTTCCATTAATTTTGCGACCACAACTGCTGAGGTATGTGCTGGTGTATTGACGTGATGGAAAAGGACATTTTTTGGGGTCCAGTCGCCGGAGTTTTTCTTGCAGCTCGGTTTTCAAACGTTCCAATAACGATGAATAATATTCACCTGTAATAGCTTTACCCTTTTCCAGATAGTCGATGAGGATTATCCCTTGCGAATCCCAAAAGACAGTCGCCAAACCTTTCCGGCCGCAGGCATGGTCTTCGCCTTTTTTGGTGCAGATTCTCGCTTGGTAACCCATTGTTTAGGTTGCTGTTTGGTCTCAGGAGTATAGTAATGTATCCATGTTTCATCCACAGTGACGAAACGACGCTTAAAGTCCTGCGGATTCTTCCTGAACAGCTGCAAATCATCCTTGCAACACTTCACACGATTCCGTTTTTTGTCAATCGTGAGCAATCGCGGAACCCATCTTCCGGATAGCTTTCTCATGTCCAAATCATTATGCAAAATATTATGTACTCGTTCATTCGAGATGCCCACGGCACTAACAATCTCACGCACCTTAACTCTTCTGTCATCCGTCACCATATCATGGATTTTACGAGGGTTGTTTTTTAAGTAAGGGCCGTTCGCGCGTATAGTCCCGTAGTTCGCGCGGACGCCGCAACAAGCCACCGCGCCACTTGCCGGCATTGCCGGCCGTGGTGACCAAGCGGTTAAAGGCGCTACAGTCTGGAACCGCGCGGCCGCTACGGTCGCAGGTTCGAATCCTGCCTCGGGCATGGATGTGTGTGATGTCCTTAGGTTAGTTAGGTTTAAGTAGTTCTAAGTTCTAGGGGACTGATGACCTTAGAAGTTAAGTCCCATAGTGCTCAGAGCCATTTGAACCATTTGAACTTGCCGGCATCCTTCCCGTTCACACTGATGCAAGTTGCAGCTCTGTAGCTGACGTGTACGCATCGCTGTGCTACTTTATAATGTTTACGATTATTGAATCGCCCGCCGCGTGTGAGATACGGTCAGTGATACGTTTTTTGACCGCGAGAAGCCTATCAGCTGCAGAAATTCATCGTCAGTTAACATAAGTTTATGGCTTGAATGCAATGAGTGAAGGTAAAGTGCGTCAATGGGTTAGAGAGTTTAAAAATGGACGTCAAAACGTCCATGACGAAGAACGCTCAGGCCGGCCCTCTGTGATCACTGATGATTTGGTGGCTACAGTCGAAACAAAGATTCGTGAGGACAGAAGATTCACAATTTCCACTCTTTCTTTGGAATTTCCACAAGTTTCAAGATCGGTTTTGTACAAAATTGTGTCTGAAAACCTAAACTTTAAGAAACTGTGTTCTCGGTGGGTACCCAGACTCCTCACAGAGGACGACAAAGGGAAGAGATTTGCCACTTCATTGGACTTTTTGATTCGTTACGAGGAAGAAGGGGATGACATGTTGAGTCAAATTGTCACTGGAGATGAAACATGGGTATCCCACATCACTCCCGAAAGCAAGCGACAATCGATGGAATGGCGACACACAACCTCACCCGTCAAGGTCAAAGCCAAACAGACGCTGTCAAAGCGCAAGATTGTGGCAACTGTGTTCTGGGACAGCCGCGGTGTTTTGCTAGTGGACTTTATGCCACGAGGAACGACAATCAACTCAGATGCCTACTGTGCAACTCTAAAGAAGCTCCGCAGAGCAATTCAAAACAAAAGGCGCAGCATGCTGACAAAAGAAGTTTTGCTCCTGCACGATAACGCTAGGCCTCACACCTCTCAAAAGACTCGGGATTTGATTGATTCTTTTGGCTGGGAAGTTTTGGACCATGCACCATACAGCCCCGACCTTGCTCCTAGCGATTTTCACCTTTCCCGGTACCTGAAACACCATATTGGCGGGCAGCGCCTCAATGACGACGAAGTGAAAGCGGCCGTGAACTCTTGGCTGTCGGAGCAGGCGGCCCAATTCTTTGAAGAGGGAATTAAAAACTTAGTTGTACGGCATGACAAGTGCTTAAATAAACAAGGCAACTATGTAGAAAAATAGGTAAAAGTGTGTAGAATCAGAAAATAAAAGTTATTTTACAAAAGTATTTGTATCTTTTTAAAAAAATAAAAACGGGACTTACTTAAAAAACAACCCTCGTATCAATGATTTCTGGAGTCGTAACCTCCACATCGCGTCCAGAACGTTCAACATCACTTGCGCCCATATGGCCACTTCAAAAATTTTGAAACCACTTAGAAACTGTTCTAATCGAAGGTGCAGTCACCGTAATGTTTATCAAGCTCTCTTTAGTCTCCTGAGGCGTTTTGCCTTTCATAAAGTAATGTTTAATCACCACACGAAATTCTTTTTTGTCCATTTTTTGACAATCACTCGACTTCCCTGATTCACACGAATGCCAAACACAAAGAAATAGACCAATATGGCTGAAACTTGGTGTGCGTTCTTTCCAAAGAAAGCGACTTTAAACGTTAAAACGTGGATGAAAAATCTGTAGAAATGCATGGAAACTTTGTAGACAAACATATTGTAAAGGCCCTCTTAACAGAACTTAATCTTCGGTCAACAGCGTGAAATGCCAGGACATGTTCTACAATTCGAGCATTTTTTACTCAACTCATTTTTTTGTGCAATGAGTCATTTTCAACATTTCAGAAAACAATGAAGTATAATTTTTTAAATATATGCTTCTCCCCCCAGCACCTGCCGCCGACGCATGTGCGTATTTGTCGCACTCGGGTCATTTTGGCCCGTACGTTGTAGAGGGAAGGTTAAAATCAATAATACAGCAGTAAATGAGATAAATTAAAACAAACCTTAATTCAAACGAAAACTCTGAGAGTGTTGTAGTTGCCCGACTTTTTTACTTAGTGGTCTGTGTCATTTAGTGCGATCTTCGTCAAAAATGTCAACCAAATAATCGCTGCCGACAATACTGTGGCGCAAATTAGTTACAATGCACAGCAAACCATAGGGGGACAACAGTAAATCAAGCTCTTGTGCGAATTTCAGATACCTAAAATGTGGTGTACTTCGATGGAATTAAGAATGTGTATTCTTAAAACGTTCGAAAAAACAGACAATTTCAATTCAATGATCTATTATTTAAAGAGGTCTAAAATGCTGTACAGTTATGCGCACATGATTCTAAACTATTTTAATATTTTCACTCCAACACAGCTGACGGTTAGCTTTCCCTCGACAGACAGGATAATGTGGCTACGAGGCCCCTGCCTACTTGGGGCCCATAATAGCTGCAACTTGCTGCCTCTGGTTAGTTGGGCAAAAGTGTAATAGTTGTCCTTCCCTCAGATCTTGCTTGTTTGTGACATACCGCTGTGTAGCGTAGCCCGAGGTCTGAGTTACGTTCAAAGTTGATTATTATTAATTTGATTGTGAGTTGCCAAAGATGACGACACTGAATACAGAGTAACGGTTCTGGTAACACACTGATCTGTAGTTTACTCAAGAGTGTGTTCGCGCGTCATTATTTAACGCACATCTCGTTATAAATACCGAAACTACAAGGTAAATTCAGAAAACTTATATCAGATAATAGAAGGGACCCCGACGAGTATTTTGGTTCATATTATGCACATTTATCGTACATAAATCACGAGATGTGCAAGGAGCCACCACTACGTAACTTTACCTCACAAACTGTACTAGTATGACACTACTGTTTTAAAACAAGCACGTGATAACCAAAATACTGAAACAAATGACAGAACAGCATAAAATGCACTCTACAATGACTTTGAATTTCATCTGTAAGTTTGTGGATGAGGTTTCGGCAGCTGTAGTCTTCATAAGAACTGATTGCTGAGCTTTAATCCTACCTTAGTAGCGCTAAACCAGGGATTCCCTTGGAATGCCACCGGGTCTCCACTGCTCATCATTAACGCCTTTGACAAGGTTTCAGTAACTCCGTGCGTATTGTCAGGAAGCTAAAAAAGTTTAAATTTCGTAAATGTTTGCAATGGGATACAAACGGAGTTCGATCCTGGTCTAAATTAGGTGTATTTCTGAAGGAATTGGTATAATTGAGGAACAGCACATAAAACAATAATCGATGGTGAGGCTGTGGTTAAAACTCTAAGTACGTCATCGTTCCTGTTCACTGAATTACACGCCATACCGGTTACTAAAGACCACGTCACATACGGATACGTCAATTACTGAATTGCTGCTCGGAAATGGCGACTAATCCTCTACGAATGAAACTCGCTTGATTTCCAGCATTATTCTGTAGAATTAATTTCCCCATATGTTTCTAGTTGTGAGCTGTAGCACCTAACAAACTTCCACTTTAATGTCTGTAAAGTACCACACTAGTATGTGAATCACACATCACTTTAACTTACATAGTTTCACAGCCTAACTGAAAATCGATTACAAGAATATTATAACCATTCGGTTTGTTTAATTTTGACAGTAGTATATCTACTGACAAATTTCAGTCACACGTGAACGCATTTGAAATGTTTTACACTTGTAACAATATCCTCTTGCTAGGCCGTCAGACCACATCCTCTCTTCTACTGAAACTTCTAACAATTAGCCTGAACAAAGATCTTTATCTTGTCTTCCGCATCATAGATTAGTAAACACATATAAATTTGCGCTCAAAACCGTTTCAGTTGTTGTTGTTGTTGTTGCTGTAGTCTTCAGTCCAGAGACTGGTTTGATGCAGCTCTTCGTGCTACTCTACCCTGTGCAAGCTGCTTCATCTCCCAATACCTACTGGCCTAAATCCTTCTGAATCTGCTTAGTGTATTCATTTCTTGGTCTCTCTCTACGATTTTTACCCTCCACGCTGCCCTCCAGTACTAAATTGGTGATCCCTTGATGCCTCAGAACATGTCCCACCAACCGATCCCTTCTTCTAGTCAAGTTGTGCCACAAGCTCCTCTTCTCCCCAACTCTTTCCAATACCTCCTCATTAGTTATGTGAACTACCCATCTAATCTTCAGTATTCTTCTGTAGTACCACATTTCGAAAGCTTCTATTCTCTTCTTGTCTAAACTATTTATCGTCCATGTTTCACTTCCATACATGGCTATACTCCATACAAATACTTTCAGAAACGACTCCCTGACACTTAAATCAATACTCGATGTTAACAAATATCTCTTCTTCAGAAACGCTTTCCTTGCCATTGCCAGTCTACATTTTATATCCTCTCTACTTCGACCATCATCAGTTATTTTGCTCCCCAAATAGCAAAACTCCTTTACTACTTTAAATGTCTCATTTCCTAATCTAATTCCCCCAGCATCACCCGACTTAATTCGACTATATTCCATTATCCTCGTTTTGCTTTTGTTGATGTCCATCTTATACCCTCCTTTCAAGACACTGTCCATTCCGTTCAACTGCTCTTACAAGTCCTTTGCTGTCTCTGACAGAATTACAATGTCATCGGCGAACCTCAAAGTTTTTATTTCTTCTCCATGGATTTTAATACCTACCCCGAACTTTTCTTTCGTTTCCTTTACGGCTCGCTCAATATACAGATTGAATAGCATCGGGGAGAGGCTACAACCCTGTCTCACTCCCTTCCCAACCACTGCTTCCCTCTCATGTCCCTGGACTCTTATAACTGCCATCTGTTTTCTGTACAGATTGTAAGTAGCATTTCGCTCCCTGTATTTTACCCCTGCCACCTTCAGAATTTGAAAGAGAGTATTCCAGTCAACATTGTCAAAAGCTTTCTCTAAGTCTACAAATGCTATAAACGTAGGTCTGCCTTTCCTTAATCTTTCTTCTAAGATAAGTCGTAGGGTCAGTATTGCCTCACGTGTTCCAACATTTCTACGGAATCCAAACTGATCTTACCCGAGGTCGGCTTCTACCGGTTTTTCCATTCGTCTGTAAAGAATTCGCGTTAGTATTTTGCAGCTGTGACTTATTAAACTGATAGTTCGGTAATTTTCACATCTGTCAATACCTGCTTTCTTTGGGATTGGAATTGTTATATTCTTCTTGAAGTCTGAGCGAATTCCGGCTGTCTCATACATCTTGCTCACCAGATGGTAGAGTTTTGTCAGGACTGACTCTCCCAAGGCTGTCAGTAGTTCTAATGGAATGTTGTCTACTCCCGGGGCCTTGTTTCGACTTGTTTTATCATTCCATTTCAAATTAACAAAATACAATTAATTTTCAAACATACGTCTCGGGTTAATTTAGTGTCTTAAACTACAACCAATGATATTCATACTCATGCTACAAATAGAAAATATAAAGTACCAATGTCCTTATGGTTTGTTGAGAATAATCATTTTGCCGGTAATATGGCTGAAGTTGTAGCTGATAGACTGTAAATTTACCACCTACAACTTCAGCCATCTTACCAGAACAATGATTACATTACCTCGCCACAAGAGGTACAGAGAAAGGAAGATCAGTGTTCAACGTCTCGTCGACATGGAGGTCATTAGGGACTGAACACTGTCCGGTTTGTTTCAAACATAGGGAAGGAAATCGGCCTACCCTTTCAAAAGAACCATCCCGGCATTTGCCTGGAGAGATTGAAGTAAATCACGGAAAGCCTAAATCAGGATGGCCAGAAACCTCGTCCTCCCGGAAATGAACAGAAATGCACGGGATGAACTAGCGTGGAAAGCTGCATCAAACCAAGCTTCGGGCTGAATACCACACAATAAAATGACTCCAGCCCCCCCCCCTCCCCTCCACCATACCTTCCTGACTATTACACCTTTCATATGTCCGCTAGGCCTTTAGACAATGAGCCGGCCGCGGTGGTCTCGCGGTTAAGGCGCTCAGTCCGGAACCGCGCGACTGCTACGGTCGCAGGTTCGAATCCTGCCTCGGGCATGGATGTGTGTGATGTCCTTAGGTTAGTTAGGTTTAAGTAGTTCTAAGTTCTAGGGGACTGATGACCACAGAAGTTAAGTCCCATAGTGCTCAGAGCCATTTGAACCTTTAGATAATGCAAGCTGCCAAACTGAAGGTCAAAAAGAATGATTAGGATTTTGGGTTCCATAAACGAGTAGGTCATCCAGACGAGTGCTAGATTGCAGTCGTCGTGGGAATATCGAAGACATACGCGGCCATTGCTGTGGGAAAGGTTGTAGCAGCACTCATCTGCAACACTATTCGCCGGACGCGGATTTCACTTCCCCATTTCACTTCCCCATTTCAAACTGAGGTGCCTGTAGTTCATGAACAGTGGTGAAGGAGACAGTGCAGTCCATATCAAAGCAATGCTGATAGTTTTCTTTGATTTTGAAGGATTGGTTCGTCATGAACTCGTGCCGCAGGGACAAACTGTTAATCGATGGTACTATCGAGACGTGTTGCAACGCCTGCCAGAAAGTGTGAGAAGGAAACGGCCCGAAATGTGGCGAAACAATGCTCGGCTTCGTACGTGATTATAAGGCACCCGCATATTCACCCCTGTTGGTGTGTGGCTATTACACAAAAAACGAAATCACCGTGCTGCCTCACCCTCCATACTCTCCACACCTGGCCCCTGCTGACTTTTGTTTATTTCCGAAGTTGAAAGCCCTATTGAAAGGGCGAAGACTTACAACGCTAGACGAAGTAAAAGAAAATTCGCAGAGGGCGCTTCGCGCGATCCAGCAGCAGGCGTTCCAAGGCTGCTTCCGAAAGTGGAAACGGAGTTGGGAGCGGCGTATCAGTTGTGGCGGAGAGTATTTCAAAGGAGACTAACAAGTGGAGGCCGCCAATTGTGAAATTCAGATTCGATTCATACTGCGCATAATAAAAGCTCATGGCCAGAGGTGTAATGTGGCAAAGCACCAAGATGCACTTCTCAGCCGTTGTCGAGAAAATCGACAGTTAAAAGAAACCGTTGCGGTGAAATACTACCTACGATTATTAATTTTCTCCAGCGTCGTGGCGCAGCGATAAGCGTTCGGGTTCGTAATCCAAAGGTCGCCGGATCGAATCTCACGCCATGCAATTTTTTTTATAATTAGTTTTTTGTAATTCAAATATATATATATATAATATATATATATATATATATATATATATATATATATATATATACTATTAATGAATTGCTTATGCATGTTGGTGAAGGCGGATCGCTCTCCAATTGTACCGCCTCCATTTTTCCGATTGTTTAACAGGGTGTACCAAAGCTCTCCCGTCCGCACTGATTTTCGACGATGTTATAAGTTGCGCTAGGGACCGCATCTACCTTTTTTCGAAGTTAGCAGGCAACCACGCTAGTTATGCGGCGGCTCGTTTCGGCCCATTCAACGTCTGTTCTTCAAGTGTAACGAGCGAGTAACGGAGTTTATATTTCATACCTGCCACAGCAAATTTGTGTTCGTGGGGTCTCTATTCTAATTCGAACGTTTGGCTTACGCCGTACGTATTCGTTTCGGAATATCGTTTCTACGTCTTCCGTTAACTATACGTGGTTAACATTATGAAGACAATTAATAACATTTGTGAAATACAACTTTGTTTACGGAAAACATAATGATGTTCGAAGTCGCCAGTTTTTCCACCACAAACGACTTTCAACAACTTATTATATGCATAATTGTTGCAACTGATTGCCGGGAATTATATATATGAATTACAAAAAACAAACCGAGCGAGGTGGCGCAGTGGCACACTGGACTCGCATTCGGGAGGACGACGGTTCAATCCTGTCTCCAGCCATCCTGATTTAGGTTTTCCGTGATTTCCCTAAATCGTTTCAGGCAAATGCCGGGATGGTTCCTTTGAAAGGGCACGGCCGATTTCCTTCCCCATCCTTTCCTAACCCGAGCTTGCGCTCCGTCTCTAAAGACCTCGTTGTCGACGGGGCGTTAAAAAACACTAACCTAACCTAACAAAAAAACAAATACTAAAAAAAAAAAATAAGGTTGCATGGCGCGAGATTCGATCCGGGGACCTTCGGATTACGAACCCGAGTGCTTACCGCTGCACCACGACGCTGTAGAAAGTTATTAATCGTAGAGAGTATTTCACCGCAACGGTTTCTTTTAACTGTCGATTTTCTCGACAACGGCTGAGAAGTGCATCTTGGTGCTTTGGCACATTACACCTCTGGCCATGAGCTTTTATTATGCGCAGTATGAATCGAATCTGAATTTCACATTTGGCGGCCTCCCCTTGTAAGTAAAATGTAGGCGTAGAAAAATTTTGTGGATACAGTTAGGGAATTTTTTGAACAGACCTTGTATATACCCTCTTCTAGTCTGCATTTAGGGTTTGGCACTCCCGGCATAGACATCTCCTTCATCGACACAAAGCACCGTCCTCGTCACAGCGGAATTCCCAGACACGCGGCTAGACCATGCGATGGGGCTACCCCTCTCGTCCGGCTAACGTTTGGAACCACGTGGTCGCCCAGCAGAGCGGTGCGCGGCCACCGACCGAACTTAGGCTGACAAGGGAACCTCCCCATCGCACCCCCCCTCAGATTTAGTTATAATTTGGCACAGTGGATAGGCCTTGAAAAACTGAACACAGATCAGTCGAGAAAACAGGAAGAAGTTGTGTGGAACTATGAAAAAAATAAGCAAAATATACAAACTGGGTAGTCCATGGCAACATATGCAATATCAAGGATTATGTGGGCAGAGGAGTGTCGTGGTCCCGTGGTTAGCGTGAGCAGCTGCGGAGCAAGAGTTCTTTGGTTCAAGTCTACCCTCGAGCGAGAAGTTTACTTACTTTATTTTTGCAAAGTTATGATCTGTCCGTTCGTTCATTGATGTCTCTGTTCACTGTAATAAGTTTAGTGTCTGTGTTTTGCGACCGCACCGCAAAACCGTGCGATTAGTAGACGAAAGGACGTGCCTCTCCAATGGGAACTGAAAACATTTGATCCAGGAAAACACGTCTGATATATTCTATACGACAGTGGTGACGGCATGTGCGTCACATGACAGGAATATGTTGTCGACCCAACTAACTTGCACACTTGGCGAATGGGTAAAAAGATTCTTCTACCTTGCCCGATTTAGGTTTTCTTGCGGATGTGATAATCACTCCCAAAAAAGTGATGAAAACATAAGAGTGTGTCACATAAACTGCAACAAATGCATGCAACAGTTTCACAGTCGCACAGTTTTCTCTGTGCTCTGTCAAAACATGTTTTTAACGTTTTCAAATTTTTCCGTGTGTAGACCGTCAAATCCTGCGTATGTCCAAGCAAATCTGAACATGTCCTGGAATTTTGGAGAGCGAAATTGATTATGTGTGAGTGCCTGAACTCTGATAATTGTGTGAAAATAAAAATTTAAATTTTTTACTGGAGGGAAGACTTGAACCAAGGTCCTCTTGTACCCCAGCTGCTCACGCTAACCACGGGACCACGGCACTCCTGTGCCCACAGCATCCTTGATGTTGCCCATGTTGCCTATGGACTACTCAGTTTGTATATTTTGCTTATTTTTTCGTAGTTCCACACAACTTCTTGCTGTTTTCTCGATTGATCTGTGTTCAGTTTTTCAAGGCCTATCCACTGTGCCAAATTAGAACTAAATCTGAGGGGGGTGCGATGGGGAGGTTCCCTATATATATATATATATATATACCCGAGGGAGGACTCGAACCTCCGGTGGGAGGGGCCGCGTAAAGCCATCACATGGCGCCTCAAACCGCGCGGCCACTCCTCTCGGCACACTTTAGCACCTGCCTTTCTTCTGATTAATTTTATCTAGTCGTTGTACTTTAGATTGCTCCGCACGCACTGGTTTTTAATAACTTAACTTCAGTTTTAGCCACAGTATAGCGTTTACTAGTATTCGATTGCCTTTACCGTTTCTAGTTTGACACCTTGTGTTGTTTGCAGTAGCACACTCGCCCTGTCTGATATGTGATGTAATCAAAATAATGTAGTATCGGCATATATCATGTGTGATGCAACAGTTTAATGAAGCAGACCCCTATAGAGTCAATCATTACGAACTGCGCGTTTCCTGTCCTACAGTAAATGCTAAGTATACAGGGCCTCCACAGACTAATGAAAACAGTTTAACGAAACCGCCCCCTACAAAGATCATTATGTCGCTGTGAACTATGTGTCTTCCGGTACACGTCAGTATACAATGTGTGTACAGAAAACTGGTAACGTTTATATTGGAGTACTACAAGAGTAAGTGTGTCTGGTATCAAATAAATCAGAAAATTACGAGGAGTACATGATACACAGCGTTGCAACCTGTGACAGTAAAAATGTCTCTAACGTGGTTGGGTATAGAGTTTGGACGATATTTATGGGTACGTCGTTGTTTGCTGTTTCAGTTGATTGTGTTTAAGTTCATCCATTGAAGTTGCTGGTGGATAGTGGCATGATTATCTATCGGTAACCCACGACCAGATGTTTTCAACAGGTGATAGATCTGGAGAATGTGCTGGCCACAGTACCAGTCAGTCTCTGCATTGAGGTTGGTCAGGACAGCAGGGCAACATGCAGTCTTGCGTTATCTTGTTGAAAAATAACGTCGTGGAAACGTCGAACAAAGGGCACAGCCACTGGCTGAGCACATGAAAAACGCAACAGCTGGTGTCCAGGTTTCCAGTTACCAGTTATGTGAAGAAGAGGCAATCATGTTGTGTACCCTATGTACACCGCTGGGGCCCTTATGATGACAACGAATGGAATCTGCCAGTGTAGTGTATGTTCTCCTCGGAGTCTCCACACACAGGTAACTAAATTATGATGCAGTACATAGAAAGAAAGGTTCAGGGGTGGAATTAAAATTCACGGTGAAAGGATATCAATGATACGATTCGCTGATGACATTGCTATCCTCGCTGAAAGTGAAGAAGAATTACATGATCTGTAATGAGTAAAGAACATAGTTTGAGAGTAAACCGAAGAAAGACAGAAGCAATGAGAAGCAGCAGAAATGGGAACAACAAGAAATTTAACATCAGGTTTGACGGTCACGACGTAGATGAAGTTAAGGAATTTTACTACGTAGGCAGCAAAAAACCAATGGTGGACAGAGCAAGGAGGACATCAGATGCATAGTAGCACAGGCAAAAAGGGCATTTCTGGCCAAGAAAAATCTGCTAGTTTCAAACATAGGTCTTAACTTGGGGAAGAAATTTCTGAGAATGTACGTTTGGGGCAAAGCACTGTATAGTAATGAAACATGGACTGTGGGAAAACCGGAACAGAAGAAAATCGAAGCATTTGAGATGTGGTGCTACAGAAGAATGTTGGAAATTAAGTGGACTGAAAAGGCAAGGAATGGGGTGGTTCTGCGCAGAATCCGAGACGAAAGGAATGTGTGGAAATCACTGACAAGAAGAAGGAACAAGACGATAGGACATCTGTTAAAACATCAGGGAATAACTTCCATGGGACTAGAGGGAGCTGTAGAAGGCAGAAACTGCAGAAGACAGAGACTGGGAAATCGCCAACAAATAATTGAGGACATAGAGAGCAGATGCTACTCTCTGAGATAAAGAGGTTAGCACAGGAGAGGAATTCGTGGCGGGCCGCATCAAATCAGTTACAAGACTAGTGACTACTCAGTGTTGTTGGAGGGCCTCTGCTGCCCTGTGTCAGGAAAAGCGACAACAATGACAGCCGTGCTGACAGTCCATGGTGACGCAGATGTCAGTGTGGATACTTATTTTTGCGGCAAACGACCCCATTTCCTGACTGAAGGTGCATGTATGACCCTGCGCAGCCGAGAGGACAAAACGCGGTCCTCTCGGGCACTAGTCACACGGGACCGTTGGCGTCCTGCACTGTGTTGAGTATGGCTCTCCTGAACCTATCGATTCCGTATTCGCACGACTGTCGTGGGATATCGACGAAAGCTGGCAGCAGTATCCCGGAATTATAAGCCAGTCTCGACAGCCCACCATCCATTGTCGAATTCTGGCACGTGGGCACGCGCTGGTATGTGTTTCTCTTTCTTACACGAGGCATAACACGAACCTATTACAAACTATCAATATTCAGGTAAGAGTTTTACATCAAGAACTTGATATGTAATCCTTCCTTATATACAGACTGTAGATGGCGTTACTTCTACAGACTTATCGTCTTCATGATCAGCATTATATATGGTTTCTGATGTGATGACATTTGTTTCCTAGACTGACCAGATGTCCCGATTTTGCCAGAGCAGTTCCGCTTTTCACATAAATGTCCTGGTGTTGCGAGAAAATTACTCGGGACACATAATTGGCCCGGTTTTTAAACGAGAAACAAAATGTCTGCAGTAATATTTCTCATTTCGGTAAGGATTGTGAAAAAAAAGTGTCCTGGAAGTAGTACGTTACAGAAATGTGTCTTTTCACAATATATAGGCCTACCGCATTTGGTTTAATTGTCATATGCCTAAAGAAAGAGTAAGAAGGGATACACCGAAAAGAAAAGCAGGTACTACCTACCTCCGCCTCTAACTTGCCGACCTTCCACTTTATGGCCCTCGAGACAAGTGAAACCAAAGCAGGAGGGGGTTTAAAGGAGCATCACTTAAACCATTCCTCCTAATGGGACTGCAGGCATAAGGAAGTTAATTTCGTAAGGAATGTGAGCGATGTGGCTTATTTTAGCAGTGCTAATTGAATACTGTTTGGCATTTATGCATGCTTGCCCTAAACGTTTGCACTCAAACGAAATCTTAAATTTTAGTACGAAACGTAGAATTTGTATCTGTTTACTGATTAGTAATATTACATACTTTTTAGGATTAACAAATTGTACTTAAGTACCTACTAAGTGACTAAACATTGCAGAAGATATATCCAAGCTATTACAGTAAAAAAGTCTTTTTTTCTGAAGAAAAGAATTTTATTTATGTGCAATGTACATAAATTTTCCTTCCCAATCCACAAAATAAATTACATCCTTGGTATTGGTTTTGCATTTGCTGTGCCGTGATAAGCCTATTATCGATTTCAAAATATTTGACAATATCAGATAACTGACAAGAAAGGTGAGCGTTAAGTGTAGTAATGAAGTTAGGTAATGGTCTCGATATTTCTGTTTGAAATCTGGTCAGCCGCTCTCGGTCAGTAAAGGGCCTCATACACGGGCGGCAAATCGCTTCGTAGATCGCACACGTGTGGTCAAATCGCAGAGATTCGTCGCTGATCGAACGGAAATCCCAGGCAATCTGCCTAGCTGGTAAGCAGCGACTTGTGCCAATAAGGCTGCGACACGTTTCTCCAGTCATTAAGTGAGCTTGTGCAGTTTTCTTTCATATCGCTTTGCTCACGTTGAGTTAGAACATTACGTTATAATTTCTAGTTATTCAGGGGCCACTTACCCGGGAGAAATGTAGAAGTAATTAAAAGTACACACTCTGATTTCGTGCGGTTAAGGCGCTGTAGTCATGGACTGTGCGGTTGCTCCCGGCGGAGTTTCGAGTTCAAAATGGTTCAAATGGCTCTGAACACTATGCGACTTAACATCTGTGGTCATCAGTCCCCTAGAACTTAGAACTACTTAAACCTAACTAACCCAAGGACGTCACACACATCCATGCCCGAGGCAGGATTCGAACCTGCGACCGTAGCAGTCGCGCGGCTCCGGACTGAGCGCCTAGAACCGCGAGACCACCGCGGCCGGCGAGTTTCGAGTCCTCCCTTGGGCATGGGGGTGTGTGTTTGTCCTTAGGATAATTTAGGTTAAGTAGTGTGTAAGCTTAGGGACTGATGACCTTAGCATTTAAGTCCCATAAGATTTCACACACATTTGATTTTTTTATTCTGATTTCGGAGAGAAAGGCTTTTGCTGTACAGTACATACAGAATTGGTGGGAATTTCATAGTAATAGTCGTGATACAGTGGCCACCATCTGATAATTTTGAGGTATTTCTGAAAGAATTGCTTGCATTATTATAGTTTTTAAGTTCCAAACAGAATGGCGTACGTACTATTACGTTAAGAAGACATTTGGATTTAAATATTCAGGGCAAATCTATTATAGAGCTAAACTCAAATCCACTGTCATTAGATATAATCTAACTCCCCCTCATAGAATTTATAACAAGAGTTATGGCAATTAGTAGTGCTGCTATTGACAAGTCTGTAGACAAATCGAGAGAACTGAAGACCACAACAACAACAAGCAGTCTGTGTAAATATTAGCAGTTAAACTAAAAGACTAATGATTAAAAAAAGGAGTTGAGAAATAATGAGCGAAAAACGAATTGTATTATCATTGTGGAAAGAGTATACAATCCAATATTTTCTGTAAAGTAATCTACAGTCAAAAGATAAGCATTTCAAATCAATATCAATAAATTGTAGTTCTCGTTTATTTTAAATATATATGGTGGTCGGAAATTCCCGTTACAGACTTCTGGGATTTGTAAGGATCCCTGTACCGGAAACGAACGAGTCGAAAGTTATAAACGTAAACCGCTCTGATACCTCTGACAGTTGAATACGTGTGCCGGTTCTTGTGTTGCGAGGAGTGTAGGGTTGGTAACTTTCTGTGATGGTAGTGTGGACAAAAACGAGAAAAAATGTCCAGTAAACGTGGGCTCTAAATTGCATACCTGAGGAGCTATGACCATTCGTTCATCTTCGCTAATGTGAAACACATCTCCAAAAAATGGTTCAAATGGCTCTGAGCACTATGGGACTCAACATCTGAGGTCATCAGTCCCCTAGAACTTAGAACTACTTAAACCTAACTAACCTAAGCACACCACACACAGCCATGGCCGAGGCAGGATTCGAACCTGCGACCGTAGCGGTCACGCGGTTCCAAACTGATGCGCCTAGAACCGCACGGCCACACCGGCCGGCAACACATCTCCTCTACTGAGCAAGCGTTCATAGCTGTTAAGGTACGCACTTCAGATCCCACGTTTATTGGACATTTTTTATCGTTTTTGTCCACACTACCACCACAGAAAGTTACCAACCCTACACTCTTCGCAACACAAGAACCGGTACGTGTATTCAACTGTCAGAGGTAGCAGAACGGTTTTCGTTTATAACTTCCGACTCGTTCGTTTCCGGTACACGGATCCTTACTTCAAATTGATGGATTTATCATTCTCCATCATCCTAGAAAGTCTGTAACATCATCACGGAATCTCCCCGTGTTTACGTACATTTACAGACGCCCGTGCCTATAACTTTGACTCTCTGTAGTCTCGTTGGATGACGTTTCCCGACATGGGTTCCTATTCAAAATACGATGTACTCACTCCCCTCAATAAGTGCTAGAAGTCTGTAAGGGGAATTTCCGACCATCCTGTATTTTTGCAAGTATTTGTGGGGTTACGGCAATCAACTGCAATTGCTGCTAAACTTAGCAGTACTTCTGGACACAGGCGAGCGACCGATTGCAGGCGATATCGCATGCGACGGATCGCAGCGGGTCCTTAGTATTCGCTGTATTTTTGATCTGTGACTGTGAAAGCGCTTTTTCACGAGTTGAGAGGGCCCCAGACGCCGCTCCGACGTGCCAGCGCTGGTTTACAGTGTAATGACTTGTGTTATCTCGATGCGGCTAAGAGACCGCTGGTGACCTCCCTCATTAACACGACCTCCGTTCTCGGCTTTCTTTTCTGTATTTACCATTTTCGCCATTCATCAAATATTGTACTCGCTGCAGTGTTGAAAGAATCGGGGACGCACGCCGGTCTGAGAGATAACGGAAATGGGGCGTCTGGAAGTGACGTTTTTATCGCACGAGAACTCATTCCAGACGGATTCGTCAAAGAAAGAAAGGCAAGTCTGTTCATCTCAGTAGCACGGGTCTAACTGCCTTCTCGTTCTCTGCCAACAAAGAAACACCAACCAATCAAACTGGGTATTTAACCCCGTCATTGCTTATGCGACAAATATGCTACATCCTGCATTAATTTTTTTTCTAGCCTAGAACGAAAAACTAAACTCGCAAGTCCCAGTTGCAGCATATTCTTTACACCATATGCGTTCTGAAAATCACTTCTTTTCGTTTATGCATTTTCCGTGTAAGTTCCAGCATCAGCTTAAAGAAAGCTGTTTGTCGAAGTGTCAGTATGTCTGTCTTTCAGATATAAAGTTAATTTCTCTTTGCTTTTGGTAAATCTGGACCAGAATGTGTTTAGAATATGCCGTAATTTGCTAATACATCCTAATCTACCGAGTCATTGACTATTTCGTCACAATACAACAATGTATTTATCTCGATGTAGCACCTTTTTTCTTTATGGATCTCCATTCGGCAACGGCCCTACTTTCATATTCCATTGGCCTTGTTATCATAATTGTTAGATGTTTCACAGTGAGCTCTCTGGATGTTGCATACATTTCAGTTATTTCCTAACACAAATAGTTTTCACTTTGAACAAATCCTACAGTCTGGTAAATCATGCCTATCATTTATTTTAAATGTAGTGTTGTAGTCTTACAGGGTGACAAATATTGAACTATATGGAATAAAAGCGTCATAACTTCTGAAGAGTTTGCGTTAGGAGATTCAAACTGAACGGTTGGGTGCGGGGCTTGATGGGAATTAGTATGCGCCTGTGTGGTTTCGTTTAGCGATGAAGCTCATTTTCATTTCGATGGGTTCGTCAATAAGCAATAGTCGCGCCTTTGGGGAACTGAGAATCAGCGTTTCGGGATTGGAAAGTCTCTTCATCTTCAGCAGGTGACTGCGTGGTATGCAATGTCCAGTCACCGAATAATTGGTGCAATATTCCTTGTTGGCACGGTGACTACCGAACGGTGTGTGAATGTTTTGGAAGATTTTATCCCCGTTATCCAAAGTGACCCTGATTTCGACAAGATGTGTTTCACGCAAGGCGGATCTCGTCCCTGGAGTAGCTCTTTGAGGACCGCATGCTGGCTTTGGAGTACCCAGAGGCCACTGACATGGGCCTCGACTGGCCGCCATATTCTCCGAATCTGAACACATGCTGCTTCTTTTTGTGGGGTATATTAAAGACAAGGTGTACAGCAATAACCCCAAAACCATCGCTGAGCTGAAAACAGCCATTCAGGAGGTCATCGACAGCATCAATGTTCCAATGTGCCGACACTTCACCGGGTCATGCGGAATTTCGGTATTCGACTGCGCCACATCGTCGCCAATGTGGCAAGCATATCGTACATGTCGTAACCTAAATCCGAACATCCGTAGTGACGTTTCTATGTTAAATAAAGTGTGTGCACGCCGTAGTTTGTAACTAATTTACGTTTTTTTCATATTGGGGGTAGACACTTGTTACAAAACACGGTTTCTCTGTAGCACTCCTCACCCTAGTGAAGCTTACTTCACTCACACCATGGACCCCCATTTAAAATCAACCAAGTTAAATGATATGCTTATAAATAACTTGATTGCTGGACTCCTTATCTGCGAACTGTCTGAAATTGGAAGATTTCAGGTAGTCGATGCTTTGTGTCTGACCACTGGCACTGCTAATAAATATAAATAATAATACTGTGTAGGTCCTGCAGCAAGATAGTATACATTACATGGTTACTGTTCTGTCGTGCTGCCAAGTAGTCCATTTGTTTGTTGCGAAGTGAATAGTGAAGCAATTTCTGGTCCACTGCGGGAGTGACTTACAACACGGAGAAGGCGTTTGGATCAGATATTTAAGTGTATACATTGAGGAGCCAAAACGTTATAACCACTGTCAACAACAAGGTTGTATGCTGCCTTGTGGTGCTGAGAGCACGTGACGCAGTAAGGCAAGAGTGGTAGGGAGATGCGGTCACCACCCCAAATTTGATATCAAATTGATATGCAAATTAATTAAATTGATGAATTAATTCCCCCGACCACGCCCACTCCAGTTGCCCCTCCCCCCCGCCCCAGATCAAGCCCACCCCCACCCTAATATGACGCCACATGTTTTCCTCAGCCTGCATGTGGGCCCCAGCCTGTCCCCACTCCCTACCTACCCTATTGGTGGAAATTTCGAATATTTGTGGGAATTTCGAATTTTGGTGGGAATTTCTTTGTCCCAGGGCTGTGTTGACGTGTCCACCCCCCCCCCCCCCCCCGCCACACCCAGGAATTGGCGGGAAATTAAAATTGGCTGTACCCTTTCTGGGGCTCGAACCCAGGTCCTCCTGGAGGGAAAGCCCGAGTGCATCCCCCTAAGATTACTATACAACCAAAGGCACTTGGAATTGACGGCAAATTAAAAATGACAGTGCCCTTTTTGGGACTTGAACCCTGGTTCTACTGAGTGGATAGCCCATGTGCACCCCCCAACACGTGGAAACTGTCCAGACGCAGGAGAGTAAGGTTAGGTTTGTGTACTTTATTTAGTTTGGTCAGAAAAATTAAATAAAGTTAGTTTCTAATTATGTAACTAATCATAAAGATTGGGCCTATTTACACAAACGCAATATAGCTCAAAAACTGTCGATGCCTTACAACTGGTGTTAACCTGCTGGGAAAAAAAAATTTCGGCCGGCCGCGGTGGTCTCTCGGTTCTAGGCGCTCAGTCCGGAACCGCGCGACTGCTACGGTCGCAGGTTCGAATCCTGCCTCGGGCATGGATGTGTGTGATGTCCTTAGGTTAGTTAGGTTTAAGTAGTTCTAAGTTCTAGGGGACTGATGACCACAGATGTTAAGTCCCATAGTTCTCAGAGCCATTTGAACCATTTTGAAAAAATTTCGCAATACCACTTGCAATTGGTGACAGCGTGACAGACACGCTCAAACTCTACCCTTCACCTACAAGATGGTGGGAAAAAGGCAGGGATGTAAGGCACTATCTTTATTCTTTTTGGCAGGAAATATGTTCAACTGACATGATGCTGGTGTTGGACAGAGAGGAGTTTAAAAAGTGTATTACCTGTAAGCATACAGTATCTATCACTGTCTGACGTCAAAGTTTGCTACAAATGCCTGCTCAAAAACCACCCTGCAGCCCAGAGAATCAAAATCAATATACGCTACCACAGCCGATAGAAAAAACTGCATCACAGTTTTTAATTACACTTCAAAATTGTTGTGAAAAACAGGCACTTGTAATGAACGGGTTATAATGCAACACATGTACTGGGGAAAATGGTCGTCCGAAAAGGCTGCAGAGGAGACGGTAATTGAACGTGTATTCTCCTCGACAAGCGTCCACAAACATCCGAAAATCGAGACCCTCTCCCCTACCCCCTCCCTCCCTGCATCCACCTATAGAGGGGGACACGGGCTTTTTCAAACGACCGGCTGCTCCGCCGACCGTCTCGCAATTTTTCTGCGGCTAACAGCCATTCCCTCATGGTCGCTGGTCGCACTCTGCCTTCCACCATCTGGCTGCCTTGAGGCGACGCTCCTACACCAACACAATAGTGTGTACAGTCAACTAGACAATACAAGATAAAAGGTCGGCCTCCTGAAGGTCAACATGTTCGTCTAAAACATAGAGGTAGAAACCCCATACTTCACACCCATGGTCAGAGCGTGGTTGTATCTGGCGACCACCCCCAGTAGACACAACCCCCCTCGCCCGCCACCAGCAGGCCGCCGTTCCGTCATGGAGAACAATCGAATCTAATGTCGACGCAACTTTTTCTTGCAATCTGTTAAACGTATTTCTCGGAAAGACTGGACCCCTCTGGAACAACAACGAAATAGTGGAGAACGCTTCAGATGGCTTTTTGAAGATTCGGCTGCTTGCACAACATGAAGCCTTCTGCCTAAAGCAACCGCAGCCTCACATTGCAGTGTCTTCCGTACAATGTGCTCCGGCGAGCATACTGCCGGGTGTTCAGGTTTTTGGCCCCCGCCAAAGCTGCACATAAATAGAGCGCGATGCCAGCATCCCTCATAACAAAACCATGATAAATGTTTGCTATCCCAACTGCGGATTGTGTGTCTAAAGGGACAGGCACGACCTCTTACGGAAATCGGCCACCACGCCGATCTGAGCACTGGACTCACATTTGTATTTAACATCAACGTGACTCCTATAATAAAGCAGCTATTAAAAAAGGAAAACACGATTGCGGCGATAATAAATGTCATCTTTCCGCTAAACCAGGCACAGTCCACTTTCCTTTAGTTTTATGAGCAAAATCGGTATAGTTTTTATGTTTGACTGCAGTATACAATTCACATCTCATTATTTTGTGACGTCCAACGAAGTGCACTGCCACCGATCACAAATGATCAGCAGAGACATGTCCACCCTATGTAAAATCAGGAAAAAAAATAAAGTTCTACTATTTTGCTGCGAAAATTACCGATCACTACGGAATGTCCTCGTTATCTCGAAACAGTCATTGGAATAAAGAAAAAGCGAGAATTTAAACTCCAAAGGAAAAAACATCTATAATGAGCAATTTCTTTCAGCTTGATGAACAAATTACATGACCTGAGAGCGTCTCTCGCATTCAGTGTCTATAAATAAACTGTCACGCATGTGTGTATTACAAACATTTCAGACAAATGAAATAACATTAGAGAACACAATCTTTCACGCCATTGCCTCAGAAAAACACACATTCATTTTACGATCAACAAGGAGCTATAATTCAAGAGGATGTAGCTGTTTTGTACACTGTGGCAGGTCCTGTTTTACCAAAGCGACGCTATATCATACTAGCATTTACGAAACAAATCGTGAGAGTCTTTCTCGCCCTGTGTAGGAGGGAGATTGAAATTTCGTTAAAAGATAACACCGCAACGGAAAAAAGAAACGCCTGTCAAGAATCATTCTGTGGTGTCCTAGTCATCTCCTCCACCCACCAGGCAGAACACTGGATATTGCAGCCTGGGATTAAATATAGAGGTCATCGCCTTCCTTTAGTTTTTGGAAGTGTTCCTCAGTGCTGCAGACTCGTCCTGTTTCCATATGCTGCGATGCCCTCCAGGTATTTTTATTTTTTAATTTTTTTCACTAACAAGACACAGTATCTCTTTTTATTTGTTCTGCCTCAGCGTTTTGTGAACCGCACTTTCCGGCGATGGTCAACACAGAAGAGTAATCATGTACATGACTGCAAAATGAAGGAACAATGCGTTTCGAAGTGGAACACCGACACATCCGCTACCCTGTCGATGGGGAAGATGAGGTTAACTGAACAAGTCATCACCTTCAAATAGCTGTTGCAAGTGCTCTACAATACCGCAACCTCTTCCAGTTCCCAGATGTTGCAATGTCTTCCGCATTTTTGTCAACAAGAAACATCGCCTCTGTGGTTTATTTCTACCAGTCTGCGTTGTGGTAGCTGTATAGTTTACGCCATGCGACGTTCAGCATTCTGTGATATCCAAAGGATCGAAACATGTTAATGTCGGTTTAGCAGCAGCTGACACGGACCTGTAAGTCATGGTAGAAGAAACAAACTGTATGACGGTGTACACTGATTGGATGTGTTATAAACGAAAAAACAATGTATTAAACTGCTTATGAAGGAACAATACAGGAACCCTCTCGTGTCATTGATAGTCTGTTGGATATGGCCCTTCTACAGTACAGGTGATGAAACTTCACACCGGTCTGTGGAAGCGACTTTGATCATGAGCCACCTGCTCCAATGAACCAATACCTGTATATTTACTGGGATCGCCACGTATGATCAATGCCAGAAAGCAGACTGTATTTGTTTCAGATATATCAGAAGATGGGGACGTGGTAACATCTTACCGAGTTCTCTAATGGATGACATTAGCAGAGCTTTTATAGTTCGTAGTTTTTCTCTGTTGGATGGTAAAAAATACCGAGTTGTGAGAGAACGTTTGGGCGATAGATATGAATGCACCTTGAGAGACGCAGGTCTCCTTCGGACTGCCGTATCTTTATGTAGTATGGAGATGTATTGCAATACAGTAGCAATATCTTTGTCCTTCCTCCATGCCCTGTATGATGTGGAGTTTTCCTAATTTTCCCACCAAGAAACACTACCGTAACTGCTCGTACCATTTTTCTGTACTACCTCGAGTTGCAGGAGAAAGTTTCATTTGGCGCTATATATGGTTGGAGGAGCTACGTCAACATTTTCCCATTTCGATCAAGGGGAGTCAAAAAGTGATACTGTCGCATTAACTCAGCTCGTCCTGTTTCTCCACAGGATGCAGAAGGTCTTAGATACAGCGCTCTCCAACTTCCATTCAGGTCTGTCATAAATTGGGACGATCGCATGATGAAGCTGCAGTGAGGATGGGGCAGAGATTGAAGAGCAGTGACTAGATGCGGAGGGACTGTCTAAAAAACAGCGCTGGAGTTGTTGCTGTATGGGATGCTTAGCAGATAGGTTCGAAAAAAATGACTCGTTTCGAGATATTAGAATTCTATGAATATGATTCACCAGTGGCTGTAATCATTAAAAGACGTCTCTACAGGATCCAACGCAAGTATGTGGTAGAACGGATAGACTTGATTCCAAATCGCAGACAGCATTTCTACCAGAAAGCGTTACGCTATCAGTGACTCGTGTGTGCCCATAGAGTCAAGACCGCTTTTTATGCAGGGTAACGGTAACATAGTCACTACGATCGTGTTTTTAATAGTGTGATCCTTACACGAAATGTATGGTGTGGATTGTAGAATCCCTCTGCAATCTGCTTCAAATGTCAATTCTCAATAGTGTTCCTTGAAAAGAATATCTCCTTCCCTCCACGGATTTCCATTAGACCTACCTGGTAAACGTAATCCGACTATTGAAAAAAAAAATACTCGTCATGCACACCGACTCACATGTTCAATTTAATTATTTAGCCTATCAAATTAATATCAATGACGTACCGCCTGCTGGGTGGAGGAGATGGCTAGGACACCACAGGATGATTCTTGACAGGCGTTTTTTTTTTCTTTTTTTTCGTTGCAGTGTTATCTTTCAATGAAATTTCAATCTCCATCCTACACAGGGCAAGACAGGCTCCCACAATTTGTTTCGTAAATCCTCGTGTGATATAGCATCGCTCTGGTAAAACAGGACCTGCCACAGTGTACGAAACAGCTACATCTTCTTGAATTACAACTTTTTGTTGTTGATCCTAAAATGAATGCATTTTTTTCTGACATGTGAGCCAATGGCATGAAAGACTGCATTCTCTAATGTTATTTCATGTGTCTCAAATGTTTGTAATGCACACATGCGTGACACTCTATTTACAGACACTGAACACGAGAGACGCTCTCAGATAGTGTAACTTGTTCATCAAAATGAAAAAAATTGCTTAATATAGATTTTTTTCCCTTGGAGTTTAAATTCTCACTCTTTCTTTACTCCAATTACGGTTTCGAAATAACGAGGACATTCTGCAGCGATCGGTAATTTTCGCAGCAAAATAGTAGAAGTTTATTTTTTTCCTGATTTTACATAGGGTGGACATGTCTCTGCTGATCATTTGTGATCGGTGGCAGTGCACTTCGTTGGACGTCACAAAATAATGAGATGTGAATTGTATCCTGCAATCAAACATAAAAACTATACCGATTTTGCTCATAAAACTAAAGGAAAATGGAATGTGCCTATTTTAGCGGAAAGATGCCATTTATTATCGTCGCAATTCTGTTTTCCTTTTTTAATAGCTGCTTTATTATAGGAGTCGCGTTGATGTTAAATACAAATATTAAGAGTCCAGTGCTCAGAACGGCGTGGTGGCCGATGTCCGTAACAGATCGCGGCCGTCCATTTAGACAAACAACCCGAAGTCAGGATAGCCCTTATTTATCACAGTTTTGTTCTAAGTGGTGCTGGTGTCACGCTCTATTTATGTGTAGCTTTGTGGGGGCCAAAAACCTGAACACCCGGCAGTGTGCTCACCGGACTGCACTGTACTGAGGACACTGCGGTGTGAGGCTGTGGTTGGTTTAGGCAGAAGGCTTAGTGGTTGGCAAGCAGCCGACTCTTGAAAAAGCCATCTGGAGCGTTCTCCGGAATTTTGTTGTTGTTCCAGAGGCGTGCAGTCTTTCCAAGATATACGTTTAACAGATTGCAAGAAAAAGTTGCGTTGATGTTAATCACAAGTGTTCATCTTCACAGAACGATGGGCTGCTAGGGTGAGGGAGGAGGGGCGTGCGGGGATGGTGGCCGGACACAGCCACACTCTGACCATGTGTGCGAAGTGTGCGGGTTCTGTCGCTATATTTTAGATGAACATGTTGCTCTTAAGGAGGCCGTCCTTTTATCTCCTAATGTTTAATTGACTGTACACACTATTGTGTTGGTATAGGAGTGTCGCCACAAGGCAGCCAGATGGTGGAAGGTCGAGTGCGACCAGCGACCATGAGGGGATGGCTGTTGGTCGCTGAAAAACCACGAGACGGTCGGCGGTGCAGCTGGCCGTTTGAAAAAGCCTGCCCCCCTCCTAGGAGGATGCAGGGTGGGAGCGGGTAGAGGAGAGGGTCTCGATTTTCGGCAGTTTGTGGACGCTTCTCGAGGAGAACACACATTCAATTACCTCCCCCTCTGCAGCACAGTCCTGGGACAAAGAAATTCGCGCCAAAATGCGAAATTATCGCCAAAAGGGTAGCTAGGGGGATGGGGAGGGCGGGGAAGGGGCTGGAGCCCAGGTGCAGGCTGAGAGAAATGTGTGATATCATCTGGGTGTAGGGGTGGGCGAGGTCGGAGACAGTGGTGGGTGTGGTGGGGGGCGGGGGTGATCGGGGGCGGGGGTGGATGTAGTCGGGGGTGGGGAGAATTAATCGATCAATTTAATTAATTTGCATATCAATTTGATATCAAAATTGGTATGGTGACCCCATCTCCCTACTACTGAGAAGTATATGAGCGGGGCAGAGACGAATGGGGAATCATTCTAGTGACGATAAGTGGAGCAAGTGCGGAAATCCGCCGTCTTCAGTGACTTTGAGAATAGCCAAGTGCCTGGAAGCGATCATCAAGTATGCTGAAACCACGAGTAGGCAACAAGAAGTTGGACGTCCACACTCATTACAGAACATAGGGATAGGAGGCTTGCCCGCTCTCTAAAGCAGGATAGGCGGCGATCTGTGCAGATGTGACAACAGAGTACAGTGCTGGCGCAGGCACAAGTGTTTGGGTTCAAAAAATGGTTCAAATGGCTCTGAGTACTATGGGACTTAACATCTATGGTCATCAGTCCCCTAGAACTTAGAACTACTTAAACCTAACTAACCTAAGGATATCACACAACACCCAGTCATCACGAGGCAGAGAAAATCCCTGACCCCGCCGGGAATCGAACCCGGGAACCCGGGCGCGGGAAGCGAGAACGCTACCGCACGACCACGAGCTGCGGACAAGTGTTTCGGAGCACACCGGTCAGTGCCGGTGTTGAACATGGCGTTCCACATCAGAGGACCTCTACATGTACCCCATATTAACCCAAAAACATCGTCAATTATGAATACAGTGGGCACAGGATCATCACAATTAGACCGCGGATCAATCGTACCTTGTCGCCTGGTCGGCTGAATCCCCTTTATTGTTAAACCAGGTCGATGGTCGTGTCCAGACACTCCGACATCCAGGTGAACGGATGCTCGCCACGGACGCAGGCCAGTGGACTACGTGAACATTGTTAGGGACCACCTGTGACCCCTCATGCTTGATGTCTTCCTCAACAGCGATGACATCTTCTGGCAGGATAACTGTCCATGTCATAAGGCCAGAATCGTGCTGCCATGGTTTGAGGAGCATAATAGTGGACTTACGTTCATATCTTGGCTATCAAATTCGGCTTCTCTGAATCCGATGAAACCTAACTGGAACGCTATAAGGTGCCAGCTCCGCGCCCACAAACCAACCGCCGTAAATTACGGGAAGTGTGTGACCTGGGCGTAGACGTCTGGTGCCACAAACCTCTGGAAACTATCAAGTACTTGTCAAATCCATGGTACGCAGAATCGTTGCTGAACTGCGTTGCGGAAGTGGGCCAACACGCTTTTAAGTAATTAAATGAAACAACAAGTTTACTGTTACCAGTCACCGTTTTATTTATTTCCACGACGCATTTCAAAGATTTAAACCTCCATCATCGGGTGCATCTACATTTGTTAATATGACATTTGTGTGTGTGTTGTGTTACGATTTTTTGCAGGGACATGTGGCACTGTCTCCAGTGGTCACAGGTTCCTTTCGCTGTCGTAATACATCACGCGTATACTGTCATATTTGTAAACAAAAGGAACAGCGAAAGGAACCTGTGACCACTGGAGACAGTGCCACAAGTTCCTCCAAAAATCGTAACACAACACACACACAAATGTCAGATCAACTAATGTAAATCCACCTGATGATGGAGGTTTAAACGTTTGAAACGCGTCGCAGAAATAAATAAAACGGTGACTGGTAACAGTAAATTTGTTGTTTCATTTAATGTCATAACAATCACGGTAAAGCCTAACCTAAAATGTTCGCATTTAACGCTTTTAAGTAGTTGGTCATAATGTTTTCGCTCATCAGTGTACATCTACATCTACATCTACATGGATACTCTGCAAATCACATTTAAGCGCCTGGCAGAGGGTTCATCGAACCACTTTCACAATTCTCTATTTTTCCAATCTCGTATAGCGCGCGGAAAGAATGAACACCTATATCTTTCCGTACGAGCTCCGATTTCCCTTATTTTATCGTGGTGATCGTTCCTCCCTATGTACGTCGGTGTTAACAAAATATTTTCACACCCGGAGGAGAAAGTTTGTGATTAGAATTGTGTGAGAAGATTCCATCGCAACGAAAAACGCCTTTCTTTTAATGATGTCCAGCCCAAATCCTGTATTATTTCTGTGACATTCTGTCCCAAATTTCGCGATAATACAAAACGTGCTGCACTTCTTTGAACATTTTCGATGTACTCCGTCAGTCCTATCTGGTAAGGATCCCACACGGCGGAGCAGTATTCTAAAAGAGGATGGACAAGTGTAGTGTAGGCAGTCTCCTTAGTAGGTCTGTTACATTTTCTAAGTGGCCTCTATGTGTTAATTTTACTGTCATAGATACAAGAAACGAAGTATAGAGCATATGTGCAATGGCTGAACTGTGCGAGGATGATGTTGTTCATACATTCCATTGTCATCTTGATGCTGGTTTATTGGCAAAAAGTGTACTTATTGGCAACTTATTTGATCAGTATTCTGGTGTTAAGAAATAGTAATAATAGTAATGATCTTTTAAAATTAATTTAGTTTAATGACCGAAACACAGTCGAATCCTTTTGCTTTTATCCTTCACAAAATTTAATTTTACCCCTCACTGGGTAATTCCATCCAGGTCCGGAACCACAGGCGTAGAAAAAGGCACTAAGTCTTCAATAAGAGAGTACAGCAACACGTTAGGACGGAAGCGAAGATTTTTTTTTTTCTAATACGTGATCCCGTTTATGGCATCTTTGGTTGGTTGTTATTTTGGGGGAGGGGACCAAACAGTGAGGTCATAGGGCACATCGGATTAGGGAAGGATGAAGAAGGAAGTCGGCCGTACCCTTTCAAAGGGACCATTCCGGCATTTGCCTGAAGCGACGTAGGGAAATCACGATCGTGTTTGAACCGTCGTCCTCCCGAATGCGAGTCCAGTGTGCTAACCACTGCACCACCTCGCTCGGTGTGCGGCATCTTTTCCACATAAATTTTCGGGGTGTCCCATGATGACACTGTGAGTCTGTATTGAAGGATACGACAGGAACGACCATTGGAAACAAAAAAAGTCTAGGAAACATGAGCTGTGAAGTACTTCTTACCTTGAGGGTTATGAGCACTTGTTCAGTAGAAGAGACTGATGTGTCTCACAGTAGCGAGGTACTTGTTCAGTAGAAGAGATGTGTTTCACAGAAGGGGAGATGAACAAGTGCTCATAGCTTCTAATGTACGCATCTTAGAGTTCATGTGTTCAAGACAATTTTTTTTTCTTTGCGACCATACTACCCCGTCCCAAAATGTGGAAAACAAAGAGGTTGCAGTAGAAGAGTTCTGTTTCCCAGTATCGAAGTAGGACTCTTTGTACAACATCGATATATCGATATTCCGCGAGATTACGATGAATACTGACGATGTTCTTTTTCGCGATACATCGACATCAAAGTGGCAACATAGAGTTCCGATATATGTATTTTCAATTATACACTCCTGGAAATTGAAATAAGAACACCGTGAATTCATTGTCCCAGGAAGGGGAAACTTTATTGACACATTCCTGGGGTCAGATACATCACATGATCACACTGACAGAACCACAGGCACATAGACACAGGCAACAGAGCATGCACAATGTCGGCACTAGTACAGTGTATATCCACCTTTCGCAGCAATGCAGGCTGCTATTCTCCCATGGAGACGATCGTAGAGATGCTGGATGTAGTCCTGTGGAACGGCTTGCTATGCCATTTCCACCTGGCGCCTCAGTTGGACCAGCGTTCGTGCTGGACGTGCAGACCGCGTGAGACGACGCTTCATCCAGTCCCAAACATGCTCAATGGGGGACAGATCCGGAGATCTTGCTGGCCAGGGTAGTTGACTTACACCTTCTAGAGCACGTTGGGTGGCACGGGATACATGCGGACGTGCATTGTCCTGTTGGAACAGCAAGTTCCCTTGCCGGTCTAGGAATGGTAGAACGATGGGTTCGATGACGGTTTGGATGTACCGTGCACTATTCAGTGTCCCCTCGACGATCACCAGTGGTGTACGGCCAGTGTAGGATATCGCTCCCCACACCATGATGCCGGATGTTGGCCCTGTGTGCCTCGGTCGTATGCAGTCCTGATTGTGGCGCTCACCTGCACGGCGCCAAACACGCATACGACCATCATTGGCACCAAGGCAGAAGCGACTCTCATCGCTGAAGACGACACGTCTCCATTCGTCCCTCCATTCACGCCTGTCGCGACACCACTGGAGGCGGGCTGCACGATGTTGGGGCGTGAGCGGAAGACGGCCTAACGGTGTGCGGGACCGTAGCCCAGCTTCATGGAGACGGTTGCGAATGGTCCTCGCCGATACCCCAGGAGCAACAGTGTCCCTAATTTGCTGGGAAGTGGCGGTGCGGTACCCTACGGCACTGCGTAGGATCCTACGGTCTTGGCGTGCATCCGTGCGTCGCTGCGGTCCGGTCCCAGGTCGACGGGCACGTGCACCTTCCGCCGACCACTGGCGACAACATCGATGTACTGTGGAGACCTCACGCCCCACGTGTTGAGCAATTCGGCGGTACGTCCACCCGGCCTCTCGCATGCCCACTATACGCCCTCGCTCAAAGTCCGTCAACTGCACATACGGTTCACGTCCACGCTGTCGTGGCATGCTGCCAGTGTTAAAAACTGCGATGGAGCTCCGTATGCCACGGCAAACTGGCTGACACTGACGGCGGCTGTGCACAAATGCTGCGCAGCTAGCGCCATTCGACGGCCAACACCGCGGTTCCTGGTGTGTCCGCTGTGCCGTGCGTGTGATCATTGCTTGTACAGCCCTCTCGCAGTGTCCGGAGCAAGTATGGTGGGTCTGACACACCGGTGTCAATGTGTTCTTTTTTCCATTTCCAGGAGTGTAGTTTATTCACAATTTTCAGTACATATTTGAAGTAGTTCTTATGAAATTGTAGTAGAACATAATTTTACTTACACTGTATTAAGGAGTCTTACTATTTTTTGAACTTTCATCGCATCCAGTCTTGCTCTTTGACTGCGTGAAGCAAGTATATGTGGCACAAAAGAACAAGTCCCATTGCACTGGAGGTTGGCGATGTGAATGGGGAAAACAAGATTTCCGATGTGAAGAAATAGCACAACAGTTGCGCTAAAAAACAATTTTTAATGCAACTAGTGTGCTATTTCTACACACCTGCATTCTTGAAAAACAGTTGCTGAAAATGATGCACAAAAATCTAAATGACAAGTTTGGTCTTTGCGGTGGATGGAGACGTGCGAGGGGAAATGCTGAAGTAATTGGCCGCTTGGCGCTACCAGCAGAAACTGCAACGTTTAGCTCCACCATGCAATTTTCACGCTACTACTGCTAGGTAGGTGGCGTTGGTAGAAGTGAAAAAAACAAGAAAGTCGACATGAAGTGTTCTGGACAAATCCTATATGTGACGAAATCGAGCGATGGACCTTTAATTGTGCCACTTACAGGCAGTTATTACTGTTAGCGAAGTGGTTATCGGCAAGCGTGAACGTGCGTAGTTTTCCTTTCAATTCTTGCTCTAATGCAGGTAGGCAGGCTGCTAGTTTGTTGATATATAGAATATATAACAATAAATTAATATTTAAATATACAGCTCTAAGACCGGCAGTATATTTACAACGTGAAACCGATATTTTTATGGGCCGGTACGTCAGTGTCTTTTCCGTCGATACATCGATACATTTTCTCGATACGTCAGGAGCCAATATTGATAATTTTTTAGGTATCGATATATCTGATTCCCGATATTTCTAAAAATATCAACAGCCTTATGCCGAAGTTGAAGTAGTGCTTATAGCTCCCAGGGTATGTGGTTTAACAGCCCATATTTGCTATACTTTTTTTGGTTCGTATGGTCGTTTGTGTCATGTCTCTGTATGTCCCTCCTGGGAAACCTTGTATAGGCCATTCCGTATGCCACTTTCTACCGCACAAAATGGTTCAAATGGCTCTGAGCGCTATGGGACTTAACTTCTGAGGTCATCAGTCCCCTCGAACTTAGAACTACTTAAACCTAACTAACCTAAGGACATCATACACATCCATGCCCGAGGCAGGATTCGAACCTGTGACCGTAGCGGTCGCGCGGTTCCAGACTGTAGCGCCTAGAACCGCTCGGCCACCCCGGCCGGCTCTACCGCACAGCAGAGGGTACTTCGCCGGTGTAGAGAGCTGGATGTCTGGTGCTGCAATACTGTTAGTGTTTCCACCTATTCCACTGCCGAATGCTGCACAGGAAGAAGAGAGCAGCCGTCAGCAATGCCGCTGGTACGAGTCAGACCGTTTCTAATTTTAGCGCCGCGACTTCTTCGCCATGCTGTGTGTCAGCCAGTTATCTCGAGACCCCTCGGAAAGACTTCTTGGAATTTCAAAGTAGCTCTTCTGTGCGATGCGCAAAGTCTTTGTTCTAGTATCGAAGTTTGTTGGGCATTGCAATGAAATTTCCGCGCTTCTTAAATAAAAAGTGGAACGAATTGTTCTCTCTCTTCTCTGAAGCCTATTTACCGATGATTCCAGACAAGGCAATAATTCTGAAGAGTGGCGCGGAACATTGGGTTTAATTAGACTCTTTCGAAGCTGAGTGACACTTTCTAAGAATTGTTCTACTGAATCTTAGGCAGCCACCAGCTACCGCCACAGAATTTATGGACTGGTTCCGAAATTTGAATATTTTACTGAAATGACTGACTGAAAACTTATCTTAATTTCATCTGTCGTAAACGATTTTTTTTGGAAAGATTGCAACTCGATCAATAATAATTTAGAGAATAAAGTTACTGCACCAACTGTCAAGCTCCAATGTGAAAACTGGTTCGATGCAACTCTCCACGCTACTTTGCTGTATGCCTACCTGCTTATCTCTGTGTAACTACGCTATCAAAAACCATATGAACCTGCTTACTGTGTTCAAGACTTCAATTCCCCCCCCACACCCTCCTCTTCCCACCACCCCTTCATTACCAAAGTGAGTATTCCTTGATCTTCAGGGTGTATGCTATCAATCATCCCTTCTTTTAGACTTTCTCCAGAGTTTGCTTCATTATCTCTTCAGCAGTCATTCGGTCTACACATCTGATTCAAATGGCTCTGAGCACTCTGGGACTTAACTTCTGTGGTCATCAGTCCCCCAGAACTTAGAACTGCTTAAACCTAACCAACCTAAGGACATCATACACATCCATGCCCGAGGCAGGATTCGAACCTGCGACCGTAGCGGTCGCGCAGTTCCCTACTGAAGCGCCTAGAACCGTTCGGCCACTCCGGCCGGCTACACATCTGGTCTTCAACATACTTCTGTAGCACCACATTTCTCTTCTCACCTGTACTGTGCATTATCCGCGTTTCATTTACGTACAAGGTACACGGTGCACAATCCCAGTTGCAGGCTGCATATCTAAGGGCTTCCAGGGACAACGTAAGTTTTTAGTATTTCATACAATTATTTGTAATCGAATTAAAATTTTTAAATTCTGTAATAAACTACTTATGAAGAGGTATAATCTTACCTTAAAGATTTAACATACGAAGTCAAGGATTAAAGTTACAAACGGTGTATACCGTTTTAGGCTGTCTAACCCACTGTGTGCAAATTACTGAGACTATATTGGTCTAGTACTCGAGAATGAGAGCAGTTAGTGATTTGCAACAAACTTTGCACATAATTTCGAATCTTTTCGGAACCTTTCTCTCTAACACACCCCACTAAATAATGAAAACAAAAAAGTTTATAGCTTACCACAATTTTGTTGTTTACGCAGTTTAGCTTCAATAACGGGCATGACGTTTCAGTTTACTTCTTCTCTACTGCTAGCTCTATCCCCAACGCATTTTTCAGTATTTAGATATTTTTGGGATTAACGAGCTTGTCACTTTTGAGACAGATCTAGCCATAAGAACTAAATTTTATAACTGACAAAAAATTTAAACCCAAAGAATAATGGTTATCCAATCAATACATGAAAAAAACTCTGCAATCCACGTTCTACTTGGGCCCCTGTGCTCCCCCCCCCCCCCCCCCCGCCACCCCCACTCCTCCGACCCCCCACCACCCACCCTTGCGGACGCCTGTGTCGCCACAGAATGTACCTGCAATATCACTGTACGACACATAGTTCAAGAAGTATGAAGTCATAATCACTGAGATGAGTGCAAAACTGCAATGTCGTAAACCAGAAAGGTTTTATTTGCTTAACGTCAAAGATAGTAAGAGAAAATGGGCGACAGTTCGGGATGCAGAAGGAATCAGAAAAGAGACGAAAACATACTTCAACGCGTTACTGAATGGCGAGGAGATAATAGAGGAGTAACAGGTAATAGAGACTTTACAAAAACCTGAAGAGGAATAACCACCTGTTACCTGCCCAGAGATAGAATGGCTCGAAGCAGATGAAAGGAGATAAACCAGTAAGGCCAGATGAATTGACCGCAGACATGAAAAGGCAGCAGGCATCCAAAGAGTACAATGGTGTCATCGAACACTGGGAGTCATTTGGAAGGAAAATAAAGACCAGATGACAGGAAAAAGGTGATTATAGCACCAATGTTCAAAAAAGGAAGTGGTAGAATGTGTTGAAATTATAGAGAAATCACCCTGTTCTCACACTGTCTTCAAATACCGGAAAAGAATACTGATAAAAGATTACAATTGTTCAAGGTACACAGGAATAAAAGACATTAGCTGCCAATAGGTACTGATTTACATCAGTGCGGCAAGTTGAAAATTTGTGCCAGATCGGGGTTCGAACCCGGGTCTCCTGCTTACGATGTGCTGACCGCTACGCCACCCGGAGACAGTGGGCACCGGAACTGCATAACTCCTGTCAGGCCCAAATTCTTCACTTACAGATCACACTACTGATGTAGTGCCCCTGTCTAAGAGTTCGAGCTTGGTTTGCATGTGCACTGAAGGAATCATTGGCCGTCAACGCCAATGGTCCCTTCAGCGCAGGTGCACAACAAGCTCGAATTCTTACGGGAATCGGCAAGATGTCGCGAGTAATGAGGCTAATGAGCAGGCACTAGATCAGTAACGTGTGGTATAGGTTGAGAATTTGGATGTGATGGGAGGTGTACAGCTGTGCTGACCACTGTGGCCGGATGGTGTAGTGGTCAGCGCATCTGTCCAGTAAGCAGGAGACCCGAGTTTGAACCCCAATCTGGCATAAATTTTCAACTTGCCCCATTGATGTAAAATAAATCAATGCTCACTGGCAGCTACTGTAATTAATTCCTTTATTTCTTGATTCGTAGTGGCTGCAGGATAAAAATGATGTCTCTTCTTTTGGACACATCTGAAGGAACACACATTATTTCGGACATGCCTGAAAAAACAGAGCCGGCCGGTGTGGCCGAGCGGTTCTAGGCGCTTCAGTTTGGAACCGCGCGACCGCTACGGTCGCAGGTTCGAATCCTGCCTCGGGCATGGATGTGTGTGATGTCCTTAGGTTAGTTAGGTTTATGTAGTTCTAAGTTCTAGGGGACTGATGACCTCAGATGTTAAGTTCCATAGTGCTCAGAGCCATTTGAACCATTTGAAAAAACAGACACCACACATATATTGAGATTTTTGTTAGAAAATCAGTTTGAAGAGGAACAATGTGGATTCAGATGCTGCAGACGAACAAGAGACCTCATATTTGCACTAAGACAGTTAACAGAAAAGTACGGGGAACATGATAAAGATCTCATAATCGTATTCCTGGATTTGGAAAAAGCACATCACAATACGCCAGGGTATAAGGTTTGTGAATTTTCAGAAGAACTATTGGTTCCAAACTCCCTGATAAAAAAGGCGCAAATGCCGTATGGAGACTGCAAAAGTTGTGTACAAGTGGGTAATGGCAGATCGGGTTGGTTCAGGGCAGAGAAAGGAGTGCACCAGGGCAGTGCAGTTTCCCTCATTACGTTTTATTGCACTTATGGATGAGATTATAAAGGAAATCAACCACATTGGAAATGGTGATCTTCATGCTTTAGTCTTTGTGGAGAAACAGAGCTAGAGGTACAGGGAAGATTAGATGAATGGAAAAAAATGGCTCTGAGCACTATGGGACTTAACATCAGAGGTCATCAGTCCCCTAGAATTTAGAACTACATAAATCTAACTAACCTAAGGACATCACACACATCCATGCCCGAGGCAGGATTCGAACCCGCGACCGCAGCAGTCATGCGATTCCGGACTGAAGCGCCTAGAACCGCTCGGCCACAGCGGCCGGCTTTAGATGAATGGAAATCCAGGTTTAAAGAGTACCAGCTAGCAGTAAGTAAGAACAAAACTGTAGCAACGACAGTGAGCATGAAACCCGCCCAAGGCAACCTGGTGAGAAAATCGAATGTGTGACAGCTTTCGGTTACCTGAGAAGCACAATATCAAGAAAATGAACTGCCAAACTAGAAGAACAGGACAAAGCAACAGAGGGATCCAAACTGTTTTCATCAAGTGCGGAGCCTTGCTTGGGGCATGGGAGTCTTTGTCAGAGCCAAACAGACCATTTTTAAAACGTATTTCCTGGCAATTATGACATACAGCACGGAGTGATGTGTAATTAACAAGGCCGATTTGAGCAAGTTACATGCCTGCGAAATGAAGTTTCTATGATCAACCTTGCAGAAGACTAAAAAACAAAGAAACGCCGTCCAAACAGGTCTTAAAGGCTCAACGGCACCGACCTGCCGCCGTGTCATCCTCAGTCCTTAGGCCCACCAGATTTGGATACGGAGGGGCATGTGGTCAGCACACCGCTCTCATCGTGCATAAACACCCTACCTAGCTCGCTGGAGGGATACGAAACTGATGACGATGAACCTCAAATATTTAACACGATAATAAATTTGTAGTGGAACGAGACATTTTAAGCTGTCTCACACACAGGATTCTTTAAAGAATAGGGGATGGCTTTACTGACACTTCAGGTATAGACTTCCCAACATTTAAATTTATATACGATGTAAACGAAGTTCTGTTTTGTTTGCCCCGCATGCCTTGCTGTTACCGATCTGCATTTCATATCCCCTCTACTTCGGCCATTGTAATCTATTTGGTACCGAAATAGCAAAACACATCTACAAGTATTAGTGTCTGATTTCCTAATCCAATTCTCTTAGCATCGCCTGTTTTAACTTTATCGCATTCAGTTGTCCGCGTTTTACTTTACTGTTCGTCTTATAACTCTTTTCAAGATGGCTCTGAGCACTATGGGACTCAACTGCTGTGGTCATAAGTCCCCTAGAACTTAGAACTACTTAAACCTAACTAACCTAAGGACATCACACATATCCATGCCCGAGGCAGGATTCGAACCTGCGACCGTAGTGGTCGTGCGGTTCCAGACTGTAGCGCCTTTTACCGCTCGGCCACTGCGGCCGGCCTCTGTTCAAGAATACTATCCACTATCAACTATTCTTGCAAGCCCTTTGCCATCTCTAATAAAACTACAATGTTCCCCAAAAGCAAACCTTACATTAATTCTCTATCCTGATTTCTTCTGGTTTCACTTGAAAAGGTGCGACCCGTGTACGCAAAACCAGTATTTCAGTTTTTAAAATTACGTATTGTTAACTGCAGGCAAAAATATTGCGTTAGGCAAATGCAAGATAACAAAAGGAGTGTAATAACAAAACAAATGTTATGTATACTGTATTTAATTCAACTACAGTATTTTCCCATACAATCAGTATTAAGGGCACCACACACGTCCAAATTCCCAATTTATCGGAACCAATTTGTTGGCCGTCCGATAAACTGAAAGCATGTAGGCACTTCCCGACCAATTTCTCTTGTCGGGCGGTTGGGTGAGGCTGACCATCCGAGAGCAGACCCCCCCCCCCCCCCCCCACACACACACACAAATCCACCTAACAAATTGTGCCGGCCGCGGTGGTCTCGCGGTTCTAGGCGCGCAGTCCGGAACCGCGCGACTGCTACGGTCGCAGGTTCGAATCCTGCCTCAGGCATGGATGTGTGTGATGTCCTTAGGTTAGTTAGGTTTAAGTAGTTCTAAGTTCTAGGGGACTGATGACCACAGCTGTTAAGTCCCATAGTGCTCAGAGCCATTTTTGAACCTAACAAATTGTGTCGTGTGCAGCGCTATCAGATCAACTTCCCGACCGAGGATCTTCTGCTGTCTGTGCGCATGTGAACATACGCTGTTGAAAATGAATAACGTAACAAATAGTCAGGCAGATAGACGTGTGATAAGACAGTTTCTAGACAGGAATCTTCTGTTTCTTTCTTTACTATAAATTATTTCTACTATTTACGATACAAACGAACGATAACAAAATTTAGTTGAAAATCATTTGTTTTACTTTTTAGTTTATTTTGCGTTGCTTTGACTTATATCCTCAGGCAACTATAGCTCATGCTGCAGGATTCAGGAAACATTTTGAACTATAATTGTGGAGTACAACAGTACTGATCTTCTTCTAATAATTTCCGGGTATGCAGCCGGATCCCGTCGACATTCTGCCACGATATTTCGGCCCAGAGACGTCCGGCCATCATCTCTGGGCCGAAATATCGTGGCAGAATGTCGACGGGATCCGGCTGCATACCCGGAAATTATTAGAAGAAGAAATACGCCGGGAAAATTTCAGAAGTCACAACAGTACTGATCTTGATATCTTCGTAACTTCTTCCTGTGGCTAGAAACTTAAATGTAGCTAACAGCCTCTCCTCGCAGATTATGCCTCTCTCATGACTATTTCCTTTTGTTGACAACGGTTTACTGATGTTCAGCAGCTCTGAAGAGCATCTTTTCACTCATTCTTGCGTAATTACGGAAATCATAAGCTCCCAGCTCTGTAAGTAACGGAGTGTGGGTGAATTCCTTTCTTATGCCACTTCTTTGCCCACAGCTTCCTTTCGGCTATTCTTGGCCTTGTTACCGCTGACATAGCGAAGCAATTCCTAGTTTTTGTTTCTGTGTCCAAAAAAGCGTCAGCTTGTCGAACACGCCCTTAGTCAATTTATTGTATACAATTCGCAACGAGCGATAGGAGTACGGCGGCGTTGCAGTCGCTGAGGGCAGTGAGAATTTACGAGGTGCATTCAAGTTCTAAGGCCTCCGATTTTTTTCTCCGGACTGGAAAGAGATAGAAACATGCGCATTGTTTTAAAATGAGGCCGCGTTCATTGTCAATACGTCCCAGAGATGGCAGCACCGTACGGCAGATGGAATTTTACCGCCAGCGGCGAGAATGAGAACTGTTTTAAATAATTATAATGACGACGTTTTCCTTACTTGAACAGCGTGCAATCATTCGTTTTCTGAATTTGCGTGGTGTGAAGCCAATTGAAATTCATCGACAGTTGAAGGAGACATGTGGTGATGGAGTTATGGATGTGTCGAAAGTGCGTTCGTGGGTGCTACAGTTTAATGAAGGCAGAACATCGTGTGACAACAAACCGAAACAACCTCGGGCTCGCACAAGCCGGTCTGACGACATGATCGACAAAGTGGAGAGAATTGTTTTGGGGGATCGCCGAATGACTGTTGAACAGATCGCCTCCAGAGTTGGCATTTCTGTGGGTTCTGTGCACACAATCCTGCATGACGACCTGAAAATGCGAAAAGTGTCATTCAGGTGGGTGGCACGAATGCTGACGAACGACCACATGGCTGCCCGTGTGGCATGTTGCCAAGCAATGTTGACGCGCAACGACAGCATGAATGGGACTTCCTTTTCGTTGGTTGTGACAATGGATGATTCGTGGATGCAATTTTTCAATCCAGAAACAAAGCGCCAGTCAGCTCAATGGAAGCACACAGATTCACAGCCATCAAAAAAATTTCGGGTAACCGCCAGTGCTGAAAAAATGATGGTGTCCATGTTCTGGGTCAGCGAGGGCGTAATCCTTACCCATTGCGTTCCAAAGGGCACTACGGTAACAGGTGCATCCTACGAAAATGTTTTGAAGAACAAATTCCTTCCTGCACTGCAACAAAAACGTCCGGGAAGGGCTGCGCGGGTGCTGTTTCACCAAGACAACGCACCCGCACATCGAGCTAACGTTACGCAACAGTTTCTTCGTGATATCAACTTTGAAGTGATTCCCCATGATCCCTACTCACCTGACCTGGTCCTAGTGACTTTTGGCTTTTTCCAACAATGAAAGACACTCTCCGTGGCCGCACATTCACCAGCCGTGCTGCTATTGCCTCAGCGATTTTCCAGTGGTCAAAACAGACTCCTAAAGAAGCCTTCGCCGCTGCCATGGAATCATGGCGTCAGCGTTGTGAAAAATGTGTACGTCTGCAGGGCGATTACGTTGAGAAGTAACGCCAGTTTCATCGATTTCGGGTGAGTAGTTAATTAGAAAAAAAATCGGAGGCCTTAGAACTTGAATGCACCTCGTATAGTAAGAGTTTCGAATAATCGTGTCGGTTAATTAGGTTGCTCCAACATTTCATACCGATGACGCTACGTACAGTGCCTTCCAAACTAAACGAAGCGAGAATGGTGAGCATGTCTAACACGGAGATAGGAGTGCCAGGTTTGAACAACTTCAATTTTGTAAATGACGTTTTTCCACTGCTGTTTGTGACCATTAGTTAGCGGTACATTCTTAGAGTGCTCGCGATAAAAGGAAACTCCTTGATGTTTTACTGGTCTTTGTGTCGATAAAATGAGCTTTCCGCGAAATCGAACCGATTTCAAACTGTCAAAATTCCGTTAACTGTCTTTTTCAATTGGCATACCGATTTTGGCAACTGAAGTGACCTTTGACCGGTAGCCACTGGGAATTTGACGCGAAGGAGCGCGCGGTTTGAGAGCTGATGTTGATTTAATCATCTCAGCTGTACACGGAAAAATTCAGACGAATAAATCCACACAAAGTAATTAGGTTGCGTCTTTTATGAGGAGCCCGGAGTGCAGTAAAATGAAGACACTTTTTATTTTTGGTGGTGTCGGGCCAGTCTCCGCGTAAAGGCGGTCGGTTTAGCTTTCTCGACAGAAAAGGATATCGCCTTGCTAAGCAGCGCCTTGCGGAAGTGACGCATATAGCCAGAAGCGCAGCTCGCCTGTCTGTGGTGGGGAGGCGGCGAGCTTCGGCCGCCGGCCACGTGGCGCGCAGCTGCGCCGGGGTCGGTCGCGCCCGTCTTCTGTTCGCCATATCGTCCGTCCGTCCACGTCCAGCCTGTTTGTGCGCGCCGCCAGTCCGCGTGTTTACGGACGTTCCGACAGACGGGGCAAAAAACGGCGTGCACGCGCTGGTTGCCGCTCCCTCGCCCCCGGCTACAGCAGCGCCCATCGCTTCTGAAACAACGTCTTCTGCTGCAGCCCGTTTCTGACCCGCACACAAAACTGCTTGCACGTTCTCACACTCTGTAAGCTTGTATGGCCAATGCTGTAGGCCGAGTATTAAAATATCTCGTTACCATCACACAGCATACACCGTTGAAAGCACTTCCTAACCTTGGTTTTGTACGAATTGCCACTGGCGTCCTCGGTCCCATTGGAAACTACAGCAACTTGCCCTTTTCACTATTCCTTCCACATTCGAATGCCGGACATTTGGCACGCTGGACATTTGCCACGCCGGACATTTGCCACACTTCCCTCTTCGCCAGGTAGCGATCTACATCTACATCTACATTGATACTCCGCAAGCCACCCAACGGTGTGTGGCGGAGGGCACTTTACGTGCCACTGTCATTACCTCCCTTTCCTGTTCCAGTCGCGTATGGTTCGCGGGAAGAACGACTGTCTGAAAGCCTCCGTGCGCGCTCTAATCTCTCTAATTTTACATTCGTGATCTCCTCGGGAGGTATAAGTAGGGGGAAGCAATATATTCGATACCTCATCCAGAAACGCACCCTCTCGAAACCTGGACAGCAAGCTACACCGCGATGCAGAGCGCCTCTCTTGCAGAGCCTGCCACTTGAGTTTATTAAACATCTCCGTAACGCTATCACGGTTACCAAATAACCCGGTGACGAAACGCGCCGCTCTTCTTTGGATCTTTTCTATCTCCTCCGTTAACCCGACCTGGTACGGATCCCACACTGATGAGCAATACTCAAGTATAGGTCGAACGAGTGTTTTGTAAGCCACCTCCTTTGTTGATGGACTACATTTTCTAAGCACTCTCCCAATGAATCTCAACCTGGTACCCGCCTTACCGACAATTAATTTTATATGATCATTCCACTTCAAATCGTTCCGTACGCATACTCCCAGATATTTTACAGAAGTAACTGCTACCAGTGTTTGTTCCGCTATCATATAATCATACAATAAAGGACCCTTTTTTCTATGTATTCGCAATACATTACATTTGTCTATGTTAAGGGTCAGTTGCCACTCCCTGCACCAAGTGCCTATCCGCTGCAGATCTTCCTGTATTTCGCTACAATTTTCTAATGCAGCAACTTCTCTGTATACTACAGCATCATCCGCGAAAAGCCGCATGGAACTTCCGACACTATCTACTAAGTCATTTATATATATTGTGAAAAGCAATGGTCCCATAACACTCCCCTGTGGCACGCCAGAGGTTACTTTAACGTCTGTAGACGTCTCTCCATTGATAACAACATGCTGTGTTCTATTTGCTAAAAACTCTTCAATCCAGCCACACAGCTGGTCTGATATTCCGTAGGCTCTTACTTTGTTTATCAGGCGACAGTGCGGAACTGTATCGAACGCCTTCCGGAAGTCAAGAAAAATAGCATCTACCTGGGAGCCTGTATCTAATATTTTCTGGGTCTCATGAACAAATAAGGCGAGTTGGGTCTCACACGATCGCTGTTTCCGGAATCCATGTTGATTCCTACATAGTAGATTCTGGGTTTCCAGAAAGGACATGATACGCGAGCAAAAAACATGTTCTAAAATTCTACAAGAGATCGACGTAAGAGGTCTATAGTTTTGCGCATCTGCTCGACGACCCTTCTTGAAGACTGGGACTATCTGTGCTCTTTTCCAATCATTTGGAACCCTCCGTTCCTCTAGAGACTTGCGGTACACGGCTGTTAGAAGGGGGGCAAGTTCTTTCGCGTACTCTGTGTAGAATCGAATTGGTATCCCGTCAGGTCCAGTGGACTTTCCTCTATTGAGTGATTCCAGTTGCTTTTCTATTCCTTTGACACTTATTTCGATGTCAGCCATTTTTTCGTTTGTGCGAGGATTTAGAGAAGGAACTGCAGTGCGGTCTTCCTCTGTGAAACAGCTTTGGAAAAAGGTGTTTAGTATTTCAGCTTTACGCGTGTCATCCTCTGTTTCAATGCCATCATCATCCCGTAGTGTCTGGATATGCTGTTTCGAGCCACTTACTGATTTAACGTAAGACCAGAACTTCCTAGGATTTTCTGTCAAGTCGGTACATAGAATTTTACTTTCGAATTCAATGAACGCTTCACGCATAGCCCTCCTTACGCTAACTTTGACATCGTTTAGCTTCTGTTTGTCTGAGAGGTTTTGGCTGCGTTTAAACTTGGAGTGGAGCTCTCTTTGCTTTCGCAGTAGTTTCCTAACTTTGTTGTTGTACCACGGTGGGTTTTTCCCGTCCCTCACAGTTTTACTCGGCACGTACCTGTCTAAAACGCATTTTACGATTGCCTTGAACTTTTTCCATAAACACTCAACATTGTCAGTGTCGTAACAGAAATTTTCGTTTTGATCTGTTAGGTAGTCTGAAATCTGCCTTCTATTACTCTTGCTAAACAGATAAACCTTCCTCCCTTTTTTTATATTCCTATTAACTTCCATATTCAGGGATGCTGCAACGGCCTTATGATCACTGATTCCCTGTTCTGTACATACGGAGTCGAAAAGTTCGGGTCTGTTTGTTATCAGTAGGTCCAAGATGTTATCTCCACGAGTCGGTTCTCTGTTTAATTGCTCGAGGTAATTTTCGGATAGTGCACTCAGTATAATGTCCCTCAGGTAAGGGACGCCTTTCCTCGTACTAGTTCTGTCCGCTTTCAAACCGCCGTCTCCACATCTTACTCGATACAACCAGTACGTAAGGGACCTTCTTCTTCGACATCTTGACGAAACACAGAGCTTCTTTTCCGAAATCGAAATATTTATAACTTTTGGGAAACGAAAGCAATACCGAAGATTATGTCAGTATGTACTTAGTTCTGCCAAGTATAAATATAGATCCTTCTGTCTGTACGGTAGCTTCCTTTCACGCTTACTGATTGCGATAGAAACAGTCCATCGGCATAGGAGCAACAAGAAAGGAACGATGTAAAAAGAATGCGAATGTACGCTAACCATTTCTTTTTGATCACTGCATTTGTGCCTACTTTAATTACTACAACTGCATGCCCAAAAGACAATCAGGAAAGAAGAAACATTAGTTAATAAAGTGTAACGAACGGTACAATGTTCAAAACATGACTGAAAATACGTCCACTAAATAGAGATACGAACATCTACAATTAACTTGTCATCTAAAGTCGACGTACAACTTTAAAGTGTTAGAAAGAAGGAAATGAAGTAATACAGAATGCTATGCTTGTAACGTTCGTTGTTGTTTTATACTATTTAGCTCTGGTATTTACAGGGACACAGAGAAAGCATCCTAGGTTTTGGAGGGAAAAGCCGTAACTGTAATGATCTGCACTACAACAGAAACAAGATGCACAACTTACGGAAAAATAATGTAAAGTGTCTTTCAGCTCACAAGCGACATTGAAGCAGATAGTTCCTGTGACTTAGTATGGGCAGAGGTTATATTCGACAAACGGAATAAATTAATAACTGGCTCATTTTACCGATCCCCGGTCTCAGATGAAACGGTTGCTGAACAGTTCAAAGAAAACTCTAGTCTCATCACAAATAGGTTATACAATTACGGTTGGCATGACTTCAATCTACCTTCCGTATGTTGACAAAAATACATTTTCAGACCCAATTGTAGATATTAACAACTACCGTAATTGTTCTAAATGCTTTTTATAAATTATTTTTAATAGTCAGTTCACGAGGCCATTCACATTGTAAATGGTTACGAAAACACGCTTGACCTCTTAGCGACAAATAATCCTGAGCATCACGTCGGATACAGGGATTAGTGAACACGCAGACGTAGCGAGGCTCAATTCCGTAACAAAGAAATTCACCAAAACTAAACGCGAAATATATCTATTTCTAAATGCAACAAAAAATTCGGTTGACGTCTTTCTGAGAGACAGTCTCCAATCCTTCCAAAAGTGAAGACCATATGTGGCTTAAGTTCAAAGAAATAGTATCAACAGCACTCGAGAGATTCATACCAAATAATTTAATAAGAGACGTAAATGATCCCCCATGGTACAAAAAACACAATAGAAAGCTGCCGCAGGAGCACCGAAAAAGGCACGTATAATTTAGACGAACGCAAAATCTCCAAGATTGGCGAAGTTTTACTGAGGTTCGAAATTTGGTGCGGATTTCAGTGCGAGATGCATTTAATAGTTTCCACAATGAAAGTCTCTCTAGAAATGTGGCGGAAAATCCAAAGAGATTCTGGTTCTATGTTAAGTAAACCAGCGGAATGGCTCAGTAAGCGATGAGGAGGAGGAGGAGGAGGAGGAGAGGGAGACAAGAGACCCAACCCTTCTGAGCAGGTAAAATCGTGGCAAATGTCCGGCGTGGCAAATGTCCGCACACCCCACATTCAGCTGCACATTCATCCCCTAAATCTTCATCGAAATGTACCATCTAGAGTACCTACAGGAAATCGGTTGACAACCAGTCTGTAAGTATCTGGCTCAGCTGCCAGTACGTCAACAATAAACCAGCACAACACCTCCCTGCGTATCCATGCAATTTCCAACAACGTGCATCAATCCCATCCGCCCCAAACTATCTCAATTTGCCCTGTTCCTACTCCTTGGGCAGTTATTGTACCGCTTTTCCGGCCATGTGGAAACTGAAACACTGGAGGTAAATCAGGAAAATGACAGCAGAACGTGAGTAACGCCTATAAGACAAATTGGTTTCGGTTAATGGGCTTGTTTCGCTGAATACACCAGTTCTCTTCCGTTTGCCTTTTCGCACGATCGAATTCACTTGGGTCCGCCATAACGCACGCACAGGCCATTGTTCTGACCATAACTGACATTTAAAATGTATTGACGGCATTTCACAGCTGCCCTTCGTGGTCAAATAGAACATCGCAACCTAGGCTAGCACCTGCATTTAGGTTCAAGCACGCAGTTTCTCAAGTTATTTCCGTACTTTCGTCCAACACCTGTAAATTGCACGATTTTGGAGCATATACTGTACTCGAACATGATGAATCACCTTGATGAAAATGATTTATTGATACACAACCAACACGGATTCAGAAAATATCGTTCTGTTGCAACACAGCTACCTCTTTATTCCCATGCAGTAATGAGTGCTGTCGACAAGGGATCTCAGATCGATTCCATGTTCCTAGATTACCAGAAGGCTTTTGATATCGTTCCTCACAAGCGACTATTATTCATATTGCGTGCATATGGAGTATCGTCTCAGTTGTATGACTGGATTCTTGATTTCCTCTCAGTGAGGTCACAGTTCGTAGTAATTGACGGTAAATCATCGAGTAGAAAAGAAGTGATATTTGGCGTTCCGCAAGGTAGTGTCATAGGCCCTCTGCTGTTCCTGATTTACATAAATGATCTAGGTGATAATCTGAGCAGCCCTCTTAGATTGTTTGCACATGACGCTGTAATTTACCGTCTAGTAAATTCATCAGACAATCAATTCCAATAACAAAATGATCTAGAGAGACTTTCTGTATGGTGCAAAAAGTGGCAATTGGTACTAAACAAAGAAAAGTGCGAGGTCATCCACATGGGTACTAAAAAAAATCCGATAAATTTTGGGTATACGATAAATCGCACAAATCTAAGGGCTGTCAATTTGACTAAATACCTAGGAATTACAATTACGAACAAGTTAAATTGGAAAGACCACATAGATAATATTGCGGCGAAGGCGAAACAAAGACTGCGCTTTGTTGGCAGAACACTTAGAAGATGCGACAAACCCACTAAAGAGATAGCCTACATTACACTTGTCCGTCCTCTGCTGGAATAATGCTGCGCGCTGTGGGGATCCTTACCAGGTAGGATTGACGGAAGAGATCGAAAAAGTACAAAGAAGGGCAGCTCGTTTCGTGTTATCGCGCAGTAGGGGTGAGAGTGTCTCTGATATGATACGCTAATTCGGGTGGCACTGACTGAAACAAAGGCGGCTTTCTTTGCGGCGAGATCTATTTACGAAATGTCAATCACCAACTCTTCCGAATGCGAAAATATTTTGTTGACCCCCCCCCCCCCCCCCTACGTAGGGAGAAATGATCATCACAATAAGACAATAAAATAAGAGAAATCAGAGCTCGAACGGAAAGATTTAGGGGTTCCTCTTTCCCACGCGCCATTCGAGAGTGGAATGGTAGAGAAGTTATACGAAAATGGTTCGATGAACCCTCTGCCAGGCACTTAAGTGTGAATTGCAGAGTAACCATGTAGATGTAGATGTTACGGTCACACAGTGCGGATAAAGTTATCCAAACTATGTCGGCAGCAGTAGGGTTTTTACTTGATAAGAGCTCTCTCATCGTGCATTTCTAACTCATTTCCGTCCCCGAATGCTCTTCCTTACGCCATGACGTCACCTCACTCTAACGGAGAGAACGTGGTGGGCGTTAAGCTATGTTCTGTGGGTTCCTTCAAAAAGATAGGATATGTTTATTCTCAAGTTATCAGGAAAGTTGGAATTTAACGTAGTGTGTATGACGAGTTCATAACAAGCGACACATGAGCTGGCATAGTGGAATCATATCGCCCGTGTCCTTGACAACGACGCATCTAAGATTATTTAAATTTATTAATGACTTCTGAACTTCACCCATACAGCCATCCTCAGAATGACTGTTAACATGTAACTGTGTTAGCAGCGTGAAACAGCTGAAATGAACATGTGGTACAAGTGTCATTATAACAGTAATTAACAGTTACATACATTTTACCTGAAATCAAGTCCATGATATAAGAAAATTAAAATAAATTCTTCGCTGTAAAAGGAAGGTTAACACAAAGCGCACTTACACATTTACTATATAAAGTAAAATAAAAAGACGCGCTTTTCCGACATCGTTAAGGTCAGGACACACACGTCCGGGCCGTGTCAGGGCCGAGAGTCGGACGAGTGACGGCCGTGCTCCGGTCCGTTCCTGCAGGGGCCACACATGACCGGGGCACGTCCGTGTCTTTATTGTTCCTTGTTGTGACTCGGACGCAGTGATCGTGTTTCTGTTTGTGAAAGCTGTAAAACATGTTCACTAATTTTCGTAATGGTGAATTAGGACTTATAGCACTTGCTTTAGACGAAGAGGAAAAAGAACGAAGGCAAACAGGAAGAAAAAATTGTGGATCCACAGTGCCTGGAAAACAAGACCAGTACAGGGAGAGTTTCGAACATTATTTTATCATCTCATAGATGATGAGACTAAGTTTTATGAATATTTTAGGATGACACAGTACACCTTCTGTGAACTTTTAAAGAAACTAGAACCAAGACTGACAAAATACGACACTTTCTGGAGAGTATCAGTTTCACCCAAAGAACGACTGGCTGTTTTTTAAGGTAGGTTAAAGAAAAGTACACAGAACACAAATAAATATGAAGTTTTAAAGACAGCATTTTTATTTTATTACATTAGTAATTGAAAGATAAATACGTAAGTTACTAAATAATACAGTTAAATTTCTACTACCCTAAGAAAAACAAATGAAGACTATTCAGTGAATTAGTTTCTGAAGCTGATGAGGATGCAGGGGAACTTGGAGGCTGATCGAATTGGTTATTTATATACGAATTGTGGGAATCCCTTTGCAGATTCAAAAGCTGCTGTGTAGGTTCTGTTGACTCGTTTTCCACAGGTGAAGGATATGGTGTTGAAACAGATTTTGCTGAGGAATTGGAGGATGATGGAGTGAATTGATGGACTGATACGTCATTCATGAGTTGCTTCAGTTCAAAGTCTTGTACAATTGAAAAAATCCTCTTTTAGCTTGATGAAAAACTCTGTCTTTGTACTCGATATTCCTTTAGGTTTCACTTCCCTGATCGTAAAGAACAGGAAACTTACGAACTTCTTCTATTAGTCGTTCCACATCCATGTTTTGTACACAGAACAGCCTTGCGCAGTTGCACAGTTCACAAGACAATTCTACCGTCAGGCCGTGTCCGTCACGTGAAAAATTAAACACGGCGAATCCCGCCCGGCCCGGCCCCGATCCGTTGACGTTCCCCGTGCACGGCCCGGTCAAGTGGGGCCCGCTACATTTGTTTTAATGATGTATTTCGTCGTCCGGGTGACGGCCATACTCGGACGTGTCTCGGCACGGACACGGTCCGGGCATGTGTGTCCCAACATTTATTTGTTCTTCTGCTATAGAATCGTATAGGAGTTTATGCACTTTCAGGTCTTCATTCATTGCAGTGTGCACAGATGAATCGTTAAGCTTTTACAGACGCAGTGGTCGAGTCACAGTACTACTCACCAAGCCCGCGCTTACCCCTCTGTGTTAGCATAAGGGTGTAGCGGTCGGTAAGACATTATTTTATGTTTCATTGTACGTAAGCATGGGTAATTGTAGGGACATGACAGAGCGGCAAAAACGGACCATCATGTTTGGCGGTGCTTATGGACATGTGGTGTGTAAAGCTGCTGGATTTGTTGGAGTTTCGCGGCGACGTTAGAACTGGGTCGGAACAAGACCCCGACTGAGAGGGACCTGAGACGCGTTTCAAGGCTTGGAACAGCGTGTAAAAGCCAACATCGACGTCCCTACAATTTGATGGAACTGTGCGATTCAAGTCGTCAGCGAGTAGCTTAGCCTGAGTGCAACGTACACAGAGAAGAAACTTTTGGTAAAATACAGTAGTTCAATTTATCGACGAAAGAAGGAAATACAAAAATATTCAGAGAAAGACAGGAATACAGCAATATAAATCACTTAGGAACGAGATAACTAGGGAGTGCAGGGCAGCGAGGAAAAATTTGAAGAAATCGAAAAGAAATGTTTGTCAGAAGGACTGCCTCACCTTATAGAAAAGTCAAAACAACCTTTGATGAAATTAAAAGCAAATGTGTAACATTAAGAGTGCAATGGGAATTCTACTGTTAAGCACAGTACAGAGATCCGATAGCTGTAAAGAGTATACAGAAGGCGTCTACGAAGAAGATGACTTGTCTGAGGGCGTGGTTGAAAAATAAGTAGGAGTCAATATGGAAGACATATTATTAGAGTCAGAGTTAAATGCAGCTTTGGAAGATTTGTCATCAACTAAGGCAGAAGGGATAGATAACATTCCATCGGAAATTTTTAAAATACTTGGGGAATGTGCCAGCCAAATGACTCTTCAAGTCGGTGTGTAGACTCTAAGAGGCTGGACACATACAATCACATTTTCAGAAAAATATCATCCAATCAACCTCGATAGCAAGACAAGGTAAGTTTGAGAGCTTTCGCACAGTCAGCTTGACGACTCATGCATCCCAGCTGCTGACAAGACCAATATACAGGGTGGTCCATTGATCGTGACCGGGCCAAATATCTCACGAAACAAGCGTCAAACGAAAAAAAACTACAAAGAAAGAAACTTGTCTAGCTTGAAGGGGCAAACCAGATGGCGCTATGGTTGGCCCAATAGATGGCGCTGCCATAGGTCAAACGGATATCAACTGCGTTTTTTTTTTAATATAGGAACCCCCATTTTTATTACATATTCGTGTAGTACGTAAAGAAATATGAATGTTTTAGTTGGACCACTTTTTTCGCTTTGTCATAGATGGCGTTGAAAGTTGGTAACAGGTGGGTTTTTTAAATTAAAATACAGAACATAGGTTCGTTTGAACATTTTATTTCGCTGGTTCCAATGTGATACATGTACCTTTGTGAACTTATCATTTCTGAGAACGCATGCTGTTACAGCGGGATTACCTGTAAATACCACACTAATGCAATAAATGCTCAAAATAATGTCCGTCAACCTCAATGCATTTGGCAATACGTGTAACGACATTCCTCTCAACAGCGAGTAGTACGCCTTCTGTAATGTTCGCATATGCATTGATAATGCGCTGACGCATGTTGTCAGTCGTCGGTGGATCACGATAGCAAATATCCTTCAACTTTCCCCACAGAAAGAAATCCGGGGACGTCAGATCCGGTGAACGTGCTTCGACGACCAATTCACCTGTCATGAAATATGCTATTCAATACCGCTTCAACCGCACGCGAGCTATGTGCCGGACATCCATCTTGTTGCAAGTACATCGCCATTCTGTCATGCAGTGAAACACCTTGTAGTAATGTCGGTAGAACATTACGTAGGAAATCAGCTTACATTGCACCATTTAGATTGCAATCGATAAAATGGGGGCCAATTATCCTTCCTCCCATAATGCCGCACCATACATTAACCCGCCAAGGTCGCTGATGTTCCACTTGTCGTAGCCATCGTGGATTTTCCGTTGCCCAGTAGCGCATATTATGCCGGTTTAGTTTACCGCTGTTGGTGAATGACGCTTCGTCGCTAAATAGAACGCGTGCAAAAAATCTGTCATCGTCCCGTAATTTATCTTGTGCCCAGTGTCAGAACTGTACACGACGTTCAAAGTCGTCGCCATGCAATTCCTGGTGCATAAAAATATGGTAAGGGTGCAATCGATGTGGATGTAGCATTCTCAACACCGACGTTTTTGACATTTCCGATTCTCACGGAAATTGTCTGCTACTGATGTGCGGATTAGCCGTCACAGCAGCTAAAACACCTACTTGGTTATCATCATTTGTTGCAGGTCGTGGTTGACGTTTCACATGGGGCTGAACACTTCCAGTTTCCTTAAATAACGTAACTATCTGGCGAACGGTCCGGACACTTGGATGATGTCGTCCAGGATACCGAGCAGCATACATAGGACACGTCTGTTGGGCATTTCGATCACAATAGCCATACATCAACACGATATCGACCTTTTCCGCAATTGGTAAACGGTCCATTTTAACACGGGTAATGTATCACGAAACAAATACCGTCCGCACTGGCGGAATGTTGCGTGATACCACGTACTTATAAGTCTGTGACTATTACAGCGCCATCTATCACAAAGCGAAAAAAGTGGTCGAACTAAAACATTCATATTTCTTTACGTACTACACGAATATGTAATAAGAAATGGGGGTTCCTATTAAAAAAAAACAAAAAAAAAACGCAGTTGATCTGCGTTTGACCTGTGGAAGCGCCATCTAGCGGGCCGACCCTCTTCAAGCTAGACGAGTTTCGTTCTTTGTAGTTTTTTCGTTTGATGCTTATCTCGTGAGATACTTGGCCCGGTCACTATCAATGGACCACCCTGTATAGACGATTGGAAAAGAAAATTTAGGAACTATTACATGACGATTAATTTGCCGTTCGGAAAACTAAAGACATCAGGGACGTGTCATTTGCCACCTGATTTTGAGGCAAGTACTTTGGGAGGGAAACAAATGTATGATGGATTTACCCGATTTTGGCTCGTCAGATGCAGTACAAAACAGATCCTATTTCTGAGAAGTTCATAATTTCATTGCAGCCTTCGTAACTGCGATTTAAATGAAAGAATGTTGCTGGGGTTGCTTACAACAAATAAGTTAGGCAACACAATGAATAACTTCAAATCGGAATTGTTTATTTATCAAAAACACTATAGTACTAGTGAATTCTGGTAAACTTTAGCAGACAGCCAAATTCAGTTAGCATATTCCACAGATCATTTGAACGATTATTTTGTCGACACCATGTGGAACGAGTCAGTTTACGGGCGTACATGGTACATAATTAGTGTTAACTTTAATGAAGAGTATATTTTTATCCTATTTATGACACTATATTTAAAAACAATTTTTGCCAGGCTAACTGTTTTTAAATAGGAATTCATTCATGGAATACAAGGAATTGTCCAGGAGCAATGACTTTAGGTTAGATTTAAAACTTGCTTTACTGCCTGTCAGACATTTCGTGTTATTGGGCGATTGATCAAAAATTTTTGTTGCTGCATATTGAACTCCTTTCTGAGCCACTGTCAGAATTAATATCATATAATAAAGGCTACTTGTTTCCTCTAGTGTTGAAGATATAGACATCGCTGTTCTCAATTTGTGATGGACTGTTTATGACGAATTTCCTTAGCTAATATATGTTTTGTGATGATGCAGTTAAAATTTCCAACTCATTGAAGAGGTAGTACCTACCTGAAGATTGCCGGTGGACACCACATATTACTCTTAATACTCGCTTTTGTGCAATCAATACTTTCTTTCTAACAATAAGTGATGAGTTACCCCGGATGATTGTTCCATAAGACATTAGTGAACGGAAATATGCTAAACAAGTCAGAAGTTGATTCGTTTGTTGGCAAGACTAGCAATTATACGAAGAGCAAAAGTAGCTGAACTTAACTGTTTG